>NC_069080.1:58799999-59399999 GCF_025698485.1 Gossypium arboreum
AGTCGAAAGAAAATAAAGATAAATACAAAAAAAAATCTACTCGTTCTTGCTTGCTGTTTTGCTGTGCTGTTGCGTTTGTCTTCTTGCAGGTACGGAGGCCAATTGGCACGAGGTGGTGTGTGGAGGTTGTACATGGGGGCAACGGCGGCACCAAACACTTGGGGCTAGGGTTTCAAATTTTTTGAAAAAGTTTAAGTGTAGTGGGCTGATTTGGGCTTAGTTTAATTTGGGTCTAGGGTTTTAGTTTTGGGTTATGTCTTGGGCATGTTATATTGTAATGGATTGAACATTTTATTATTTATTTTGGTTTTGCTTGTTTTTTTGTTTTTGATATCTAATTTCTGTTTGGGTTAATTGGTTTGGGCCTTTTTATTCGAGCCCAGACTGAATTGGCCTGTTACAGTCACGCCCTAATTTACGGGGTTTTGATTTTTCGTTGGATTTAAATCGCCGAATACCTTTTTTCAAAAAAAATCAAAATATGAATTTTGAAATAAAACATTTAAAAGGCAAGCTCATTTTCGAGGGTTCAAATGTCGTGTCCTAACTTACGGGATGTGATATTTTGATATCTCGAGACAAGAAAGCCTTTAACGCTCGTTTTAATTTATTCAAGTTTTTTAAATCAACGTCAATAAATAAGGGATCGTATTTTAAATTCTTTTCGAGTTTTCAATTTTCGATGTTAAGACTTTAATTAATCAATTAGGTACCAATTTTGGGCATTACAAGGGTACTACTAATCCTTTCTCGTACGTAACCAACTCCCAAAACCGTTTTCTCGAATTTTGTGGACCAAAATTGTTGTTTTAATAAACTAAAACGTTTTATTAAAACGACCAAATTACGAGGTAACCCGATCACACCTCATCAAAAAGGATTGGTGGCGACTCTCATTTCCGTTTTTAAAAGTCGACCCTTTTTTAAAAAAAATAGTTTCGACAATCGTAATACCAATCATTACATACATCAATCCTCGTAAGTAACACCATTAGCCTTTTTTTTTATTTGTGGCAAAACCAGCCAACTTTGTAGTAGCATGTGTATTAATGATTATAGATATATTAATTTAATTAGGGTTAAATTATAAAAGTAATCACTTTTGTCTTTTTTCATATTCCATTTTAATTACTTTTGTTATCGTTTTGTTACGAAATAGTTACTCTACCATTAAGCTCTATTACCTCCCTAACAGAAGTCATACGTGGTAGTCCAAATGAGTTTTTAATGCCAACTTGGATACCCTACATGGTAGTCTAAATTAAATTTATTTAATTAAAAACCAATTTTCATCCTAGCAGCTGGACATCCAAGTTGACATTTAAAACTCATTTGGACTGCCACATAGGACTACCTTTAGGGAGATAACGGAGTTTAATGATAGAGTGACCAATTCGTAATAAAATGATAACATAAGTGACTAAAATGTAACATTTCAAACATAAATGACTAAAATGTAATAAGAGGCAAACAAAAGTGACTATTTTTTAAGTTTACCTTTTTAATTAAATAATAATCTATCGCCCATCCGTACGTCCATTCAATTTTTCTATTGTTCTTCGAAGTACTCTTTTCTCCTCCATATTCATTACCATTCCCATCTTCTGCTCTCTCCCTCATCTCTTTGGCCATTCAATCCATTTTTTTTCGTAATTACTAATTTTTTTTTACTCCATCTTTATCATCATTCCTCTGTCAAACAATTTCAAAGCCATAACCAAAATAAAATTTTGAGCATAGCCCACCTATTAGACAATAAAACTGCAATGGTATGGTTTTGGTTCTTAATATTAATTTTAAGTAAATTCAAATTTAATATTATTTTTAAGTAATTGAAAATTAATTAAAGTAAAAGGGAAGTAAAAAAAAAAAGTTTCACAATTCTTCTCCAACAAAAGTCACGCCACTTTCTTTCAAAAAATTGCTTCAACTTCAACAATTTCCTACAACTACCACTACAACAAAATTGTCATATACAAAAGAAGAAATGCGTCAATAGAAGCCGAATCCGTCGGTATAGAGGGTTGGGACGCCTTTTCTGTCGACAAAACGTTTTAGGTTATTCCACCATACATTTACCGATGGTTATCTCCGTTAGTACATTACCATATTATATGTTGACTTTTATGTTTTTTTCATTTTCCCTTCGGGTTATGGTTGAAATCCATCCGTAAAAGTTTTTGGTAATAATATTAAATTACTTTTTGAAGCATTTGCATATTTAAAATTATTAAATGAAAAATATAACTAAAATCACTCATAAATTAATAAAAATATTATAAATCATTACATCATAAGGTTCAAACATAACAAATCTACAAAATTAACATAAATACAAAAGGCAAACCACAAATTTAAGCCAACCTCCATTCCCCATCAAACACAATACCACACATAAGTTTACTCGTGTAAAACAAATTTGAAAAGTTATTATCCCTAAAACAACAACAATTATTCCTAAAAAATGATTTATATGAAGATTGCAAACATAATAAATCTGTTTATTAGGTTGCAGTTTACAAGAACTCGAATGTTTGATAAAAAGGATTTAAATTAATTTCGTGCAGAAGTATCAAAGATTCCACAGTAAATCATATATAAATTGGATTATTAAGTTAATGCCTAGAAAACTGATTTCATGCATAGTAAAATACGAAAATATAAAAACCTTTTATTTAATATATATATATATATATATATAAATAATTGTACATTATTTGTATATATAAAAACCTTTGATTTAATGCTCAAGAAGCTCTTTGTGACTTGAGAAACTCGGTGGTTTCAACAAAGCGCATTGGATAAGAACTGTTGATCATGATAGTCCTTGAAGAATGATTGTTAAATTGTATACATATGAACTCCTTAGATATAAGGACTTGCAACCAATCACCAGAAGAACCAACTTATCACTATTTTAAAAATAATTAAAATTGTACTAGCAGATTAAAAAATAATTACAAATTAATAAAACTTACCACCATTTAATTTGTTTAGGTGTGCTGCATTTTGCTCCCGTGTCTGCTGTTAAACAAATAATTGAAAAGCAAAAAGTAAACATGAAGCTTGAAAGCATTAATGGCATTGACCTTTGCTAATGGCTGGTAGTGTTAAGCCCTTCATGCCCATCAACCTTAGGATAGATTTTGGAGTAATCAGAATTTCACAATAACAACTGACAACAATGAAAATTGTGCCAAGGGGATATAATTAACATCGAGCAATCAAAAGTTAACAAGATAGATAGAACCCGAGTACACTAGTAAGTATTTTACTATGCATGAAATCAGACCCCTTTTCTCTTTTTTTTTTTCTAAAAAACGGAAAGAATGAAGCTTTTTTTAAAAAAATTGACTTTTAAAGGCCCTTGGTACGGCGTCGTTTTGGAGCAAGCATTAGATGCCCAAAACGGCATCGTTTAACACCCCGACCTGAGATTCGACCCGAAACCACCTAGGATCCGTGTGTTTTTGGACTGAGGGTCTATTTGCGCCCTTAGTCCTTTCGTTTTTGAGGCTGTTTTCAATCAGATCCTTTTACCCTTTTTTATTTTCACAAATTTGGCACTTCAATTTTATTTCTCCTTTTAATTTAGTCCGTCGCTGGCCAAATGAAGCGCTGCGTGTGAGGGCCAGGATTAATGTCCGAATCAGTCTTCAGTCATTTTTCGCGCATTCATTTAGGTCTTGATTGATGTTTTGTTAATTTTTAATTTTTAATTTATGCCCCAAATTTTATTCTGTTTTGCAATTCAATCCTTTATCTTTTGGCTTCATTTTTTATTTATTTTAAACTGCTTATTATGTTATTTATTTCAATTTGTATCATATACCACATGTTTTAGATTGCTTCGTATGTGTTTGTGCTAAATTGTATTTATGCATTATTTATTGTATACTGCTTTGCTACATATTATTTAAAATCGTTTATACTATTTACCTTAAATTGCTTTGTACACATTGCTTATTCTAAACCTGTTTTTACGTATTATCCATTTTAAAATAGTTTTATTACTTACTTTAAATTGTCATATGTATCATTTATTTTAAATTGTTTTGTATATTGTTTATTTCAAATTGTTTTTACATATTATTTATTTTAAATTGTCTTACACTATTTACTTCAAGTTGTTTTATATATTACCTTGTTCCATTTTCTTTGATCGTTGATATTGACATAAAAATAAAACGCGTTTTATGATCATTGCCATTATGCATTTTATAATTTGTTTATTCGTACTATCATGTCATTGTGACTCATTATCGTAACATTTTATTCATGAATCGCTATTCCATGTTTTATATTATCAATCCATCTCGCTATCATTCGTAAAAAAAAAAGATTTTTAATAAAGGCAATATTTTGTGTTTAGAAATTCGAGAAATCGTGCCCTAACGTGCTAGGTTTCGATTTTCCGTTTGACCAAATGGCCAAATACCCTTTTTAAAATTTCGTCCGTGTTTTCTTCAAATTAAAAAAAAAAGGCAATATTTCGTGTTTGAAAATTCAAGAAATCGTGCCCTAACGTGCTGGGTTTTGATTTACCGTTTGACCAAATAATCGAATATTCCTTTAAAATTTCAATGCATGAGTTTTGGAGATCCTGAGTTGATCTTAGTATCGAGGGTTTGAAATGTTGTATCCTAACGTGCTAGATATGATATTTTGTTTCTTCGGAACAAGAGAACTTCAATATCCACTTCAAGTTATCCAAACATTTTTAAAGGATTGTATTTTAAAATCTTTTCAAATTTTCAACATTAGGACATTAATTAATCAATTAGGTACCAATTTTGGGTGTTACGAGGGTGCTAATCCTTCATCGTATGTAACCGACTCCCGAACCCATTTTCTTGAATTCCGTAGGCCAAAATCAATATTTTGATAAAACAAAATGCTTTATAGGTGATCCGATCACACCTAAACAAAAAGGATTGGTGGCGACTCCATATTTTATTTTTTTTAAAGTCGATCCCCGTTTTTCAAAAAATAAAAAAATGGTTTCGACAGATTGGCGACTCCACTGGGGAACAATAAGAGAGTCAAGCCGTAAACTTGATTATTTTCTATCCTTTTGTCGAAAATTGAAAATTTGATTTGAAAAATCAGGATTCTTTTGTTGCATTTGTTTGTGATCTCCATGATTATTATTATTTGAGTTTCGTAGAATACTCTTACATTGTATTGCATGACCGTTGTGGTCACACACTTTAAGTGGGAGTAATAAACTACGCCTTCGTGAGGTTTTCGCCTCCGCATAGGTTGGTGGATTACTTCCGGGATAGATCCGTACCTATGTCTTCGTGAGATTTTCATCTCCGTATAACCATAGGAAAATGTATTCCCCTGAATCGAACTCGGTCTATATGAGCCTATAATGGGTGAAGATCGAGGATTTGCTGGTTCAGGTACCCTGTCTTTAGAACCGAACCACATATAGTGACTCATAGGAGCCCACTCTAGATAGAGCCACGCCAAACCTTAGAGGTTACCCGAATAGGTGTTTGATTATTTCCTGTTTGCTTTAAATCCTATTTTTGTATACTAACTTGTTGTGTTTTGTTGTTATTGCATGGCATTACATTATAAAAAGGTGTTGAATCACGTTCGGTTACTAAATAAAAAAGCTTAGCATGGAAAAAGGGTTTCTTGATAGAGTGGAGGATAATGCGGCCGTCCGAATATGGTCTGAGAGGACGCAACAAGAGAAAGGTGATAGTTTGATCGAGGGATATGAATCGGAATTGTGGGATTTCACTCGCATCAGTGTGATTCAGAATGGCCTGCAAGAATTAAAGGAGATATGGAATAATTGGAACGATGAGATCAAGCAACTCTTTTACTATAATTATGGTGACCTGCCCTATCTTCTGAATGTAAAGGTGGACAAGTACTTGTTTCGAGCCTTCGCACAATTTTGGAATCCCACCTATAGTTGCTTCACTTTCGGAAGAGTTGATTTAGTACCTACTGTGGAGGAGTACACGGCTTTACTTCGTTGCCCGAAGATTCAGGCCGACAAGACCTATTCAAGAGCTGCTAACGTCTCGACCTTTGTAAAGAGATTGATGAATATCACGGGAATAAGCGAGTAGTGGGTGGCAGCCCGGATTAAGCAAAAGGGAGATAGAAGTTGTATTCCTTGGAAGAACTTACGAGATCTAATTCTAGCATATTCATATATGAAAAAGAGGGTTGATGTTTTTGCTTTGAGCATCTATGGTTTGGTCGCCTTTCCCAAGGCATTAGGACACGTGGATGGAGCAGTCTCAGACCTGTTTAATCAACTTGATAAAGGGGTCACGCTTGTCCCTGCGATATTGGCCAAAACGTTTAGATCATTGAATGCTTGTCGGAGAGTGGGTGAAGGCAGATTTATAGGATGTGCGCAACTTCAACTATCGTGGTTCTATAGTCAATTTTGGAGGGTAGAGAATGTCTCATATCAAGTTTTTTTCGAGAACTACTCTCCATTGAAGGAATTAGTGGCTATGCCAAGGCGGGATGACCTTTTTGAAGAGAAATGGATAGTGACTCTCCAGAACTTACAAGCTGAAGATGTTGAATAGAGGGCCCCATGGATGATCCCCGATAAAATCTTATATCGGTATGGTGACTTTGATTGGTCCCTCTACTTGGGATATAGGGAGCCATTGGATACACTCCACTACTCGTGTTGAGACAGTATCAATCAAGGCAGTTCATACCGGTAACGCAAGGGTTGGCTTAGTGCGAGTTCTCATACCGGGGTGATAATTATAAGAAGAGAGTCCATGAGATATCGAATGCTTGGAAACAAACCCATAGGATGAAAGGATTCGCTGCAGGTCCAATGAAAACCCCCGAGTATGACTGGTGGTTGGGTAAAAGAATCAACGACAACATCCCAATGCCAAGTTAAGAAAACGCTTGGCCGATAGAGGAGTACTTACAAGCAGTCTCGTCCGAGTTAGAGATCATCAAGCAAGACTTTGAGAAAAGGAGTATTGGAGATAGTAAAATTTTCTTTAATTTTTTATTTAATTGAGTTTGGAGGGGAAACAGAACTTCCTTAGTACACCGTACATATGGGCAACCACTAGAAGCTTCTTTGTCAAAATAGGAAAAGGCACGTGCTAGTAGTAAACTAGCAACCGATATCTCTCTTTTTGTAATTTTTTTTTCTAATTGTTGGGAGACCAATCTAAAATTATTTAATCTTTTTTACAAGGCACCCTCTAGCCCTCGTGATGTTCCGCCCCTGCCTCTGACAAAAAGAGATGGGAGCGAGAAAAATAGACTAATAATAAAACAATGATTTTACTAGTATCTATCTCAGTCCCGCTCTATTAACCCTAATATATATTAAAAATGAAAAATATAGAAAACTATTTTCTAACTAGATAAATAAAACAGTTTTTTTTTTCAGCTTACTAAAAAAATAGATATATACGTACATGTCGGTGATAAAAACAACAAATATGTATGTTTTTTTTTCTTTCGTTTGACATAAAAGGAACATGAAGCCTTGTCCACACGCACATTATATGCATGGACAAAATGTTGTGGTTCTAAGTTTACCAATTCCATGGCAGCAGGAAGAAAAGGTGCCAATTGGTCAAATTTTGCAGCTATGGTATCTGATGTGAGAAGCTACCCAGTAGCTGCCTTCAAGTCTTCCACTTTGAGATAGAAAACATTGATTATGGATGAAGAATTTTTTTTTTTAAATCCCTAGAGTTGCTCCTTTTATTTAAATAAAATTTTATCACCAATTTATAACAATTTAGGTATAACCATGTGATTGCCACCTAGGAATAAATTTAATTTATTGTTTATGTTTGCATTAAGGGTTTCTAATAACTAGGTTTCAACATGTGATTCATTATATTAAATATAAACTCATATCTCATTATATTAATTAACAAAAGTATGCCTATATATGCCTATATATATATATATATATATATCTTTGTGGGATTAATATTGTATAATTTTATAGATAATCGATGAACTAAATGTTATTGCATCATTATGGAGTTAATTTAATTTTAAAATCTTTTATATACGTATCATCTGATTGATTGAGAGTAAAAATAATAATAAGTAGTCCATGCATGATGTGTAAATTCATAATCTTTAGAGCTTAGGCAACAATGATTTTAATGGATAAAAGCGAAATTATAAAAACAAAAATAGTGATAAGGAACCAAATTTTGGTAAAGAAACATAGAATGGGCTGAATACATCAATTTATGCAAGCACGCAACACTTTGTTTTGTGACCATTGCTACTGATTAACCATCATAGTTTTTCGCCTAACTTGATGTTGCATAAAACTATTAATGCATAATCTCTCACATCATATTTCTTTCTATGATGAATTGAATTAGTAAAAATAATGTCAGTTTTTTTTTAATTTTAATATTGAGTAAGTTAGTCTTTTAAAAAAAATCGAAGTAATTTAATTTTTTTTACTTTCGAAAGTGAGCATATAAGGACAATTGATCACAACATCATTTTTTTTTGTCAATTTTACATTATTTGATTGGTAAATAACAAATTTAACCCTTAAAAGTTATACATTTTGTCTATATATATAATTTTGAAGATAAAGTTTTTGTTATAAATTCTTTTGATTGTTTTAGAACTTTCAAAATTATATATATATATTGTACAAACCCAATTTTGGACCCAAACCCAAGCCTACTAAATACCCAATAGAAGCCCAATTTACCCAAAACATACCCAACCCAAACACACAACAAAAGAAAAAAGCTAAGGAAACCCTAGCCGTCAGCACATGCTATCCACCCCATCCGCCACCGACGCTTGCAAGTGGCCTCTGCTCCACCACCGTTTACCTGCAGCAATAAAAGAAGAAGAGACAGAGCAAGTTGTAAAAAAAAAGGGCCTATAAAAGGCTAAATCCATTGCCATTTGTAACGATCGACACTTGTGAAATAAAAACAATATTAGATTTCAAACATACAAGCAAAGAATATAGACTCTAGCAATATCAAAAGCAGGAAAAGAGCCCAAAATCAGAGATCGGAGAACAAGAGTAGCGAATTTAAGGTGATTTAACTTCATTTTCGTTTTGTTTTTAGACCCATTCTCTCATTTATACATACAAATATACGTTAAAAACAAAAAATATAAAAAAGGGGAGAAAAATATACCTTTTTCGGAATTCGGTGGGCAATGACGATTGATTTGCGGCAATGGCTGCTTCGACTTCACCAAGACTTCTGGCCGACAGACTGAGAGAGAGAGAGAGAGAATTCGGGCCTTTTTTGAAGAAGAAGAGAGGAGAAATGAAAAATTAAAAAAACAAATGTCTTATATAGGCCGAAAACGCATGCTTTTGCCCTACCATTTTAAACTCATAAGCAGGCGCCGTTTAGGCGCGACTCGAAGACCCGACCCGTCTTACCCTGGGATCCGCGTGTTTTTTCTCTTAGGGGATAATTGCATTCTCGGTCCTTCCGCTTTTTATATGTTTTGCAATCAGGTTTTGATTTCTTTTAAATTGGCCCTAGAATTTATCGCGTTTGCGATTCGGTCCTCCCTTCTGCGATGTCGTTTTAAGGGCAGAAAATTTCCTTCGCCCTCTCTGCAATGCGCATTTTCAAATTAATCCCTTTCTCCTTTATTAATTTTAAATCAGCCCGAACTTCATATTTGTTTTAAATTTAGTCCTTTTTCATTTAATGTGGTTTCCATATTATTTTTTCCCTTTGATATTTTAGATATTATTCATTATTTTATTTACCATTTTCGTATTATTATTATTTAGGCATTTTTTTAATACTTGCATGCATTTTATATATATACATTCTTATTGTTGTCTTTTCACATATATATTATTATTCCTAATGTATGTTTTATGTATATACACTTAAATACTATATTATACACATATTAATACCACATTATATATACCTTTTATCATATCTACTATTAATATCAATATATGTTTATTTATATCTTCAATATATATATATATATATATATATATATATGCTGTATATATTATTATTATTAGTTTTGATCTTATTGTTTTGTTAATACATGTGTATCATATACATATCCTTTTAATATTGTGTTCTCTATATGTTACGTATATATTTTTAATAACTGTATTATACATTACCATATCTATGTATTATTATTATTATTATTATTATTATTATTATTATATACAATACGTCTTTTAATATCATAATACAAATATATATATGCTTTTATATCATATTATTGTTATATCTATCTTCACCCTATTATATTTTATACATGTATATATACCCTTTATATATAGTAATATTATTATATATATATATATATATATGTCACATATTATGGTTCATAATATTTTCATTTACTTATTATTTTACTCAAATATTATTATTTATATCACTATAAATATACTTACATTTTCACCTATCACCTTTTAAATATACTTATTTTATTCTTTCCTCACTCACATCATATGTTATTTACTTATACACGCATCGTACATGCACTTTCATACATCATTTCTAAATCATTACCCGTGTTATCACTATTAATATTATTATTACCATACTATCATTCTTTAGTTTTACATAATAATTGTTTATTACGAGTTCTTTTTTGAACATCTCCGCTTTATTCATTATTTTCTTTTATTCGCTTTTATTCGCTTTATCTTTACTTATATCGCTATCATCACTTTCATTATCATTGTCATTTTATTTCGTCATTTTTATTTATTAATTTACTTATGTATTCGATCGTTTCCTTTTCCTCATGCATTTATTTATTAGCCTTGTCATTATTTTACCTATCGTAATTGCTCAGATTATTATGTTTGACATCACACGCTTATTTTTACGCATTCGCCTCATGGTTTGCTTTTATATCTCATCATGCTTTTTATTCGATACCTTAAAATAATTCCTTCATAAGAGTGATATTCCATGTTCGGTAATTCGGGACAATCGTGCCCTAACTTACTAGGTCTCGATTTTTCTCATTTAACCTAAATAACGGAATACTCTTTCAAATCACTATACAAGTTTTGAAAAATGCTTATTCTCGAAGATGCGAAGTGTTGTGCCTTAACTTACCGGGTATGACATTTTGTCATCTCGAAATAAGAATTTGTTTTGGAATAAAGGCAATATTCGTGTTTGAGAATTCGAGAAAACGTGTTCTAACTTATCGGGTTTCGATTTCTCTCGCTTACTCTAAATAATCGAATACCCTTTTAATAAAATACACAGATTTTATAAAAGGCAAGCTCACTCTCGAAAATTCAAGATGTCGTGTCCTAACTTACTGGATGTGACATTTCATATTTTGAGACGAGAAGGTCTTTAACACTTGAGCTTTTTATAAAGAAGGATCGTATTTTAAAATTCTTTCAAGTTTTTAAATTTTCGACACTAAGACACTAATTAATCAACTAGGTACCAATTTTGGGCGTATCGAGGGTGCTAATCCTTCCTCGTGTGTAACCGACTCCCGAACCTGTTTTCTTGATTTGCGTAGACCAAAATAGTTGTTTAAATAAATGAAACTATTTATTAAAAACAACCACTTTTATGAGGTGACCTGATCACACCTCGTCAAAAAGGATCGGTGGCGACTCCCAGTTTTCGTTTTCATCTTCAAAATCCAAGTCGATTCCCATTTTTTTTCAAAAAAATGGTTACGACAGCTTGGCGACTCCACTGGGGATCGAACGAGAGAGTCAAGCCACAAGTTGATTAACTCTTGTCTTTTTATCGAAAATTGAAAATTTGGTTTTGAAATACGATCCTTTCATTACATTTCATCAGCTATTTTTGTGGTACAATACCTGCTGCGTTGTTTCGAGTCTTTAAATAGATTTGCATATTGCATTGCATGGCCGCTGTGGTCACACCCCTTTAAGTGGGAGTGAGAAACTACTCCTTCGTGAGGTTTTCACCTCCGTGCAGGATAATGGATCGCTTTCGAGATACATCCGTACCTATGTCTTCGTAAGATTTTCATCTCCGTGCAGCCATAGGGAAATGTATTCCCTTGAACTGAACTCGGTCTGTATGAGCCTATAATGGGTGAAGATCGAGGAATCTGCTGGTTCAGGTACCCTTACTCTAGAACTAAACCCCATGTAGCGAGCCTTAAGAACCCGCCCTAGGTAGAGCCACTCCGAAACCCTAGTGGTCACCTGAGCAAGTGCTATATTTATTATTCTTTGTTTGCTTTGAACTGCGTACAAATTACTGACTTGCTTTGTTTTACTTTGATTGTATTTGCATGGCATTTTTATTAGGTGTTGATTCGCATTCGGTTCCTAAATAGATAGCTTATCATGGAAAAGAGGTTTTTTGATAAAGTAGAAGACAACGCGGCTGTCCGGATATGGGCTGAGACAACACAACAAGAGAAAGGTGACGGTCTTACCGAGGGGTACGTGTCAGAGTTATAGAATTTTACTCGGATCAGCATAACTCAGAATAATCTCCAAGAGATGAAAGAAATATGGGGCTAGTGGGATGATGAGGTCAAACAGCTATTCTATTGTCATTACGGTGATTTACCTTATCTGCTCGATGTCAAGGTAGATGAACACCTGTTTCGAGCCCTTGCCCAATATTGGAATTCTGCCTACAGTTGCTTCACTTTTGAGAAAGTGGATTTGGTACCTACTATAGAAGAATACACGACTTTGCTCCATTGCCCAAAGATTCAAAGTTGATGAATTTATGCGGACACATTAACGTCCCAAAGATTTTTGAAAAAGCTGATGAACATCACAGGGATAAGCGAACAGTGGGTGACAACTCGGATCAAATAAAAAGGAGATTGTAAATGCATTCCTTGGAGGAACCTGAGGGATCTAGTCTTAGCACACCCCGACGTGAAGAAAAGGGTAGATGTCTTCGCCTTGAGTATTTATGGACTGGTCATCTTCCCCAAGGCTTTGGGCCATGTAGACGAGGCTGTTGCCGACCTTTTTGACAGGCTTGGTAAAGGAACCACACTTGTACCCGCAATCTTGGCTGAGACTTTCAGATCATTAAATGCTTGTAAAAGAGCGGGTGAAGGGAGATTTATTGGATGTGCAAAGCTCTTGCTATCCTGGTTCCACAGCCATTTTTGGAAAGTGGAAAAGGTCTCGTATCGCATATTCTCTGAAAGTTACTCTCCGCTGAAAGAGTTAGTGGCTACATCGAGGCAAGATGATATGACAGAAGAAAATTGGATAACGGTGCTCCAAAACCTGCAAGAAGAAGATGTTGAATGGAGAGCTCCGTGGATGGTTCCTGATGAAATATTATACCGATGCGGAGACTTCGATTGGGTTCTCCTGTTAGGAGTATGGGGGGCCGTCGGGTATGCTCCTCTACTTGCATTGCGACAATACAGGTCCAGACAGTTCACACCACCAACATACGGCTTAGCCCAGTGCGAGTTCGTGTTCACAGGGAATAATTACAAAAAGAAAGTTCGCGAGATATCAAATGCCTGGAACCAGACTCGTAGAATGAAGAAGTTTGCTGCCAATCCCATGACTACTTCTGAGTACGACCGATGGTGGAATCAGAGGATTAACGACAACATCCCTACATCAGATCAAAAGAATCCTCAGTCGATAGAAGAGCACTTGAAAGTAATCCCATCTGAGCTAGAAATCATCAGGCAAGATTTCGAGAAAAAGAGTCTGGAGCTAGAAAAAAGGATCGAGCAATTGGAAGAAGAAAAGATGCAGTTAGGGTTAGATGTTGATGTCCAGAAACTAGAAGTTGAAAGACTCAGAAAAGGGAAAAACAAGGCTGAAGAGGACTTAGACAGTTTGAAATCGGACTATAAGAAGCTGCACAGATCAATGAGAACTGTTGGGTTAGGAAAAACATCCGAACAATGGCGACATGAAGTTAAAGAAGAACAAAGCAAAGCCAACCAATAGGAGAAAAAATTTCACGATGCTCAAACTCGAGAAGGTGCTCTGAAAAGAAGTTTGGTAGAAAGCCAGAATGAGAAAGAAGGGTTAAAGATCCGAGTATCAGAGTTAGAGAGGTCATTGTATCAGTATCGCTCGCGTAACTCTGCAATCAAGTTGAAAGCTAGTCAGAACAGAATCGAAGAATTAAAAGAGAATATAGAAGAACTCAAAACAGCGCTGCAAAATCGTGAACTTCAGATAGAACTCCTCGATGTAAATAACGAGCGATGGAAGGAGCAACTTCATCAATCTCAAGACCAAGTCAGGAGCAGGGATTACGTCATGGGCGAAGCTTTGACTCAAGTGTGAGAAGTGGCTGATCACTTGCAAACATTAGCAGTACAAGCCGATGTGCTGAGTTTAAAATACGAGTCAGAATCGGACCGAGGACAAAAGCTAGCTTGGCTTCTTAGGCTGGTCAAGGCCTTAAGCATCAGGGCCAAGCCTTATATGTAATCTATTTTATGTAAAGAAACTTATTTTCTAGAAAAGTTACTCTAATGAAATCGAATTGGAATCAACGCCTTTTTGCATTCATCGCATTCATTGCATTCATGCATCAGCATTGCATCATACGCACTAAAACTCACAAGGAACCCTAAAAATCATGGCAGTTACCCTGGAACATCGTTACGGTACAAGGGGAAAAACAAGAGCAATGGACCAAAGGTTAGAGAGATTGGAACAAATGCAAAAAGAGATGCAGGATCAATTACAAACACATATGCAAGAACAGCTTGCCAAAATCCAGCAAGATATGAGGGACCATATGTTGGAATCCCAGAAAAGCATGATGGACCAATTAACTCGTCTATTGGCTGGCGGATTAGAAAAAGGGAAAAGCCCTTTGATCAATGCGGAAGAAGATAATGAAGATCCTACCTACCCTCCGGGTTTTGCCCCAGCAGACGTTCAGGCACAACCTGACATGTACCCAAGAAGGCCATTGGTCACAATTAGGCCCCAACCATTTCAGGTCAGTGCTTCGGCACCGATGAATTATCAGGCTGGCTCGGGCTCTAATCCGGGGGACAATCCAACCAACCCTGTGGTCTTCAATCTCGATGAAGTAATAAAAGCAGAAAAGATAAGGGTAGAACTCCCGAGAGAGCTTGAAGAAAGGTGTAGATGGTTGGAAGAAAAATTTAAAGAAATGGAAAGCACCGACTATTGTAGTGGAATCGACGCTAAGGAATTAAGTTTGGTTCCAGACCTGGTACTCTCTCCCAAGTTCAAAACTCCGGAATTTGAGAAATACAACGGGACTAGCTGTCCCGAAGCTCACATCACTATGTTCTGCAGACGAATGGCAGGCCATGTCAACAATGACTAGCTATTAATTCACTACTTCCAAGAAAGTCTGGTTGGGGCCGCTTCTAGATGGTACAACCAGCTGAGTCGCGCATAGATTAGTTCATGGAAAGATTTAGCACAAGCCTTCATAAAGCAGTACGGTCATGTGGCAGACATAGCCCCTGATAGAATCACTTTACAGAATATGGAGAAGAAGCATAATGAGAGCTTTAGGCAATACGCCCAGCGATGGAGAGAAGTGGCCACACAGGTCCAACCCCCTCTGTTGGAAAAAGAAACCACTATGCTCTTCATCAATACCCTGAAGGCACCTTTTATTAACCACATGCTGGGTAGCGCAACCAAGAGTTTTTCGGACATAGTAATGTCTGGAGAAATGATAGAAAATGCCATAAGATGTGGGAAAATAGAGGCTGGGGAAAATGTTAAGAGGACAGCGCCCAGAAAGAAAGAGCACGAGGTGAATAATGTAAGCTCATATTCGAAGTCGATCACCATAAGCCAACCAAGGTCGACAACTACTGGACAGCAGGGCCCACCCCGACAAGAGCCCAACACAAAACAAAACAGGGAGAAACTTCAATTTACGCCCATTCCAATGACGTACAAGGAGTTATACCAGAGTTTATTTGATACACATGTCGTGTCTCCCTTCTATCTAAAGCCAATGCAACCTGCATACCCCAAATGGTATGACGCAAATGCCCAATGCGAATACCATGCGGGAGTCACAGTACACTCGATAGAAAACTGTACCACTTTCAAGAAATTGGTTGAGAGACTCATCAACATGGGGGTTGTGAAATTTGATGATGCAACCAGTGCAGATAATCCATTACCTAACCATGGGGATAAGGGAATAAATGCGATAATCCAGAGTTCGGGGAAAAAAATTAAGATGAATGTTGCAGAAGTGAATACCCCGTTGAAAGAAGTATGGAAGGAAATGGAGGAAAGAGGTTTGATGGCACAGAATTCGGGGGTCAGGCCTCGAGAAGCGAAGAATTATTGTGAGTTTCACGATCAAGAGGATCATGAGATTCAGAAATGCAGCCAATTCAGGGCTTTAGTACAAGGATTGATGGATAATAAGGAGTTGGAATTCTTCGAATATGTCGGGAACCGGGAAGAAGCAGATGTGTGTGCCTCCGAAGAGGGGTCGACGAAGGATGTTTACAAAGTCAACCACCCAGTGGTTATCATATCACGTCCGAGAATGAATGAAGCCCGGGCACGAGTTGCGCCAAAGGTCGTGATCCAAAAGCCTGTTGCTTTTCCTTATAAAGATAGCAAAATGGTACCGTGGAACTATAGCTGCAATGTGACATTCCTGGGAGAGGAGACCCCGATTAATGCATCAGAAAAAGTTCAAGAAGAAGGTTTTTATATGCGCAGCGGAAGGCGTTATACCCCAAATACAAAAGTCGAGCAAGTTAAAGAAAAATCATTAGCAATTGAGCAAAAGAAAGAGAAGCCGGCGGGGCATGAACCAACTGTTAATGAATCAGTGACTGAAAAAGAAGCCAAGGAATTCTTAAAATTCCTAAAGCACAGCGAATATAGTGTCGTAGAATAGTTGCACAAACAGCCAGCGCGTATATCGGTACTGGCCTTACTTTTAAGTTCTGAAACTCATCGCCGCGCATTGATGAAGGTGCTGAATGAAACTTATGTTGCTAACGATATCTCTGTAAACAAACTAGACCGCTTAGTCAACAATATAAGTGCCGACAACTTCATATTCTTCAATGACGATGAGGTACCGCCAGGGGGTCGAGGATCAACTAAAGCTTTGCACATCACGACTCGCTGTAGAGGGTACACGTTACCGGGGGTATTGATTGACAATGGGTTCAGACCAATGTCCTACCCCTATCTACGCTGAGTAGGTTGCCAGTGGATAGTTCCCATATGAAGACATGCCAAAGTGTAGTGAGAGCATTTGATGGCACGGAAAGGAGGGTAATGGGGAGAATTGAAGTACCCCTCTTAATCGGGCCGAGCACATACGAGGTAGATTTCTTGGTCATGGACATTAAGCCTTCGTATAATTACCTATTAGGGAGGCCATGGATACACTCAGCGGGGGCAGTCCCTTCATCGCTGCATCAAAAGTTGAAATTAGTGACCGAAGGTCGGTTAGTAACAATCAATGCTGAAGAGGACATCATCGCGGCTGTAGCGACGTAAAAAAAATTAGTTTCGCTTGGTCGCTAATTGTGGCGATTTATTACACATTTGAAAACCAACTTTCGATTTTATTAACAAAGGGAGTTGCCACCGATCCTTTTTTATAGGTGTGATCGGACACCTAATAAAATTATTTTAAAACAAAAAGAAGGCCAAATTTAGGTCTACGTGAAAGTCCAGAGAAAAATTGGGGTTCGGGAGTCAGTTACACGTGAGGAAGGTATTAGCACCTCGCGACGCCCAAAATTGGTATCTCATAAACATGTGTTGACTTGATTTTCAAAAATACGAGTTCAATATAATATTTAATCGTGATCCGATTGAAAAATGAGAATTTTAGTTTTCGATTTTTTTAGAAAGAGTGTCCTGTTTTTTAACACAAGTTAATTTAATTTCACCCAACATAGCGATGAAATCGATGGCTTAATATTAAATCGGTACATTGCCTTATTTTGAAATTAATTAAAACATGAGAAAAATATTCCTAAAGTGAGAAATTAAAAATAGATAAAGGACGAAAAAAATGATATCATTAATGAAAAATATTAACATGGAATACTAGAATATTAGAATAACAATAATAATGATATTTACAAAATAAAAACAAATCATGTACTAATAATAAAATAGGAAAAATGATATATTTGGTAATAATAATATAAAATAATAATATGTACATAAAAATACATATATATATATATATATGCATATAATAAAAGTATGTAATAATAATAATAATAATATCTACAATAAAAGAAAATATTAGGAAACGTACATAAAAAATATATACATAACAAAATTTACAACAATAATATAAAATAATGATATGTGCAAAAATCTATATATATACATATGTACATAAAATATACACTAATATAATAATAGTTATAATAATACTAGCAATAGTAATAATTTGTAATAATAATATATACACAATATGGTATTTAAAATATATATGTATATATGTATATAATAGTATTTAAGAATATATACATAAGAAATATATAACTAATGGCATTAAAAATATATACATAATATATATAAAATACCTAAAAAAAGAAAGGGAAAGAAGAGAGAAGGGAGGGGGAGGGGGAAAGGAAATCCGCCAAGGGGCCAACATCGGTCGATCGTCGGTCATGCCAAGTCAATCATCACATACACCCACCGTGGTATTGGCGGAAAAGGTAAAATTTTTAACAATATATTTATATATAAAGAAAGAAAAAAAACAACACAAAAAAAGAAAAAAGATCTGAAAGAAGAGGAAAAAGAAAAGATGCAACCTTTTATTGATGTTTCTTTTGTGTTCAAAATTTGAAGGATTTTGTGTTTTTTTTTTCAATCTTTGTAAAATCCTCCTTCTTTTTTCTCTTTTACATGATTTTTGAATGGCTTTTATAGCCATTTTTACATGATTTTCTATTATTTCTTTTTCTATTTTGTAGGTGGTGGTGGTAGACAATGGATATCAAAATGGGAGGAAAAATGGGGCAAGTGAGAAAGTGGTTAGGTGGCTAGGGTTTTTAGTTTTTTTTTTTTGGGTTAGGTTTTCTTTTTTTTCTTTTTTTTTTTTTGGGGTTAGGTTTTTTTTTTTTTTTTTTTTTGGGTAAGGTTTTTTTGGGGGTTAATGGGCTTTTGAATTGGGTTTAATATTTGGGTTTTGTAATGGGTTTGGGTAGATGTAAATGGGTCATGGGTTAAGGGTTTTAGTGGGTTTAGAGGTTTGGTTGGGTTTTGATGAAATCGGGCCCGGCAATTTGGGCTTCTACAATGCCCTCTTTGCTCATTGTCGTACAACAGAATAGAGCAAAGACTTTCAAGGAAGACCAAATTTGCCGGTCTTGCTAGGTCTTGACTTGCTTTAGAACTCTTCTTGTTTAGTTAGTCCCTTTTCACCCACCGTATCTTGTAGCTTTGGTTCACTCCATCGCATCTTATGATATACGCCTTGTAGCTTCAATCTATTCCAATGTAACTTCAAGGATATGAAATTTATGGCTTCGATCTACTTCAATCGTAACTTGAAATGTGATATCTACAACTTCAATCTTCTCTTCTATCACTTCAAAGAGATAAGGTTTGTGGTCTTTTCTTCTCATGACTTCGAAAGGCAAGATCGATGCCTCGATCAACTCCATCGCAACTTTAAGGAGACAGAATCTAACGCCTTCAATCAACTTCAATCTTTATTCTCTACTCGGCATGTGATCCCGAGCTCAACTCATTTTTCGCAATATGAATTGACTCTCAAAATGTACATTAAAAACAGAATTGAAAATAGCTCAACAGTGAGCCAAGGCTCAACTCACCTCTCGCAATATGAGTTGATTTTTGAAACTTATCTTGAAAAGCAGATTTTGAAAATACCTCAACATGTGACTCGAGGCTCAACTCACCTCTCGCAGAAATTAAAAAGCTCAACTCACCTTTCGCAATATAAATTGAAAAAATACCACAAGCAGGTGATCTCAAGCTCAACTCACCTCTCGCAATATGAGTTGATTTTTTGAAAGACGAAATTGAAAATACCTCAAGATGTGAACCGAGGCTCAACTCACCTCTTGCAATATAAGTTGATTTTTTGAAAATGAAATTGAAAATACCTCAACATGTCTTGAGGCTCAACTCATTTCTCGCAATATGAGTTGAATTTTGAAAATGAAATTGAAATTACCTCAACGTGTCTTGAGGTTCAACTCATTTCTCGTAATATGAGTTGAATTTTGAAAAGAAATTGAAATTACCTCAACAGTGTCTTGAGGCTCAACTCATTTCTCGCAATATGAGTTGAATTTTAAAACAGATTGAAATTACCTCAACAGTGTCCCGAGGCTCAACTCACCTCTCGCAATATGAGTTGATTTTGAAAACAAATTGAAATTACCTCGGCGTGTCCCGAGGCTCAACTCACCTCTCGCAATATGAGTTGATTTTGAAAATATAAATTGAAAAAAAAATACCTCAGTGTGTGATCTGAAGCTCAACTCACCTCTCGCAATATGAGTTGATTTTTTTGAAAGACAAAAATTAAAAATACCTCAGCATTTCTTGAGGCTCAACTCATTTCTCGCAATATGAGTTGATTTTTTTTTTGACAACAGAAATTGAAATTACCTCAGTGTGTCCTGAGGCTCCACTCACCTCTCGCATTATGAGTTGATTTTTTTGAAAGGCAGAAATTGAAAAACGGAAATTGAAAATACCTCGGCGTGTGACATAAGGCTCAACTCGCCGCTCGCAATACGAGTTGATTTTTTTGACAACAGAAATTGAAATTACCTCAGTGTGTCCTGAGGCTCAACTCACCTCTCGCAATATGAGTCAATTTTTTTGAAAGGCAGAAATTGAAAAACGGAAATTGAAAATACCTCGGCGTGTGACCTGAGGCTCAACTCGCCGCTCGCAATACGAGTTGATTTTTTTGACAACAGAAATTGAAATTACCTCAACGTGTCCTGAGGCTCAACTCACCTCTCGCAATATGAGTTGAAATTAAAACACAAAAATTGAAAATACCTCAGCGTGACCTGAGGCTCAACTCACCTCTAGAAATATGAGTTGATTTTGAAAAACAAAAATAAAAAGGCTTAACTCACCTCTCGCAATATGAGTCAATTTAAAACTAAAAATACCTCAGCGTGCCCCGAGGCTCAACTCACTTCTCGCCATATGAGTTGATTTTGAAAAAGTAGAAATTAAAAAGTTCAACCCACCTCTCGCAATATGAGTTGATTCTTGACAAACAGAAATTGAAATTACCTCATCGTGCCCTGAGGCTCAACTCACCTCTCGCAATATGAGTTGAAATTAAAACACAAAAATTGAAAATACCTCAGCGTGACCTGAGGCTCGACTCACCTCTAGCAATATGAGTTGATTTTGAAAAACAAAAATAAAAAGGCTTAACTCACCTCTCGCAATATGAGTCAATTTAAAACTAAAAATACCTTAGCGTGCCCCGAGGCTCAACTCACTTCTCGCAATATGAGTTGATTTTGAAAACAACAATTAAAAATACCTCAACGTGTCTTGAAGCTCAACTCAATTCTCACAATATGAGTTGAGTTTCCTTGAAAAGCATGAATTAAAAACATCAAAATACCAAAACCTGTCCTTTCGTAGAATTTGGGTGTCTTTTCCTTTGATTCAGTGCGACTCTCATTCAAGATTTCTTGCTCTGTTGGAGTACCTGTATATGCCATGTATGATGTTATCATGATATGCACATGTTTGTCTTAAATGCTTTTATGCCTACATGATTATGCAAGGCTCCTTAAGCATGTTTGTCGATGTCCATTTAGCCACGATTGTTGAGGATCTGTGTTCATTGCTTTGATTCTCGACTTTCTCTTCGTGCCTTATACCGCCTTCAAGCTTCGACGCTTCTCGATATCATTCTTCCCTTGATTGAACTTTGTTCTTACTTTGAGACTCTTGTGCTTATCAAATTTTCATCCGTAATGCTTAACATTTCTTTTGTTTAGAGTATGTCATTTCACCATTTATCATGTAAATAAACACATAATGAGATGCATGAAAAGGTCAGATAGGGACAAAAAAGATATTTCATATTCATCTATTTCAAATGTGGCAAACAAAGCAAGTTAACCAATGAGAGTAAAAATGTCAAAAGAAAGAAAGGATCGATTCAACGGATAAAAATGCTATAGATATTCAACACATGAACTCTTCCTCGCTCCTCAATCAAAAATCTTTTCGAAGCGCTTCTTGCGTAGAAGATTTCGAGCTTTCAGAAATGCTTCAAATACTGTAGCCTCACTGCTTGACCTATCGTTCGACCGCCAGGTTTGTTTCATTAGGACGCCCTCTCGGGTTTTCATCCTAATCTTTTTGTACTAATCAAGACGCCCTTTTCGGGTTTTTGCCTTGATCTTTTTTTTTTTTAAGATGCCCTTTTCGGGTTTTCATCTTAAGCATAATATTTCTTCACAGCATCTGAGTTCACTGGATTCAACACTTCTTTCCCATCCATCTCGGTAAGGATCAAAACTCCTCCTGAGAATGCCTTCTTTACGACGTACGGTCCTTCCCAGTTTGGTACCCATTTCCCTCGCAGATCTTTTTGTATTGGGAGAATTTTTCTCAGCACAAGTTCTCCTTCATGGAATTCTCTTGGTCGTACCTTCTTGTCATGGGTCATGATCATTCTTTTTGGTACATCCGCCCGTGACAAATTACCTCAGTCGCTTTTCTTCAATGAGGTTCAATGATCATATCGAGCTTGTACCCATTCTGCTTCTTCTAACTTTGATTCCATTAAGACTCGTAGAGAAAGGATCTCAACCTCGATAGGTAGCACAGCTTCCATTCCATAAACCAGAGAGAAAGGAGTTACTCCCGTAGATGTTCGTACAGATGTGCGATATGCAAACAAAGCAAATGGAAGCTTCTCGTGCCAATCTTTAAACGTCTCACTCATTTTCCCAATGATCCTCTTAATATTTTTATTGGCTGCTTCAACAGCCCCGTTCATCTTTCGGCGATAGGGCGAGGAGTTATGATGCTTTATTTGGAATTACTCGCATACTTCCTTCATCATCTTGTTATTCAGATTCATGGCGTTATCTGAAATGATTCTTTCAGGCAAACCATATCGACAAATGATTTCCTTCTTCAAAAACCTGCAAACTGCAGTCTTGGTCATATTGGCAAACGAAGCGGCTTCTATCCATTTTGTGAAGTAATCAATGACCACAAAAATAAATCGGTGTCCATTAGAAGCTTTCGGAGAAATTGGCCCTATAACATCCATGCCCCACATAGAAAAAGGCCACGAAGAAGTCATGACGTGAAGGGGCAAATGGGCTACATGAATTTTATCACCATAAATTTGACATTTGTGGCATTTTCGTGCGAAATTAATGTAGTCGCTTTCCATTGTCAGCCAGTAGTATCCGAGTCTCATAATCTTCCTGGCCATAGTGAAACCATTGGCATGCGTTCTGCAAATTCCCTCATGGACCTCTTCAAGTATTTTTCTGGCTTCAACATCATCCACACATCTTAAAAGCATCTGATCTTTTCCTCTTTTGTACAGGATGTCCCCATCAAGAACGAATCCTGCTGCCATTCTTCTGATTGTTCTTTTGTCGTTCTCGTTTGCTTGTTCGGGATACTTTTGATTCTTGATATATTCTAAGACATCATGGAACCATGGCCGTCCATCTGTCTCTTTCTCGATGCTGAAACAATGTGCAGGGGCTTCATATATGCTCATTTGAAGAGGCATTATTTCTGTTTCCCAGTTTACTTTGAACATTGAAGCCAAAGTGGCCAAGGCATCAGACAATTGGTTTTCTTCTCGTGGGAGGTAATTAAAATTTATTTCTTCAATTCTTTAATCAACTCGCCACTAGATCTCAGATTTAACCAGCTTTAGTCTCTCACTTTCCAATCTCCACGGATTTGGTAAATCACCAAGGTTTGAGTCTCCGTATACCTCTAAAGCTTTGATGTTTCGTTCAATAGCTGCACGGAGTCCCATGATACATACCTCATATTCCGCTATGTTATTGGTAGAGAAGAAATTCAGCCTGGCAGTGAGTGGGTAATGATTCCCTTCTGGCGATATTAAGACTGCTCAAATCCCATGCCCCAATGCGTTCGATGCACCATCAAAGCTCATCTTCCATGACTTCTCTTTTGGTGACTCGCATTCTTTTTCCGTAATGCACATCAAGTCTTCATCTGGGAAATCAAATCTCAATGGCTCGTAATCCTCCGTTGTTCGAGTTGCTAAAAAGTCAGCTATTGCGCTCCCTTTTATCGACTTCTGACTTACATAGGCAATGTCATATTCCGAAAGGAGGATCTGCCATCGTGCTATTCTTCCTGATAGTGCCGGCGATTTCATCATGTATTTTATTGGGTTCAGCTTTGAAATTAGCCATGTCGTGTGATACAACATATATTGTCTGAGTCTCCAAGCTACCCAAACCGGAGCGCAACAGTATTTTTCAATGGATGAATACTTTGCCTCATATTCAGTGAACTTTTTACTGAGGTAGTAGATCGCCTTTTCTTTCTTCCCTCACTCGTCGTGTTGCCCCAGTACGCAACCCATTGAATTTTCGAACACGGTCAAATACAATATCAATGGTCTCCCCGGAGTTGCCGGTACTAGTACTGGAGGACTAGACAAATATTGCTTTATCTTATCAAAGGCCACCTGACATTCCTCATTCCAATTTCCCGGGTTATGTTTTCGAAGAAGCCGAAAGATTGGGTCGCATTGGTTGGTAAGTTGAGCGATGAATCGGGAGATGTAGTTTAATCTCCCTAAAAATCCTCTAACTTCATTTTGCGTGCGTGGAGGTGGTGACTCTTGAATGGCTTTTACTTTATCTGGATCAACCTCGATACCTCTTTCACTGATAATGAAGCCTAGCAACTTCCCCGAGGTAGCCCCAAATGTACATTTGGCTGGATTAAGCTTTAGCTGAAACTTTCTCAGCCTTTCGAACAACTTCTTGAGGTTCACTACATGCTCTTCTTCCCCTCGAGATTTAGCAATTATGTCGTTGACGTAGACCTCTATTTCTTTATGCATCATGTCATGGAATAACGTTACCATAGCCCTCTGATATGTTGCCCCAACATTCTTTAACCCGAATGGCATCACCTTGTAGCAGCACGTTCCCCACATTGTTATGAAGGTAGTTTTCTCCATATCTTCCGGGGCCATTTTGATCTGATTGTACCCCGAGAATCCATCCATGAAGGAAAACAATGAATGTTTTGCCGTGTTATCCACCAACGTATCAATGTGTGGTAAGGGAAAATTATCTTTAGGACTTGCTCGATTCAGTCACGATAATCCACGCACATTCGTACTTTTGCCGTCTTTCTTTGGTACCGGACTATGTTAGCCACCCATTCGGATATTTGAGGCTTGTAGGAAGCCAACATCAAATTGCTTCTTGACTTCCTCTTTTATCTTCAACAACATCTCAGGCCTCATCCGCCTTAGCTTTTGTTGAATAGGCTTGCATTCTGGCTTTAATGGGAGCTTATGGACCGCTACATCTTCATCCAATCCTGGCATGTCCTGATATGACCATGCGAATACATCTTTGTATTCGCGGAGCAAAGCAATCAAATTATGCCTGGTGCCCCCTGAAATAGAAGTCTCAATCTTCACTTCTTGCCTCATTTCTTCAGTTCCCAGATTTATTGTTTCAACAGATTCTTGATGAGGCAAAATCTGTTTATCCTCTTGTTCCACCATTCTTAGCAAATCAGGAGACGAGACATAGTCTTCAGCGTTTTCTTCGGCTTCGAATTCTCCTAAACAAACAGCCTTCTCAAAATTGATTTCAGGACTCGTAACGGGTTTGTTCATGCTGTTGACATCTGAGCACCTGAAAGTTGAATGGAAAAGGGAACTATAGAGGGGCATCCAAGTATTGAAACCAACAAATGAAATGTTATGGCATGGGATGAGGCAAATGTAAGGATTGGCTATGACATGAGAAAATGATTATGAAATTAGTGATAATGTGAAAGATTATGACGAAATGCATCTTCATTGATATTCATTTGAATGATAAAGAGTGAATGCAGTTTCTTACAAAAGAATTCTATTATATCTAAGGACATAACGAATGTTAACGTTTGAGCATTACTCAAAGACTTATAAACTACAAGAAGATCCTCGGCATTCAATTGTTCAACTTGAAACCCGGGGACAAGGGCGTATCCTTGAGACGTCTTTACTTGCGTTAGCTTCTTTGTCAATGACATTTATACTGACATTCTGAAGACCCCTTTCAATTAATAACAGCGTGCTTTGTATATTATCCTGTCTGGGGTATATCATTCCTGCAGATGTAAATGTTTTTGACAAAGGAGGGTACGTTATGGGCTCCCATTCTATTTCTATGCCCAAAGTTCTCGCGATCCTTTTCTCATGATCTTCTTCCACTATTTTCTTCTTTGACGCATGTCTGGCTGGAACCCCAAACCGTATCGGGCCTTGTGATGCACTGGCTTTAGGGCCCTAACTATTCCTTGCAGGTACCTTCCCAAACCTTTCCTTGCTCGGGCTCCCTTTCCTACAGTCAACTTGACACCCATCTTGGTGTTTCTCGACAGTTTTAGCTTGGGAATTTTGTTTCCCTCAGCGACAAAAGTGGCATTGACAAATTCAAGGGATCGGAAGGAACATTCCAATGCGTCTTTGTTCACTTCCAAGTACGGTGCATCAGCAGAGACAGATGCGACAGTGTCTTCTTCTCCCTCGACAGTGACCAAACAACCGTCCATGATAAATTTCACCTTTTGATGGAGGGATGATGGGACCGCCCAACAGAATGGATCCGTGGTCTTCCCAAAAGGCGCTTATAAGAGGGTGTAATGTCCATGAATTGGAACTCGACATCATAAATGTAAGGCCCACTTCCAAAGGGATTTCGATCTTTCCCATAACCCGCGCCTCGTCCGTCGAATGCCCTTACCGTGGAATGACAGGCCTTAAGTAGGACAAATCCATCAAGATTCGAAAAGCGTGGCCAATGGCATAACATTTAACGTGACCCATTATC
This sequence comes from Gossypium arboreum, assembly GCF_025698485.1. Taxonomy (NCBI): domain Eukaryota; kingdom Viridiplantae; phylum Streptophyta; class Magnoliopsida; order Malvales; family Malvaceae; genus Gossypium; species Gossypium arboreum. Next base: position 58,827,024 of record NC_069080.1, read on the forward strand.
GATGAGCACGTTCGGTATTATGTAGCCCTTGCAATGAGTCGTGATATGCGCGCTTTCATCGAGCCTCTACCATTGGGCGATATTTCATCATCACTAAAAGAAATGAAATTATCCGCATTCAAGTTGTTCATCCATCTAGCCAGTTTTTCAACGGATACATTGTTTGCCACATAAGCTTGATTTAACACTTTCAGCAGAGCGTTTCGGTGTGGTTCTGAATTCAACAGTAGAGATAATACCGAAATTCGCACTGGCTGCTTACTCAATTGTTCTACCACGTTGTACTCACTATGCTTGATAAATTTTAAGAATTCCTGTGCTTCCTCCTCGTCCACAGGATTTTTAGCTTCTTGTTCAGGCGCAGTTTCATGCTCATCATCGGTCACGTGCATCGGTGCTTTTCCTTTCTGTTTCAAGTCACTGTTCTTCTTTATCTCCTTCGAATAACATCTTCCACTACGAGTGAAATGACCTATTTCCCCGACGTTTCTAGTCATGGCTTTGGGCTTTTCATCTTCAGGTGTGACAATATTAACGTCATATTTCCATGGTACTACTTTATTGTCCTTGTAAGGGAAAGGAGACGGTACTTTGATTATCATTTTTGGTTTCACCAGCTCTTTCGTCGCATCGTAATAAATTACTAACAGGTCGATCAGCGCTATAAGGGGACTCGATGATCGGCTATCGAGGCGATACTTCTCTTTCATTAGTCTCTTCCTTTTTGTTAAGGACCTTAATCTCCTTATTATCCATCCGGTCTTGAAGAAACCTTTTAAATTCCTCACACGACTGAATGTCGTGTCCCACAATTCCATGGAAATTGCAAAAACTTTGACCTTCTTCTCTGAGAATTCTATCGGGGTGACAAAGTAATCCTTTCTTAACTAGTACCTCCCAGATTCTCTGCAGATGTGTTTTTATTTCAGTAACCCATCTTCTGACTTTTCATTCATCCACTTTCCCCACTATGCTCACATCCCTTTCGGTATGGTTAGGGAATGGGTTCCCAGTTGCATTACTGGCACTATCGAATCATAGGATACATGCATCAATGAGTCCTTGAACTCTTCTCTTAAAGGCTAGGCAGTTTTCCGTGGAATGTCCCTGGTTTCCCGTATGGTATGCACAACTAGCGAATTGTATGTTTTAACCTCAGCGAACGAGTATGGAATATGCAATGAATGGATGAATGCATAAATGAATGCATGAATGTTAAATGAATGTCAGTCATGAATGAATATGAAAAAATTTGGTGTTAATTTCAAGATAGCCCCTATTTAGGCATTTCCTTAATCAAAGGAGTATTACACAACGTTTCGGTCACTCGTATAATTGACTCCTCCATTAGAAACCCGTTTTTGGCAACCAATCTCTAATCAACACCTTCCTAACAAGATGCCTTCGATGCATGATGAAAAATAAAAATACGATAAACGACCTTGGTTAGCACAACACATATAAACAGAGAAAAAGCTGTGGAAAATCTAACAAATTAAGCTACTTGGTCCAGTGGACTCGATTCCCTTGCTTAGAAAGCACAAATGTAAAAGAAATAGAAGGTAAGATGTGCTTTTCCCGTGTACTTATTTCGGTGACTATTAAACGAGCGGAGGTTCGGCATGGCTCTAGTTAGGTGGCTCGTATAGTTTATTATATGCGGTTTTGGTTCTAGATAGGTACTCGAATTGTCTGTACTGTCATCTGCAAAGATTAGTACGAAGCCTCAGTCATAACCCATCAAAGGCTCACGAGTTCAATTCGAGGGATTACATTTACTTATGCCTATGCGGAGGGACAAGTTAACTCACGAAAGCATAAGTCATATGTAACCTGAAAGTATTCACTAGCTTTGTCGGAGGGACGAGTTAACTCACGAAGCGTAGCGTTTACTTTCACTTAAACGGACGGAGCCGGGTAGAGAGCTCATGTTATGCGAAAATGCAAGTGCACGGTGTGTGGGGAAAAACTCATAAACCTTTACGTTTTACTTAAAGAAACTAAACCAAAATTAAAACCATAAAATTGAAAACCTAAAAACAACCAAATAACAAGTTAGAAGAAATATTTACAACACGATACAAATGCATGAATTTTGAAAACGAGATTTAAGGATCACGACCAAATATTTACTTTGAACAAGGAAATTTGAAAATTTTGACAAAACGTGTTTAATTCGACTCGACTCGCAAGTTTTGTCCCCAGTGGAGTCGCCAGCTGTAGCGACGTAAAAAAAATTAGTTTCGCTTGGTCGCTAATTGTGGCGATTTATTAAACATTTGAAAACCAACTTTCGATTTTATTAACAAAGGGAGTCGCCACCGATCCTTTTTTATAGGTGTGATCGGACACGTAATAAAATTATTTTAAAACAAAAAGAAGGCCAAATTTAGGTCTACGTGAAAGTCCAGAGAAAAATTGGGGTTCGGGAGTCAGTTACGCGTGAGGAAGGTATTAGCACCCTCGCGACGCCCAAAATTGGTATCTCATAAACATGTGTTGACTTGATTTTCAAAAATATGAGTTCAATATAATATTTAATCGTGATCCGATTGAAAATGAGAATTTTAGTTTTCGATTTTTTTTAGAAAGAGTGTCCTGTTTTTAACACAAGCCACAATTTCACCCAACATAGCGATGAAATCGATGGCTTAATATTAAATCGGTACATTGCCTTATTTTTGAAATTAATTAAAACATGAGAAAAATATTCCTAAAGTGAGAAATTAAAATAGATAAAGGACGAAAAAAATGATATCATTAATGAAAAATATTAACATGGAATACTAGAATATTAGAATAACAATAATAATGATATTTACAAAATAAAAACAAATCATGTACTAATAATAAAATAGGAAAAATGATATATTTGGTAATAATAATATAAAATAATAATATGTACATAAAATACATATATATATATGCATATAATAAAAGTATGTAATAATAATAATAATAATATCTACAATAAAAGAAAATATTAGGAAACGTACATAAAAAATATATACATAACAAAATTTACAACAATAATATAAAATAATGATATGTGCAAAAATATATATATATACATATGTACATAAAATATACACTAATATAATAATAGTTATAATAATACTAGCAATAGTAATAATTTGTAATAATAATATATACACAATATGGTATTTAAAATATATATGTATATATGTATATAATAGTATTTAAGAATATATACATAAGAAATATATAACTAATGGCATTAAAAATATATACATAATATATATAAAATACCTAAAAAAAGAAAGGGAAAGAAGAGAGAAGGGGGGGAAAGGAAATCCGCTAAGGGGGTCGGTCATCGGTCGATCGTCGGTCGTCGTTGTCGTCGTTGCCACCACCACGGTGGCGGAAAAGGTAAAATTTTTTAACAATATATTTATATATAAAGAAAGAAAAAAACAACACAAAAAAAAGAAAAAAAAGATTCGAAAGAAGAGGAAAAAAGAAAAAGATGCAACCTTTTTATTGATGTTTCTTTTGTGTTCAAAATTTGAAGGGATTTTTGTGTTTTTTTTTTCAATCTTTGTAAAATCCCTCCTTATTTTTTCTCTTTTACATGATTTTTGAATGGCTTTTTATAGCCATTTTTTACATGATTTTCTATTATTTCTTTTTCTATTTTGTAGGTGGTGGTGGTAGACAATGGATATCAAAAATGGGAGGAAAAATGGGGCAAGTGGGAAAGTGGTTAGGTGGCTAGGGTTTTTTAGTTTTTTTTTTTTTGGGTTAGGTTTTTCTTTTTTCTTCTTTTTTTTTTTTTGGGTTAGGTTTTTCTTTTTTCTTTTTTTTTTTTGGGTTAGGTTTTTTTTGGGGGGGTTAATGGGCTTTTGAATTGCGTTTAATATTTGGGTTTTGTAATGGGTTTGGGTAGATGTAAATGGGTCATGGGTTAAGGGTTTTAGTGGGTTTAGAGGTTTGGTTGGGTTTTGATGAAATCGGGCCCGGGCAATTTGGGCTTCTACAGCGGCAATAACCAATGATGCCCCATATTTGGAGGCAAATGATGAAGCGATCGAGTGCTCTTTTCGATCTTTGGAGTTTGTGAACGCGACGTTCATCATCGAAGGAAATAAGATTCCAATGCCCAGGTTATCTGAGACTACAAGAATGGGACTACGGTTAACTATTGGAAAGGGGGCTCTACCCGGAAGAGGACTCGGGAGATACCTCCAGGGAAGGATTAATGTACCAATGATGAAGGACAAACAAGACCGTTTTGGGTTAGGGTTTAAGCCGGACATGAAACAAAGAAAGAAGGAACTTGAGAAGAAGCAAGAAAAAAGGAGAGCGCAATTGAGCGGGGGAGAAATCGAATGGGAACCAATGATCTTCCCCCATATATCGAAGACTTTTGTGTCTGGAAAGGTCATTCACTCCGAGAAGAAGACGTCGGGAAAGGAAATCTTGGAAGGAATGATAGAGAGTTTGGACATCAACGCCACATATGAAGAAGGGACGGGGGTAGAGAATTTGTCAGGCATTCGCCCCTATGAGTCGGGAAGTGTTCTAAATAATTGAACTGCAGAAGAGATTCCTGTAGTCTTTAGAACTAACTCAGAGTAATGTCCAAAACACACTTATTGCTCTAGGCCTAGGAGTAACAAGTGTCATTTTGTGAAATAGGATTATGTTCTAAATCGTTATTTCAATGAAATGCATCCTTTTGACTTATTCCGTGCAAATATTCTTTTATTCTTTCATTCATGATCATACCAAACATATCATTGTTCTTAGATTCTCTTGTTCTTTGCATCTCCCTTCACACCTACAACAGGTCTCCAGATATCAATGATGCGAGTGACGTTGCTACTAATTCAGAATCTGTTTTTGATCGAGATATGTGTCTGGAGGGATCCCAAGACTTTGAGGATGACGAAGACTGTAACTTATCCCCTGATTTGTTAAGGATGGTAGAACACGTGGAGAAACAGATTCTACCCCACAAAGAGACCGTAGAAGTCGTGAACTTGGGAGATGAACTAGAAAGGAAAGAAGTAAAGATCGGAACTTGCATCACCATAGAGACAAAGCGGGACCCTATTGAGTTACTCCAAGAGTTCAAGGATGTATTTGCATGGTCATATCAGGATATGCCTGGGCTAAGTACTGGCATTGTGGTGCACAGGCTCCCCATCAAAGAAGAATGCAAGCCAGTTCAGCAAAAGCTTCGAATGATGCGGCCCGATGTTCTGTTAAAGATAAAAGAGGAAGTCAAGAAGCAATTTGATGCTGGTTTCTTACAAGTAGTTAAGTACTCGGAATGGGTAGCCAACATCGTCCCTGTCCCTAAAAAAGATGGAAATGTATGGATGTATGTAGACTACAGAGACTTAAACAAGGCCAGCCCAAAAGATAATTTCCCGTTGCCTCATATCGACACCTTAGTGGACAACACGGCAGGTTACTCACTTTTCTCCTTCATGGATGGTTTCTCGGGGTACAATCAGATCAAGATGCATCCTGAAGACATGAATAAAACCACATTTGTGACCATATGGGGAACCTTTTGCCATAAAGTAATGTCGTTCGGATTGAAAAATGCGGGAGCAACTTATCAGAGAGCCATGGTAACCCTATTTCATGATATGATGCATAAAGAAATTGAAGTCTATGTCGACGACATGATCGCCAAATCTCGGACTGAAGAAGAGCATGTGCAAGTCTTGAGGAAATTATTTTTGAGGTTGAGAAAATTCCAGTTGACACTCAATCCCGCAAAATGTACTTTCGGAGCCAGGTCAGGTAAACTGCTAGGATTCGTGGTCAGTGGAAAAGGGATTGAGATTGACCCAGATAAAGTCAAAGCCATACAAGAGTTACCTCTACCACGTACTCAGAAGGAAGTTCGAGGATTCCTAGGAAGACTAAATTACATCGCTTGGTTTATTTCACAACTAACCGAGAAATGTGACCCCATATTCCGTCTCCTTAAGAAACACAATCCTGATGGTTGGGACGAAGAATCCAGATAAGCAATATTTGTCTAATGCCCCAGTGTTGACACCACCTAATCCAGATAAGCCACTGATACTGTATTTGACGGTATTTGAAAATTCTATGGGATACGTGCTTGGCCAACACGATGAATCGGGAAGGAAAGAAAGAGCGATATATTACCTCAGTAAAAAGTTTACTGAGTGTGAGACGAGATACTCGTTCATTGAAAAGTTGTGCTGTGCCTTAATCTGGACAACCCGAAGACTGAGACAATACATGTTGTATCACACAACTTGGCTAATCTCTAAAATGGACCCTCTGAAATACTTGATGGAGTCGACTGCCTTGAACGGGAGAATGGCCCGATGGCAAACTCTACTTTTTGAATTCGATATAGTCTATGTGAACCAAAGGGCCGTAAAAGGAAGTGCGATAGCAGATTTCCTAGCCAACAGAGCCCTAGAGGACTACGAGCCTCTGAACTTTGATTTCCCAAATGAAGATTTAATGTGCATAGCGACCGCGGAAGAAAACCCTCAAAAAAGTCACCCTTGGAAGCTAAACTTTGACGGAGCATCAAATGCCGTGGGTAACGGAATCGGGGCAGTTCTGGTGTCCCCGAACGGAGATCATTATCCATTCACTAGTAAATTGGATTTTGACTGCACGAACAATATGGTAGAATACGAAGCATGCATCATGGGAATACGTGCGGCCATAGAACGTAAAATCAAGGTGTTAGAGGTATATGGAGATTCTGCCCTAGTGATTTATCAACTCAAAGGTGAATGGGAGGCAAGAGACCCCAAATTGATCAATTACCTAAAGTTCATCCTTGAGTTAATTAAAGAGTTTGATGATAATGTCTTCTACTACCTCCCACGAGAAGAAAATCAGATGGCTGACGCCCTAGCAACTTTAGCTTCTATGATTAAGGTGAACCAACCAGAGGATGTGAAACCAATCCAAATGAGCATTTACGAGGCCCCGGTTCATTGTTACAACCTTGGAGAAGAAGAGGAAAATGATGATCACCCTTGGTACCATGATATCCTACGATATGTGAAGAATCGTGAGTACCCCCACCAAGCTACTGAGAACGACAAGAGAACGTTGAGAAGACTGGCCAGTGACTATATCTTAGATGGGGGGATCCTGTACAAAAGAAGGAAGGATCAGGTACTATTAAGATGTGTAGACGCCATTGAGGCTAAGAAAATCTTTGAAGAAGTCCATGAGGGCGTCTGTGGGACACACGCTAATGGTTTTACAATGGCCAGGCAAATTATGAGGTTTGGTTATTATTGGTCCACCATGGAAGGAGACTGTATTAACTACGCCAAAAGATGTCATAAGTGCCAAATCTATGGAGACAAGATTAATGTACCTCCCTCACCTTTGCATGTCATGACTTCGCCATGGCCTTTTTCGATGTGGGGCATGGATGTGATTGGGCCAATTTCGCCAAAAGCTTCAAATGGGCATCGTTTCATCTTTGTGGTAATCGATTATTTCACCAAATGGGTGGAAGCCGCTTCATATGCCAATGTCACTAAATCAGCAGTTAGCAAGTTCCTGAAAAAGGAAATCATCTGTCGATATGGAATGTCGGAAAGGATCATATCTGACAACGCATTGAATTTGAACAATAACACGATAGCGGATGTCTGCAGTCAGTTTAAGATCAGACACCACAACTCGTCACCGTATCGCCCGAAGATGAACGGTGCAGTCGAAGCAGCCAATAAGAACATCAAGAAGATTGTAGGAAAGATGACAGAAACTTATAAAGATTGGCATGAGAAGCTACCATTCGCCCTCTATGCTTATCGAACGTCTATCAGAACTTCTACTGGGGCAACGCCTTTCTCATTAGTCTATGGAATGGAGGCAGTTTTACCTATCGAGGTTGAGATTTCTTCCCTCAGAGTTTTGTCAGAAGTAAAGTTGGATGAAGCAGAATGGATCTAGTCCCGATACGATCAGTTGAATTTGATTGAAGAAAAGAGGCTACGGGCTATTTGCCATGGTCAGATGTACCAAAAGCGAATGATGCGAGCTTACAACAAAAAGGTTCGTCCCAGAGAGTTCCACGAGGGAGACCTAGTACTGAAAAAGATCCTGTCCATACAAAAAGACTTCAGAGGAAAATGGATGCCGAATTGGGAAGGGCCTTATGTGGTGAAGAAAGCCTTTTCTGGCGGAGCATTGATATTGGCTGAAATGGATTGCAAGACCTTATCCAATCCCGTGAATTCGGATTCGGTTAAGAAATACTTCGCCTAAAAAAAAAAAGGGCCAGGGTGAAAACTCGCAAAGAGCACCTTGAGACCAAAGGGATTTTGAATTGAAAACCCGTAAAAGGCGATTCAAATTTTGATCAAAGGTGGGGCATGCGATGGTCTTATGATACCTAAATTAACAAGAAGGAGAGATGTTAAATCTTGGGGCATCTACAAGAGTACTCTAGATTCCCTAAACACATATTGGGCAAGAAGGGAGTCCTCAAGAAGTCAGTAAAGAGAAACTCACGCTGCGATATCTGGGGCACCTATTCCCTTCTATTCATTTTGTATTCCAGCAATGTTGGTTGACTGTGTTTAGTATAGCCCTTCAAATGTCGTTTCTGATAAATTTTAGTTTTGTCATTGTTATGATCTTTTTCAAGCATTTTGCATTGAAATGATGATTAATGGACTAAAACCATTTTTGCAAAAAGAGTTCTGCACATTACTCTGAAAGTTTCTAAATAGTACAGGAACCTGAAATAGGACTATTATTTAGAACTAACCAAACTCAAAGATTGGAAGCATCTGAGAAGAAAGAGTATAAATTGGGACCACCTCTTCGGGTTTTTTGTTCAAAATTTGAGCTGAACAAGAAGACAGAGTACCTTTTCAGAGAAAGAACCTTGATAAACAAAGAGCAATAGCAACTTAAACATTAAAAGGGACTCACGCTCACCACACATTGCACTCATACATTCATAGATTAGTCATAATGCATCTAATTAGGAGCATTTGATTCACTTTGATCATAGCATCCTAATTCTTTGGCATAAGCATAAATACATAGAACTGATTCTACAGGTCATGTCCCTAGAATCAGTGAATTCACCAAGCCTTAAACCCCTAAGCAGTAGGGTAACAGGTTAAATTTACAGACCTTAACCCCCTAAGTAGTAGGGTAATAGGCTGAAAATTACAGATTTCGTCTCCCTGAAGTTGCAGTGGAGCAGATCAAATCCAAGGAATCCTGTCTTCCTGAAGTCTCAGCGAAGCAGATCGAAGTTACAAGTCTCATCTCCTTGAAGTCGCAGTGGAGCAGACTAAATTTACAGATCTTAAACCCCTAAGCAATAGGGTAATAGGTTGAATTCAAAGGGCTTTAACCCCCTAAACAGTAGGGTAACAAGCCGAATTTGCAAATCTTATTACCCTAAGCAGTAGGGAAATAGATCAAAGAAGATGAGCCTTAACCCCCTAAGCAGTAGGGTAATAGGCTAAAAATTACAGATTTCTTCTCCCTGAAGTTGCAGTGGAGCAGATCAAATACATCGAATTTTGCCTCCTCGAATGCAGTAAAGCAGATTCAAACCACCAAGCTTTAACCCCCTAAGCAGTAGGGTAACAAGCTGAAGTATAGATATTATTGCCCTAAGCAATAGGGTAACAAGCCAAATTTTCAAACCTTAAAACCCTAAGCAGTAAGGTAACAGGTTGAGTTTACAGATCTAAACCCCTAAGCAGTAGGGAAACAGATCAATGATGACAAGCATTAACCCCCTAAGCAGTAGGATAACAGGTTGAAAATCAAATATCCTCTCCCTGAAATGGCGTTGGAGCAGCTAAAAGCCACAGCAGATCTCCTTGAAGTTTCAGTGGAATTGATCGAAGCTACAGCAGATCTCCTTGAAGTTTTAGTGAAATTGATTGAAGTCACGTGTCTTATCTCCATGCAGATCAAAACAAACCTTACCTTCTTGAAGTTGCAGTAGAGCAATGAAGCGAAGCGAAGCAACAAGATTGGAATAAAGCTACCTGGAGAAAAGGAGCGCTAAACAAGTCCAGACACAGTGAGGTCGGGCAAAATTGGTCTTTCTTAAGTCTTTGCTCTGTTCTCGTTATACGACAACAAGCAAAGAGGGGCAGCTGTACAAACCCAATTTTGGACCCAAACCCAAGCCCACTAAATACCCAATAGAAGCCCAATTTACCCAAAACATACCCAACCCAAACACACAACAAAAGAAAAAAGCTAAGGAAACCCTAGCCGTCAGCACATGCTATCCACCCCATCCGCCATCGACGGCTGAAGTGGCCTCTGCTCCACCATCATTTACCTGTAGCAATAAAAGAAGAAGAGACAGAGCAAGTTGTAAAAAAAAAACGCCTATAAAAGGCTGAATCCATTACCATTTGTAACGATCAGCACTTGTGAAATAAAAACAATATTAGATTTCAAACATACAAGCAAAGAATATAGACTCTAGCAATATCAAAAGCAGGAAAAGAGCCCAATATCAGAGATCGGAGAACGAGAGTAGCGAATTTAAGGTGATTTAACTTCATTTTCGTTTTGTTTTTAGACCCATTCTCTCATTTATACATACAAATATACGTTAAAAACAAAAAATATAAAAAAGGGGAGAAAAATATACCTTTTTCGGAATTCTGTGGCTGGCGATGGTGGACGGCACGGCGGCGCTTGGCTTGCACTTCGCCGACTTCTGGGCCGACAGACTGAGAGAGGGAGAGAGGATTCGGGGCTTTTTTGAAGAAGAAGAGAGGAGAAATGAAAAAAAAATGTCTTATATAGGCTGGCAAAACGCACCGTTTTGCCCAGCCATTTTAAAACTCATAAACGGCGCCGTTTAGGCGCGACTCGAAGACCCGACCCGTCTTATCCTGGGATCCGTCTGTTTTTGTTCTTAGGGGATAATTGGATTCCCGGTCCTTCCACTTTTTATATGTTTTGCAATCAGGTTTTGATTTCTTTTAAATTGGCCCTGGAATTTATCGCGTTTGCGATTCGGTCCTCCCTTCTGCGATGTCATTTTAAGGGCCCGAGAAAATTTCCCTTCTGGCCCACTGCAGTTGCGCGCATTTTCAAATTAATCCCTTTCTCCTTTATTAATTTTTAAATCAGCCCCAGAACTTCATATTTGTTTTAAATTTAGTCCTTTTTCAGTTTAATGTGGTTTCCATATTATTTTTTTCCCTTTGATATTTTAGATATTATTCATTATTTTATTTACCATTTTCGTATTATTATTATTTAGGTATTTTTTTAATACTTGCATGCATTTTATATATATACATTCTTATTGTTGTCTTTTCACATATATATTATTATTCCTAATGTATGTTTTATGTATATACACTTAAATACTATATTATACACATATTAATACCACATTATATATACCTTTTATCATATCTACTATTAATATCAATATATGTTTATTTATATCTTCAATATATATATATACTGCGTATATATTATTATTATTAGTTTTTGATCTTATTGTTTTGTTAATACATGTGTATCATATACATATCCTTTTAATATTGTGTTCCTCTATATGTTACGTATATATTTTTAATAACTGCTTTTATACATTACCATATCTATGTAGTATTATTATTATTATTATATACAAATACGTCTTTTAATATCATAATACAAATATATATATGCTTTTATATCATATTATTGTTATATCTATCTTCACCCCTATTATATTTTATACATGTATATATACCCTTTATATATAGTAATAATATTATATATATATATATGTCACATATTATGGTTCATAATATTTTTATTTACTTATTATTTTACTCAAATATTATTATTTATATCACTATAAATATGCTTACATTTTCACCTATCACCTTTTAAATATACTTATTTTATTCTTTCCTCACTCACATCATATGTTATTTACTTATACACGTACGTATATGCACTTTCATACATCATTTTAAATCATTACCCGTGTTATCACTATTAATACTATTATTACCATACTATCATTCTTTAGTTTTACATAATAATTGTTTATTACGAGTTCTTTTTTTTGAACATCTCCTGCTTTATTCATTATTTTCTTTTTATTCGTTTTATTCGTTTATCTTTACTTATATCTCTATCATCACTTTCATTATCATTGTCATTTTATTTCGTCATTTTTATTTATTAATTTACTTATGTATTCGATCGTTTCCTTTTCCTCATGCATTTATTTATTAGCCTTGTCATTATTTTACCTATCGTAATTGCTCGTATTATTATGTTTGACACTGTCACGCTTATTTTTACGCATTTGCCTCATGGTTTGCTTTTATATCTCATCATGCTTTTTATTCGATACCTTAAAATAATTCCTTCATAAGAGTGATATTCCATGTTCGGTAATTCGGGACAATCGTGCCCTAACTTACTGGGTCTCGATTTTTCTCATTTAACCTAAATAACGGAATACTCTTTCAAATCACTATACGAGTTTTGAAAAATGCTTATTCTCGAAGATGCGAAGTGTTGTGCCCTAACTTACCGGGTATGACATTTTGTCATCTCGAAATAAGAATTTGTTTTGGAATAAAGGCAATATTCGGTGTTTGAGAATTCGAGAAAACGTGCCCTAACTTGCTGGGTTTCGATTTCTCTCGTTTACTCTAAATAATTGAATACCCTTTTAATAAAATACATAGATTTTATAAAAGGCAAGCTCGCTCTCGAAAATTCAAGATGTCGTGTCCTAACTTACTGGATGTGACATTTCATACTTTGAGACGAGAAGGTCTTTAACACTTGAGCTTTTTATAAAGAAGGATCGTATTTTAAAATTCTTTCAAGTTTTTAAATTTTCGACACTAAGACACTAATTAATCAACTAGGTACCAATTTTGGGTGTATCGAGGTGCTAATCCTTCCTCGTATGTAACCGACTCTGAACTGTTTTCTTGATTTATGTGAGACCAAAATAGTTGTTTAAATAAATCAAACTATTTATTAAAAACAACCACTTTTATGAGGTGACCCGATCACACCTCGTCAAAAAGGATCTGTGGCGACTCCCAGTTTTCGTTTTCATCTTCAAAATCCAAGTTGATTCCCGTTTTTTTTTCAAAAAAATGGTTACGACATATATATTTAAAAATTAGGATTAAATTGATAGAATATGTAAATATTAAAAGCTCAGTTTTTTATTATATCAATGGAAATTACGTACAATTGATGAAAAAGTTAATTGATATACTTAATTGTCTTTAGTTGTTTACTTTTGAAATTAACGTGGATTAAATTGCTCCAATTTTTTGAAAAAGAATTAATTTGTTCAATATCAAAATTAAAAAGACTAAAAAAAGTATTTTATCAACTGAATTCTTAAAACCTAAATCTTTAGCCCAAATTGTACAATTAAATAATTTAAAAAGAAAATAAAAATTATGAAATTGTTATGAATATCTTATTAAGTGGATGTCCATCATGATCAAGATAAAGTTTTAATGTACTTTAAATTCTAATAGTTATCAGAATTAGATCTCTACTTCTTTTATACTTCTTATGCCTATAATAGAGACTCTGATGAAGCATTGTCATCACCCTTTTTGATCAATAAAGTACATTCTCTGTTGCTTTCATATTCTCTTTGTTCTTTATTCTCTCTATCTTTCTTTATTTTATAACACGTTATTAGCACGATTTTGCTCAAAGTGATAGTTCCTTTTATCGACGATCAAATTTATCCTCCATGATTTTCAATTTCTTTGACAGTAAGATGCAAAGTTTTTACAGAAGTTTTTTATTTATTTAATGTTTCATATTTGATTATTATTTTCATTCTTCTTTCATTATATGTTATCATTTTTTGATTAACTTATTTTACTTTTTGTTCTTAAGGATGGTGAAAGATTTGATATCGTTATCTATATGAAATCAAGAATATTTTGGAATTATCTCATACCTTCTAGTGATGACAATAATGTTAAAGATCTTCAGATATTATTTACTATGTTTTATTTATTGTTTATTATAATTGGAGACTAATCATGATAACATGTATAGATAGATTTTGATTTGAAATCTTAAGCATGTTTGCGATGGTGATTATGAAATAAAGAATCTATTGGGATGTTTATAAGTCCGTCCTACTAGATTTATTGCATTCCCCGAAGTGAATGTAAATATAAAGAAAATAAAAGATATACTCACTAAAAGTGGGAACATAGTAATAAATAAGATAACAATGAGAGTTCTTAAGATAACTCTTTAAAGGATAAAGATAACTTATGTTATTAATATGTGATTGAAATATTATTGGCCACATATGTGGCGTATGCCCAAATATTTTGTTTCTATTAATATTCTTTGAGGAAGGATATGAAAATGTAGGAATAAATTCTATCATTATAGATAGAAAATATTTATCTTATTTGGTATTGAAACAAACAATTATTATTCCAATATTTGATAGTATAAAATTAGTTGAAAGCTCCGTAAGAGCTAATATATCACTATCTAAAAAGTACAAAATTTGTGATGGTTAATGCATTGCTTTTAAAAGTTATTTGTAATGGATATCATATTGAGATTGTGAATGAGGAAAATATATGAATAAATAAAGAGGATTGAGTTATTAATTTATAATCTTTATGATATTCTTTTGTCATCATCCCTATTAAAGGATTGAAAGCAAAATATTTGACTGTGAAAGATCTACTCATGAGCAATAGAATATGATAATTCTATCTAAAGCTTATTATGGTTGGATGCATTTAAAGTTGCAAGTATTTTTAAAAAACTATGAGTATAACTCTAAAGTATTCAGAATAAGTTCTCAATTAAAATTACGTGGTAAAATATTACTGATGAAAACTTGCAAGAGAGAAAACTTATGTATGAAAAGTCATTGGTTATGTACCTGTTATACATATGAAAAATATGATTCACTCTCAAAGTTTGCTATTAATAGATTTTTGGGCATTTGAAGATTTTGGCATATTCCCTGAAGCGAATATTGCATACAATTATTTGGAAATTATATTTATTGACTTGGTGGTATTATGGACTTCACATTAATTTAGACATTTCCAGTAGTAAATGCCACAATAGTACTTATATGTGGATACAAATTAAAAGGAATGATAATAAAATTATCAATTTGTTACAATTTAGTATAATTGAAACACATGCCAAAAGTTTACTAATACAAATGCGTTTACTACTTTGTGTAACCAGTTAGACTGTAACACCCCTTACCCGTATCCATCGCCGGAACAAGGTACGAGGTGTTAACAAATTTTAGTATATACTATTAAATAAAACCCAACAAAATATGGCGTGCAATTTGATCATGAATCATTATAACATATGCCATTAACAATACAAACCAATTTCAAAGGCTTCGTACAAAATGATTAGTTTGATACTATAATTAGTAATTTAAACCAAGACAATTATGACACGTAACAAAATAACTAAGTCTGCTAATGTGACATCCCTAATTTAACCCTAGTCGGGAAGTGGTTTCGGGACCACAAAACTGGGTCACAAAAACATTTAAATACCTTATTCCATGCCAAATATATGTGAAAATGCATGTGTGAATTTTTAATTCTTTGATTTAGTTAAATTGAACGTGAATTGAAAGAAAAAGGACTCGTGTGAAAGGATTTAAATATATATGGCTAATTTTAAGAGGTTAGTAAAAGAATGAAGTAAAATAGATGGAGTTGCATGTCAAATAGTCCATTTCCTAAGGATAGTGGCCGCCATGACAAGATTATGGGCAAAGGAACATGTTTCCAACATGTTAGGTTAGTGGTGTATGTAGGAAGCCATAGAATAAAAGCTAGCATTAAAGAATTGAAAAAAATGATGAGCATGGATGCCCCCCATTTGCCGTGAATTGAACAAGAAAAACAAAAAAAGTGCTCATCCTTTCTCAAATTTTTGTATTGCCGTGAGTAAGGGAGAGGGGGTTTGGAGAAGCTTGGCCATACTTGCAACTAGATTGAGGTATGTTTGATGTCATTCCTTAAGATTCATGCATGTTTTGGTTGTTAGTTTGAAACCTACCTAGCCCATGGCTTAGATTTCTTTGCTATTTGATGGAGATGAAGTTCGCCATGGAGGTTGTCTTTCTTGGTTGGTATTTTAATGTTGTTGTGACGAAGCATGAAGAGAAGTGAGATGAATGTTTAATAAAAGGAGATTTTTGTGCCATTGAGTTCTTGTTGTTATATGTGTATGTGCATGAGTATTCAGCCATGCTATAGAATTCATGTTGCAAAATAATTAATGCTTAATGTGATATATAATAGTACTTGTGAATGAGCTTGAGAGTATCTAAATTATTAGTTGGAGGTGCCGAATGTGGTCTTGGATGAATTTTAAAGAACAAAGAAATTTTGGGTGACTATAGGTCAAGGACATTCGGCCAAAGGCTTGTGTGCTAGCAAAGTCGGCCTAGATGGGGTAAATGTTAAGTGTTAAATGTTCATGAGATAAAATTTTGTGATTTGATGAATTAATGATGATAGTATAGTTGATGTCATGTATAAATATGTGGCAAGACGGTTAAACTAGTTAATTTATTGATTAAGCTCAAGAAGCTAGAGGTGGAGAATCAAGCAAAGGCAAAGGAAAGAACATCGAGTAGCCGAGTTGGAACCATTTTACCCAATACAAGGTAAGTCATTAAGCATATATTTGATATTGCTTAAATGATTGTAATATCTATGCAATTGTGTTTAATGAGATGAAATATATACAAATGTATGTGTATGAAAAGATGATATTGTTGGACGTAAAAGAGATAGTGAAATGTGTAGGAAGTTTGCTTGGCACTAAGTGTGCGAGAAATAGATGTGTACGGTGATGAGATTGGCACTTGAGTGTGCGAGCTTGTAATGTATGGCACTAAGTGTGCGAGTTTGGACTATATGGCACTATGTGTGCGGGCTTGAATCACATGGCACTAAGTGTGCGTGATTGAGTATTAAGCACTATGTGTGCGAACTCTACACATATCTCCGATTGAATATTTATATGGAGGTGTGACTTTATCGAGATGAGTATGGACAGCGGAAAGAGTAAGTACCTTGAGTTCATGGCTAATAGATGCTATGTTCATCATGGCTAATAGATGCTATGTTCATGCTCGGGGTGGAGTTGGTAAGATTTAAATCTATGTGATGATTTCAATTGCATTACCGTAAATAAGGTATCGTGGAATAGATGAAAGTTCATTTGATTGCATGATTGTTGCGGAAATGAAATGATGTATGGAAATTGCTTCAAATATCCTATTGAATAGTATATGAAATGTAAATGTATGACTTGGTATGAGATTGATCCGAAGGTCTAAGGAACTATGGTATAGTTCGGTATGGTGGAACACTTGGCCTTGTTTCATTATTTCATTTTATGATAATTTTATTAATGGATGGTTGTGGAATGCTTATGACTTCTTGAGTTATAAACTCACTCAGTGTTTTCTTGTCACCCATTTTAGGTTTCTTGGACTCGTCTCCTTTTGGGTGCTCGGAACCGTCAACGAAGTCATCACACCGTGAGCAATTTTTGGTATTGTCTTCTTAGTCAACTTAGGAGAACATTTGGCATGTATGGGCTATTTTGTTTTGTTAAATTTTGGGTTGTAAACTTTAACATGTGAAAATGGCCTATGTGGTCGTTGAGTGGGATGCTAGAACCTATAGCCACGAGTCTTAGAAACCTTAATTTTGATAAGGTGGCCATAATTTGTGTCATGTATGATGGATGATTAGTAAGGCTAAGGAAGGATTCATGAAATTGGCATAGTTCATCTGCAGAATGGCTATTGCGGACAGCAGCAGTGATATGAGATCGAAAAATCACTAAAAATAGTAGAAGTGGAATTAATTGTTGCTAAAAAAAATATGTACTCGAAGCTTGATGGGTCTATTTTCATATGGATAAAACAAAACGACCATGTGAGCTGTATTTTAAGAGATATTCAAGATTTTGTGAGACAGGGCCAGAACGGTTTCTGGATTCTATGTTTCTACTTTGAAAATTTACCATAAATTATCCAGAAACAATTAGAAGTCATGCCTTATATGCATAGATTTCCCTTTGAGTTTAGTTTCATTAGAAACAAACGGCATGAGCATTGGAGCTCTGTATGAGATGATATCCAGGTCGTAATGCGCAAAGGTCAGTGTAGTCAAACCCCGAAACAGGGGTGACTTTAACTAATAAACTGTACCAATTGGCCCGACCAAAAATTTTAGAAATAAATCCACGGATGGATATATGAGTCTAAATTCGGGGAAAATTTACGGAACTGGTTTTCGAGTTCTGGAACTCGAGATATGATTTTTAAGGTGACAGGGACGCAGTTTGCCAGCTGGACTGGAAATGTGAAAAATAGTCTGTGTGACACATGAGAGTTGGTCTGAGAACCCCTCGTGTACGACTCCGGCGACGGTATCGGGAACGGGGTGTTACAGCTAAGCATGTCATATTTCAAAATGTTGAGTTCGAATACCAAGAATATTGATAGTGCGGGCAGATCTTCAACGATCTCTAACTCCTGTGCTAGTTGGATGACACTATAAGACAAAGGAGAGAAAAGAAAGTAAGCTTATAGCTTAGTAAGTAAGTATATAAATAACAAATAAGGAATCTAATATGTTTACAACATAACTCAATTATATCATATTTTTAATTTTACTATTTACTCCGATTTGATCAAGCTGTCCCTCCTGCGTCATGATCACTAAATAAATCATAACTCGAGTTACGAAACTCAAATTCAAATCTGTAAAATTTCCCTGAATCTAGACTCATAAAAATTCTTACGAATTGTTTTCTAGAATTTTTGGTTCATCCAATTAGTACAGTTTATTAGTTAAAGTTTCCCCTGTTACACAGCTCAACTGATCTGACCTCTGTTCACTAC
The DNA here is from genome assembly GCF_025698485.1 of Gossypium arboreum. Classification (NCBI taxonomy): domain Eukaryota; kingdom Viridiplantae; phylum Streptophyta; class Magnoliopsida; order Malvales; family Malvaceae; genus Gossypium; species Gossypium arboreum. Next base: position 58,845,955 of record NC_069080.1, read on the forward strand.
GAATTGAATTTATCTCAGTACACAATTCAAATAACCATGAAATCTATTTCATTTAAAACTAGACTCAATAAGGAATTTAGGCATATAAACTATATTTCTTAATTTGTTTTGTACAATTTTTAATGAGTTTTCAAAGTTGGAATAGGGGATCACATAGTCATCCTGAGCAAGTCACACACAATTATAAATATCTCAAAATATAGAATTCCTTTGCTTGATCTGTTTCTTTTATATGAAAATAGACTAATTAAGCTTTAATTTAACATCTCATTCAACCTCTAATTAAATTTATAATATTTTTGGTGATTTTTAAAAATCACGTCACTGCTACTGTCCAAAACAGTTTTAATGCTAATTTCACTCTTTCACACATTCTTTGTACTAACCTCATTTTAACTTATATATATATATATATATATATATATCACAAATCATTTTCACCACATTTCATACATCACAAGTATAGGCCCATGACTACAATGTCAACACAAAGCCATCCCGTTGAACAATTCGGATTAATCCTCGATACTTGATGGTTTCAGCACACAGCCCCACCATCATATTTCATTTAATTCGGCTCTCTTGTACACATGGTGAACACTTAGTACCACTCATGTGACCTAGCCGATTTGTCTCGTAGCTCTCTTGTCTACATGGTGTCCTTCACTTGGAATCACGCATGCGACCTAGCTACATTTATCTCTTACGTAGCTCTCTTATCTACATGGGATACATCTCGTATCACACATGTGACCTAGCTACTACATAGTATCTCGTAGCTTTCTTGTACACATGATGTGCACTCAGCACCATACATGTGACCTAGCTATGCTCCCTCTCTTTTATTCGATCTTTCCGAATGTTCAACCGGGATCTCTCTTTCTATTACGTATTTCCATTCTTCCAATAGTCGATTTATACTTCAACATCACTAGTATATATATATATATATATATATATATATATATATATATATAATAGGCTGAAATATAAGAATGTAAATGAAATTAATGTATTATTTACATACAAACTTACCTCGGTGCAAAATATGGGAATTTTGCAATTTAGTCCAAAACTTTCTCCTTCCCCCGTTCGAGGTCGATTCCACGCCTTTCTTGATCTATAACAACATATTTAGCTCATTTAACACTCGAACTATTTATTTTAATCCAAAAATCACATTATACAAAAATTACATTTTTGCCCCCTAACTTTTACAAAATTATGATTTTGCCTTAAGGCTCGGAAATTTAATTTCAGCCCTTATTCTTATGTTTAATGACCTATTGATCATTTTTCTCTTCTATGGAAACATCAAATTCTCACTCTAACACATAGTTATGAACAATAGGTATTTTTATTGATTATGCCGTTTTGCTCGTTTTCGTTAAAAATCGCTTAGAAAAGATCATTCTCCTAACTTCAAACATTCATATTCTACCATCAAACAACACAATACATGCCTATCATTCATGGGTAAATTTTTAAACATAAACCCTAACTCGAAATAATGGTAGAAATAGGTAAACCGAGCTACGAGGATTTCAAAAATATGAAGAACATTAAAAACGGGGCTTGAAATCACTTACTATGAAGCTTGAAAGTTGAAGAAACCCTAGCTATGGAGGAGAGAAAATTTCGGTAGCAACTAGTGAAGATGATGACCAATTTTGTGTTATTTTTCCCATTTTATTTCATTTAATATACAAATGACCAAAATGCCCTTACTACTAAACTTTCCAAAAATTCCCTCCATGTCCAACTTTTGTCCATAACTTAGGAATGGGTCAAATTGCTATTTAAGATCTCCTAGTTAATATCCCAAAGCAATTTCATACTAAAAACTTCGAAAACACGAGTTTTACAATTTATTCGGTTTAGTCCCTAATCTCAACTTAAGCGCTCAATGCATAGAATTTCATCACGGAATTTTCACGAAATCATGAAATCATATCATAAACCCCAAAATAATTATAAAATAATTATTTCTATCTCAAATTTGTGGTCACGGAACCACTATTCTGATTAGGCCCTAATTCGGGTTGTCACATAGACTATCCTAGATCGCATATGATGCGAAAATTAATTGAGATATCATATGGACATCTATTAAAGAACCAGAAGATTCTTTAATTTAAAAAATTCTCATTTGTTGCTTGTTCTCAATAAAAATTGGTTCTTAGAAACTCACTAGCTAAAGTTGAGATTTAATGTTTTGCATTTCTGAAATAAACTATGTGGATGGTTTTGATATTATATGATTTTGGTAGATGCATCTACAAAATAATCACATGTGTTATCAACTGGCAACCTTTCGTTTGCGAGATTACTTATTTAAATGATTAATTTCAGATTATGCAATTAAAACAATTTATCTTGCTAATGTTGGTGAGTTTACATCCCAAGTTTTCAACGATTATTGCATGTCAATTAGGATAAAAGTTGAACATCCTGTAGCTCATGTTCACACACAAAATAATTTAGCTGAATTGTTTATCAAATGCCTCCAACTAATAGCTAAATCATTATTTATGAGAACAAAACTTTCTATTTCAACATGAGATTGTATTGATTTACATGTTGTACGCATCAAGCCAATAAATTATAAATACTCCCTATTACAATTTATTTTTGGTCAAGAGCCAAATATTTCCCATCTTAAATTTTTTAGATGTGCAGTATATGTTCCAACTGCTCCACCACAACGCACGTGTCATAATAAGAGTTTGGGAATGTATACTCTCCTTATAATATTTTTAAGCAATTAATTCGAGATTTAATTGTGACATGAGTTGTCAGTTTTCCCAACATTAGGGCAAGAGAAACAATAATTTGTAATGAGTTAGGGGGAGAGTAATTGAACCAGAAGTTCAATAAGGATAACTCATTACAAGTTAACTGTTAGATGTATTTACAAACTTAATGAAAATAACCAAGTGTTATATAGATTGATCGGTTTCAAATATGAAAAATTCTTCTAGATGGTTATATAGTGGAGACGGGTGCTCCAGAAGAGATCCAAGGCATAACTAATAAGTAAAACTTCAGAAGAGATTCAGGTACCTGAAACTAAATTCTAAAATAATGAAAATAAGATATCTTGATAAGTTATGTCAATTCAAGAAAATGTGGAACCGAATAATAAAAGTGGTCAACAATGATTTTGCATGCAATATTGTTATTGAAATAATGAAATAAAAGGAGGATCTTGAATAAATCTATTAAGAAATATAGATATGGAATAAATTGATCAAAATAGAAAGATGCAACTCAAGTACAATTAAATTTGAGGAGTTTTGGACCAGTAGTCTAAATATCTAAAGGTATAAAGCCAATGAGGGTGCAAATGAAGTAGTTTTGCAAAAGTGGAATAAAAATATAAAGTTTTTCGCTAAGTACTGGTATTGATTATGGAAAGATATAATATTCTTTTGTGGCGGATGCAATAACCTTTAGATATATTATTAAATTGACAATTTATAAAAGATTTAACTTGCGTCTAATGGTTGTTGTTACAACATTTATAAATCCTTATATAGTAAAGTTTATATTAAAATCCTTGAAGGATTTAGAATGCTGGAAGCATATTGAAATTCTCGGAAAATTATTCATTTATATGAATTGAAATAATTTGAACATATGTGGTAAATTCGAGTAGTTGAAGAAGGATTATAAAATGATCCAAAATACCTATTTGTGTTTTTATATAAGATTCATGATTAAAGTTTGTTATGATTATTGTTAAATCTCCTGAAGAGATCAAAATATATTTCCCCAAATTTCCCTCACTCATGACTTTTAAAAGAATGGTAATATAAATGCTTATCAAGTACATTCAAATAGTCATTTGAAAAACTAGTATTCAAGATTGAATACGTAGAATATGAGAAAATATGGGATGTTTTCATGAGGGGGAGTAAATACGTGTTGCATTCTTTTTCCCTTAATCGAGGTTTTGTCCCATTGGGTTTTCCTGATAAGGTTTTTAATGAGGCAACATATTATGCGTATTATAGATTGTGTACTCTTTTTTCCTTCATTAGGTTTTTATCCTACAGGGTTTTTCCTAATAAGGTTTTAACGAGGCACATTATCTACCAATAGACATCCAAGGGGGAGTGTTAATTATGAATGTCTCATTAAGTGGATGTCCATCATGATCAAGATAAAGTTTTAATGTAATTTAAATTCTAATAGTTATTAGAATTAGATCTCTACTTCTTTTATACTTCTTATGCCTATAAATAGAGACTCTGATGAAGCATTGTCATCACCCTTTTTTATAAATAAAGTACATTCTCTGTTGCTTCCATATTTTCTTTGTTCTTTGTTCTTTATTCTCCCCATCTCTCTTTATTATATAACAAAATTATATTTTTGTCAATTAATTATATATTTTTTTCAATTTTACATTATTTGATTGGTAAATAACAAATTTAACCCTTAAAAGTTATACATTTTGTCTATATATATAATTTTGAAGATAAAGTTTTTGTTATAAATTCTTTTGATTGTTTTAGAACTTTCAAAATTATATACATTTTCTTTTAAAATTAGGACTAAATTAATAGAATATGTAAATATTAAAAGCTCAATTTTTATTATATCAATGGAAATTACGTACAATTGACGAAAAAAGTTAATTGATATAATTAATTGTCCTTAGTTGTATACTTTTGAAATTAATGTCGATTAAATTGCTCCAATTTTTGAAAAAGGATTAATTTTTCAATATCAAAATTAAAAAGACAAAAAAAGTGTTTTTATCAACTGAATTCTTAAAACCTAAACCTTTAACCCAAAATGTACAATTAAAAATTTTAAAAAGAAAATAAAAATTATGAAATTAATTTTTTAGAGTTGAAATACGGATACAAATATAATCATAATTACAATCAATAAATCTAAATAACGAAAAAAATAAACATTGAAAAACACAATGGAACTAGTAATTAGAATAGTTCGGAAGATTTGATTAGAGTACAACCAAAAGTAATGTTGAAACCATTTTTTGTTTGAAAAAAAGAGGGGATCGACTTTAAAACAATGTGTGGAGTCGCCACCAATCCTTTTTTTTTAGGTGTGATTGAATCACCTAATAAAACATTTTATTCCATTTAAATAAATTTTGGCCTACGAAAATTTGAGAAAACGGGTTCGGAAGCCGGTTACGTATGAGGAAGGATTAACACCCTCACTACGCCCAAAATTGGCACCAAATTGTTTAAATATTGTTCTTATGTCTAGGGTTTAAAATATTTTGAAAAATGGTTCCTTTTAAATCATCATGTCTTGTTGAACTTTAGCTAGCTGCTCTTGCATTTGCATTTGTAGCTTGTCTTGCATCTCTCTCTGAAGTTGTTCGAGTCTTTCTAGCCTTTGATCCATATCTTTAATCTTTTTCCGTGTATTGTAAAGAAGCTTAGTCGTTTGAACTTTGTCGGTTCCCAGATTAACTGAAATAATTTTACCTAATTAGGGTCCCTTTTGTGGAAGTTTGATGAAAATTATGCAATGCAATGAAGATGCATGGGATGAATGCAAAAGAAAGAAAGGCATTGATTTTGAATTCAATTCCATTAGAAACAACTTTTCTGGAAAAAAAATTCCTTTACATAAAACGGATTACATAAACGGCCTTGTTTTCATATTCCAGGCGAAGACACCAATCCTTTTTCTTCGGAAAATTCAAATCTCGCAAGCTTCCAATAAATGCCTCCACTAGCTCCTTTTTACTTGATCCAAACTGCGACTTATTATCCTCGCGATATTGGTTAGCTCCTTTAAGCATGTCGGGACGTGACGGCTCTCAAACAATCATTATCGGCTTGAATCCTCAGATAAAGTCTTGTTTTCCTCCACGAACCATCAGCCTTTTTCCGTTGTGTTTACTTGAACCATATTCGGACAACCGTATTATAATCCACTTTATCAAGAAATTCGTTTTCTTATGACAAACTGTTCTATTTAGCAATCAACTATGATTCAACACCTCCTTTCTATGATGATGTAATGCAATGCAGTCATAAACAAACAAAAACAAAACACGTTAGTACATAAATAAATAACAAATAAAGTACCTATTCGGGTGACCACTAAACTTGGGCAAGGTTCTACCTAAGGTGGACTCTCAAGGTTCACTATATGTGGCTCGGTTCTAGAGAAATGGTACCTGAACCAGCAGATTCCTCCATCCTCACCTATTATAGGCTCATATAAATCGAGTTCAGTTCAGGGGAATACATTTCCCTATGACCATGCGGAGATGAAAACCTCACAAAGGCGTAATTTCTCACTCCCACTTAGAAGGTGTGACCATAACGGTCATGCAATGCAATGCAAAATCACACTACAAGACTCGAACAACAATCATACAAACGAATGCAACAAAGAATCATGATTTTCAAACCAAATTTTCAATTTTAGACAAAAGGACAGAAAATAATCGATTTTATGGCTTGACACTCTTGTTCAATCCCCAGTGGAGTCGCCAAGCTGTTGAAACCATTTTTTGTTTGAAAAAAAAGCGGGGATCGACTTTAAAACAAGGTGTGGAGTCGCCACCAATCCTTTTTGTTTAGGTGTGATTGGATCACCTAATAAAACATTTTATTCCATTTAAATCAATTTTGGCCTACGAAAATTTGAGAAAACAGGTTCGGAAGCCGGTTACGTATGGGGAAGGATTAGCACCCTCACTGCACCCAAAATTGGCACCAAATTGATTAAATAATGTCCTTATGTCTAAGGTTTAAAATATTTTGAAATATGGTTCCTTTTAAAACATTTGAATGACTCAAGTTGTTCGTCAAAATTCTCTTGTTTCAAAGGAATACAGCATCATATCTAGCACGATAGGACATGATCCTTTATACCTTCGAAACTACGATTAATTTTTGACTTCCAAAAACTTATACGTTGAAAATTACAAAAGGATGCCCAATTATTTAGTCCAACGAAAAACCGAAACACAGCATGGTAGGGCACAATTCCTCGAATTTCCAAACATTGAACATTGCCTTGTTTTAAAATTTAGAAAACACGAGTGAAATTCTAAAGGAATATTTGATTATTTTGAACAAACGGGAAATCGAAACCCAGCACGATAGAGCACGATTCCTTGAGTTTCCAAACATCAAACATTGCCTTCGTTTTGGGAGATTTTCAAATAAACATTTGTAAAGCCGGCTCAAAGCGCATTTTACTTAATTCACATGTGGTACAAAACAATGAAACAAATAAAATTGGCCCAAATGTGTTGGAGAAGAAAGCATAGGATCAAGCACAAAATAAATATACATGATTACAACATTACATTACTGAATGAGAAAGATAACAATTCGAACATACAATTTGAAATATACAATAATAATGACTTCCCAACACATTATATTCAAACAACATTGACAATCAAAAACAAATACATACATGCATACATTTTATAACATTTATATAGCAAACTAGTAAAATATAAAACCAATTTTGAGTGATAATAAATGAATTTAAAATAAAAGAAGAAAAGGAAGTTTTAAATAACTATTACATAAAAATAAATATGAAATACCAAAATAATCTAAAATAAAATATATTGTTTTAAAATTGATAGCACGTAGAATAAAAACTTAATAGAATTAATACATATATAAAAATAGTAGATGAGGATGTCAAATATATATATAAATATATATAAATATATATATATATAATAAAATAAGATCTTTAAAAGAGATAAATTACGTATAAACAAATTTAAAAAAGAAAATATATATGTGTGAATAAATTCCAAAATAAATAAATAAATAAATAAATAAATAATATGAACATAAAACAATATGAAATCGACAATATATATGAAAAATAATGTATAACATAATGACATATAAAATTATTTAAAATAGATATTGAATAAATTTTGAAAACCAAAAGTACACGATAAAGAAGTTTTAAAATAGAAATTTTAATATATATGAATAAAAGAAATTACAAACTAAAATAATATAGGATTAATATAAAAAAACTATGATGAGATAATTTTAAAAGAATGAGCAATAATATATTTTAAAAAATAAAAAAACAAAAAAACATTAAACTAAAGAAACTCAACTAAAATAAAAATAAATCAAGAGAACAATTTATAAACAAATAAAATTACTTAAACATAGTTAAAGACTAGAATGAACTGCGCTTAAATAAACAGGGATTTAAAATGCAAATATCCCAACTCACAAAACACATCGTTCAAATGAAGATCAAATTAAAACGTTGCTCAAATCCTAGGAAAGAAATAAAAATAAATAAGACATAATCGGACCTAATTATAAATCAATACAAGAAAAGAGGGACTCATCGCGTAATTAACCCTCACAAACCTAGAACGCGCGAATCTGATCGCATCTGGGTCGGGTCATCAGGTTTGTGCCCATACGGCACCGTTTTGGAGCCATTGCAATTGACTCTGAACGGTGTCGTTTTCTGCCCTTTACAAAGGTTAAAATCAAGCCAACTTTGGCCGAATTAACCCTAGCCCATTTCTCCTCAACTAGCAGACCGTAGATCCCTTCTTTCAAACATCGATCCGCCTCTCTAAACGGAGACCAATGCCTTCAAGCTTTGAGGGATTTTTTTTTAGCCTCAAGGTTCCTTCTATACCTCGATCTTCAATGAAGCAAGAAGGATCCGCGGCGTATTGGTAAAGCTTCACTTTATTTTTTTTGTTTTCAAATGCACAAGCGAAAGGCCAAAGGAAATAAATTGAAAGAAAAAAAATCAAAAGCTTCAGGAATCTTGAATCAAAAATCACCTTTTAATTTTGGTGGCTTTTTTTTATTTCAGTATTTCGTAAAAAAAATCAAGAAGAAAAATACATCCGCCTTCTATGGCTTTATATAGCCGAAATCAAAAGAAAAATACATCATTTTTTGCTATTTTGTGCTGCTGTCGTGTTTTTTGTTTGCAGGTACGGGGTACGAGGCCAACTGTGGCGTACAGCTCGTTGACGTGGAGGCGTGGGCGTGGGCGTGGCTGTTGCACAAGGAGGCTGTACGGCGCTAAAGGCTGGGGGCTGCGGCGCTCCTTGCTGCTAAGGTTTACTAGTTTAGTCAAACCTAGGTTTAGATTTTGGGCCATTAGTCTCTGTTGTAAATGGGTATTTGGGTTTGTTATTTGGCTTGTATTGGTTGTAACTGAACTTGGATTACTGGTTCGGTTTTATTATTATTTTGGTTTATGTTTGTACGAGCCCGGGAGATTTGGGCCTATACAGCTGCCCCTCTTTGCTCATTGTCGTGTAACGAGAATAGAGCAAAGACTTCAAAGAGGACCAATTTTGCCCGATCTCGCTGAATCATGACTTCTTTGTGCTCTTCTTCTTCGAGGTAGCCATGTTCGAATTCTCTACAACTTCAGGGGTATAGGAATTGTCGTTCCAATCTACTACATTGTAACTCTAGAGAGACTAGCCTTGTAGCTTTTAATCTTCTCTACTGCAACTACTCCACTGTAACTTCAGGGAGATAAGGTCTTCAATCTTTGGTCTGCTCCACTGCAACTTCAGGAAGATAAGACTTGCACTTCAACCTGCTCCACTGCAACTTCAGGGAGATAAGGTTTGCTATGATCTACTCTACTGCAACTTCAGAGAGATAATATCTGTTTATTTATGGCTTTAATCTATTCCATTACATCTTTAGGGAAATAAGATTCACTAACTTTAGTCTGCTCCACTGCAACTTCAAGGAGATAAGACTTACTACTTCAACCTGCTCCACTGTAACTTCAGGGAGATAAGGTCTTCAATCTTCAGTCTGCTCCACTACAACTTCAGGGGGATAAGATCTGCTATCTTCAGTCTGCTCCACTGTTGTAACAGCCCGATTTAGGGCCAAAATGGAATAGTGGTTTCGAAACCACGAATTTGAGGTTGAAAGAAATTATTTTGATTAAGTTTAAGTGTTTATATTATGATTTCATAATTGTGTGAAAATTTTGTTGCGAAATTTTATCGATTGGGTGTTTAATTTGATATTTAGACTAAATTGAAATAGGTAAAAAAAATGTGTGTTCTAGTTCATAAAGTACTTGATTGAAATGGGGGTTTTAAGTAGAGGTCATTAAATGGCAATTAGACCATTATACTTTATATGGACAAAAATTAGGACATGGATGGAATTTTAAGAAAGTTTAGTAGTAAGGGTATTTTGGTCATTTGTATATTAAATGAAATAAAATGGGAAAAATAACACAAAATGTGTTCATCTTCATTCAAGCTTGGCGAAACTTACATGTTCTCCATAGCTAGGGTTTTCCCAAGCTTTCAAGCTCAATAGTAAGTGCATTCAAGCCCGCTTTTAATGTTCTTTACATTTTGAAATCCTCGTAGCTCGGTCTACCTATTTCTACCATTATTTCGAGCCAGGGTTTATGTTTAAAATTTTACCTATGAATGATATGCATGTATTTTGATGTTTTATGGTAGAATATGAATGTTTGAAGTTAGGAGAACGATCTTTTCTAAGTGATTTTTAGCGAAAACGAGCAAAACGGCATAATTGGTAAAAATACCTATTGTTCATAACTATGTGTTAGAGTGAGAATTTGATGTTGTCATAGAAGGGAAAAATGATCAGCATGTCATAAAACATAATAATAAGGGCTGAAATTAAATTCCGAGCCTAGGGAAAAATCATAATTTTGTAAAGTTAGGGGCAAAATGTAATTTTTCCATAATGTGATTTTTGGATTGAAATAAATAGTATGAGTGTTAAATGAGCTAAATGTGTTGTTATAGATCAAGAAAGGCGTGGAATCGATCTCGAGCGTGGGAAGGAAAAGGTTTTGGACTAAATTGCAAAATTTCTATATTTTGCACCGAGGTAAGTTTGTATGTAAATAATACATTAACTTCATTTACATTTTTATATTTCAGCCTATTATATGTATTTTAGCTAATTTTGAAACATAAATAGACTATTAGAGGAATGGAAATAAGTAATAGAGAGAGAAATCCCGGTTGAACATTCGGAAAGATTGAATAATATAGATGGAGCGTAGCTAGGTCACATGTATGGTGCTGAGTGCACATCATGTGTACAAGAAAGCTACGAGATACTATGTAGTAGCTAGGTCACATGTGTGATACGGGATGTATCCCATGTAGACAAGAGAGCTACGGGAGAGATAAATGTAGCTAGGTCGCATGTGTGATTCCAAGTGAAGGACACCATGTAGACAAAAAAGCTACGAGATAAATTGGCTAGGTCACATGGGTGGTACTAAGTGTTCACCATGTGTACAAGAGAGCCGAATTATATGAAATATGATAGTGGGGCAGTGTGCTGAAACCATCAAGTATCGAGGATTGATCTGAATTGTTCAACGGGATAATATTACGGTGGCATTGTAATCATGGACTTATACTTGTGATGTATGAAATGTGGTGAAAATGAATTGTGATATGTATGCTAAGTGAGGTTAATACAAAGAAAGTGTGAAAGAGTGAATTTGTAATAATACTGTTTTGGACAGTAGTAGTGACGTGACTTTGAAAAATCACCAAAAATAGTATAAATTTAATTAGAGGCTGAATGAGATATGAAATTAAAGCTCAATGAGTCTATTTTCATATAAAAGAAACATAGAAAGAAAAGAAACTCTATATTTTGAGAAATTTATATTTGTGTGTGACTTGTTCAGATTGACTATATGATCCCCTTATCTGACTTTTATAAATCATTAAAATTGTAAAAAATTATTAATACATATAGTTTATATTTATAGATTCATTATTGAGTCTAGTTTTAAATGAAACATGTTTCATGGCTATTTTAATTGTGTACTGGGAGAAATTCAACTCGTAGTGAATAGAGGTCAGATCAGTCAAGCTGTATAATAGGGGAAACTTTAACTAATAAACTGTACTAATTGGCTGGACCAAAAATTCTAGAAAAAAGTTAGTAACAATTTATATGAGTCTAGTTTTAGGAAAATTTTACGGATTTGAATTTCGAGTTTTGTAACTCGAGTTATGATTTATTTAGTGAACATGACATAGGAGAGACAGCTCAATCAAAGTGGAGTAAATATTGAAATTAAAAGTAGATACACTTGAGTTAATGTGTAAACATATTAGATTCTTTAATTATTATTTATATACTTACTTACTAAGCTATATAAGCTTACTTTCTTTTCTCTCTTTTGTCTTATAGTGTCGTCCGGCATTGCTCGGGAGTTAAGGATCGTTGAAGATCTACCACACTATCAATACTTTTGGGTATTTGAACTAAACATTTCTTTTGAATTATGGCATGTATAGTAGGCTTCGTTATTTTGTTACGTGTCATAATTGCCTAGGTTTAAAATATTGGTTACATTATTTAACCAAATTATTTTGTATAAGCCATTGAAGTTGGCTAATATTGTTCAAGACATATGTTATAATGATACATTATCTATTTGGTTGACATATTTCTATTTCGGTTTCGTTTAATGATATATATTATGAGCTGGTAATACCTCGTACCCTATTTCGATGTGGAAAATGGGTAAGGGGTGTTACAACTGTAACTTCAGGAAGATAAGGTTTGTGGCTTCGATCTGCTCCACTGCAACTTCAGGGGGACAAGATCTGCTATCTTCAGTCTACTCCACTGCAACTTCAAGGAGATAAGGTTTGCGTATTTTTATCCTGCTCTACTGCAACTTTAGAGGGATAAAGATTGTGGCTTCGATCTACTCCACTGCAACTTTAGAGAGACAAGATCTGCTATCTTTAGTCTGCTCTACTACAACTTCAGGGAGATAAGGTTTGCGTATTTTCACCCTGCTCTACTGCAACTTTAGAGAGATAATGATTGTGGCTTCGATCTACTCCACTGTAACTTCAGGGAGACAAGATCTGCTATCTTTAATATGCTCCATCACCAATACATGGAGATAATATTTGCCGCCTTTGGTTTGCTCTACTACTGCCTAGGGAGACAAGACCTGTGAATTCACCGATATCACTAAACTGTCCTCTAGGGACATGATCTGTAAAATCGGTCTCATGTATCTATGCTTATGCCAAATAATTAGGATGCTATGATTGAAATGAATCAAATGATGTGAACCTTATGTCAAATAATTAGGATGCTATGATCGAAATAAATCAAATGCCCTAACTAGATGTGTTATAAATGATATATGAATGCATAAATGAGAATGATCCCTCTTTTTTTTTAAAAGCTTAAGGTATCATCGCTCGTTGTTCAGCAAGGTACTATCACTGATTTATTATGCTGTCATCTTGTTCGGCTGGTGTTCTTGACAGAAAACCCAAAGAAACAATCATATTCTGCTTAGCAAGCTTGCCCCGCTGTAATTTCAGAGTCCTTTACATTGTAACTTCTAGGACATAAAGTTTGAACTTCCCACTGCAATCTCAGGAGAATAATCATTTGATTTCTTCTATCCATCCTGTGGCAACTCAGAGGTATAGGATTTGCATCATCTTCAATCAATTTGATATGTTACACCATTCCCTGGGTGTAAGGAACAAATATATATGCCTGATATTTGCATGAATGCAGAGTATCATTTTTCTTTTCCCGAGAATAATCCCTTTTTACACTTGGGTTGTCATTGCTCGTTATTTTTCGAGGTTGTATCACCGATAAAATGTCTTATCTTTTTGTTCAACCAATAAAAAGTCCAAAGAGATAATCATCTTTCTCCAATATTTCCAACCCTTAGGCTTGGTGAGTTCTAAACAATAATCCTGTTTCAGGTTCTTGTATTATTTAGAAGCTTCCAAAGTAATATTCGAAACTCCTTTTATGAAAGTATTATTAGCCCACTAATTGTTATTTCAATGCAAAATGCTTGAAAAAGATCATAACAATGGACCAGAAGGAAATTAACTAGGAGCATAGCTCGAAGCAAGTAAGTTAATCAAGGATCGCAAATGCAATTAAAAAGGAAATTTATTGGGACATATCTTGAAAAAAATAACGTAATAAAGGATAGCAAATTCAAAATGGGTAAAATGAAAAACTAGGTGCCCCAGATATCGCTGCTTAAACTTCTCTGTGGCAACTTCTTGAGGACCATTTTGAGCTCAATCTGTGTTTAGGGGATCCAAAGTACTTTGTCGATGCCCCAAGATGTAGCATACTTCTTTCATTGTTAATTTAGGCATAGCAAGAGTACTGTATGCCCCATTTTGATCCAAATTTGAGCCGCCCTTTTCAGGTTTTCAACTCAAATCCCCTTCGGTCTCAAAGCGCCCTTTGCGGGTTTTCGCCTTGGCCTCTCCTTTTCTTTCTTCTTTTTTATTTTGATTCTTCTTTTTTTTTGTTTGATTTTGATTTTTTATTTCGATCTTTTTTTTTAAGGTCTCAAGGCGCCCTTTGCAGGTTTTCACCTTGGCCTCTCCCATTTTAGGTGGAATACTCTTTGACTACATATTGAATTCCTCGAACTGGGCAAATCCTTTTGGTCAATATCAATACTCCTCTAAAATAAGCCTTCTTTACTACATAAGGTCTCTCTTAGTTCAGCGTATTTCTTCCTTTGAAGTCCTTTTGTATAGGAAGGATCTTCTTCAATATCAAGTTCCCCTTATGGAATTTTCTCATGTCATTCATTTCTGGTGTATTGGACCATGACAGAATCTCCTCTTTTCGAATTCAACTAATCATATCGAGCTTAGATCCATTCTGCCTTATCCAACTTCAACTTTGACAAAATCGGAGAAAAAGAATCTCGCCTTCAAAATCGTTTCTATCTCATAAACCAATGAGCAATGTGTTGCCCCAGCGAAGCTGACCGATGTTCGATAAGCATGGAGGGTAAATGGTAACTTCTTTATACCAATCCTTACAAGACTCGGTCGCCTTTCACTATGACCTTTGTTTTATTGTTTTATTGTTTTTCCTTTTCTTTTTTCTATTTTTGTACTGTTGTTTTTCTTTTTAGATGTCTTTGCTGCACTGTGATATGGTGCCTGATCTTTGAACAGACTGCAAACTTTTGACATCGTGCAATTGTATTAGACATGATTTTTTTTTACATTACTTGTCAGCAACTCTTTTTTTTTCTTTGAAATTTGATGATTATCAACCTTGTAATATTGGCTTATGAAGCGACCTTCACCCTTTTCATGAAGTAATCAATAACTGCCAAGGTGAATCGATGTATATTAGATAAGAATGGTCTAATAACACCCATGCCCCACATAGAGAAAGTTTGTGAAGAAATGAATGAGGCACATGAATCTTGTCTCCTTAAATACAGCTTAACTAGTGCAATCCCCTTCCATGGTGGATCAACAATACCCAAACCTCATGATTAGCGTGGCTGCCATGAAACCATTAACATGTGTCCTTCTAACACCCGTATAGACATTTTTTAGCATCCACAAGTCTTAGTATCCCAAGTATATCCTGACATGATTATGCGATAAAATCTTTGAATTCTTGGAATAATTCAATGACGATTCGCTTTGTCTTTGTGGTGACTCAGGCTTCGATCTTTACCTCTTGCTCATAATGTCCATTGACCCTTCGTAAAGTAAGATCTATTTTTCATCTTATTCTACCGTCCTTAACAAATCAGGAAATAAGTCACCATCTCTATCATCTTCAAAGTTCTGAGATATGCTTAAACACATATCTCACCCCAAAAGGGAGTCAGTTACAGCATTGCTCATGTCGTTGATATCTGGGGACCTATTGTAGTTTCAAAGGCAAATTCCAAAGAATAAATGATTCTAAGGATGATTATTTGTATGGTATGATCATGACTGAAGAATAAATGTATATTTAAAAGGCAGTCCAAAGAGCAAAAGAATATATCAAGAATGAAAGAACATTTACTCAAACAGATGCATTTTGATTGAAATAAAGATTTTTAACACAAGCCTATTTCATAAAAGGATTCTTATTACCCCTAGGCTTAAAGCAACAAGCGTGTTTTGAACATTACTCTAGATTAGCTCTAAAAATGCAGAGATCTCTTCTACAGTCTCATCACTCAAAACACCCCTAAGTACATAAGGGTTTGGAAACTTTTATTCCCCGGTTCCCTCATTGGATATGTTATTCATTCCCCAATATTCCTTCCAGGCTTTTGACTTGTTCAAGGCGTCACAACTCCTTTGCCCCTACTTTCAAATATTGCATTTACTTCATGGTCAGAGCAATTAGGTTCTGAGGAATCATCAGATTCCCATTTCAATGAACCTTTCGATCAAATTTTTAAATGTAGTGCAGTTTTCAATTGAGTGCCCCGCTATTCCCGCGTGGTACTCGCATTGAGCATTCTCATTATACTATTTTGGGAATGGGGGTTGCACAGGTTCCGAGTAGAACGGAGACACCACATGCACATAAAAAATATTCTGATACAATTCCTTAAATGACATCGAAATAGGTGTAAACCGAAGCCTTTCTGTATGTGGCCTCGAGTTGGACTCTTACCTTAAAGAGCCTAGATAATTAATGGTTACAGCCCTCGGCTGGTCTACATTGACAGGAAGGCATGCTCACGATGTTCACTTCATTTTCCTTATTTCTCGGGTTGACCTTTTGGCACTTTCTCCCACATCTCTCTGCCCACTTCTTACCGTATTTTCGATCATCTCACCAGACATTACTATATCTGAAAAGCTCAGAGTAGTGCTTCCCAACATATAATTAATGAATAGGCTTTCAGAGTATTGATGAAAAGCATCGTGGTCTCCTTTTCCAGAAGAGGTGGCTGGACTTGTGTTGCTACCTCTCTCCATCTTTGGGCATATTGCCTGAAGCTCTCATTTTGTTTCTTTTCCATATTTTGCAGGGTAATTCTATCGGGTGCCATGTCTGTTACATGGTTATACTATTTCATAAAAGCTTGTGCTAAGTCCTTCAATGAATTGATTTTAGCACGACTCAATTGATTGTACCATTTAGATGCTGACCCGATCAGACTGTCTTGGAAGCAATGTATAGTTGATCGTTATTAACATATCCTGTCATTCTTCGACAGAATATTGTGATTTGACAATTAGTCCCATTGTACTTTTCAAACTTTGGAACCTTAAATTTTGGTGGGAATACTAGATCGGGGACCAAACTCAAATCCTTAGCGTCAACCCAATAATAGTAGTCAACATTCTCCATTGCCTTAACTTTTTCCTCCAACCTCTTATACCAATCCTCAAGTTGTTTTGGCAGTTCCATCTTTACTTTTTCCATTTCGTCCAAATCAGGAACTACAAGAGTGGTTGGATTGCCCCCTGAAATTGAAGCCTAAGCCAATCGGGTAATTCACTGGTGCAGAGGTACCGACTTGACATTACTGAGATCTGATAGCAATGGGTACACCTTGCGAACATGTCTGAGCATTCGTCAAGGTAAAACCCTGAGGGTAGAGAGGCTCCTCATTGTCTTTTCTAGTATTGATCATGGAGCTTTTTCTTTTATCCAGTCTTCCATCCAACAGTTGAGTCAACTGATTCTTTAAGACTCTAACATTTCGTTCATCATGTCTTGTTGAACTTTAGCTAGCTGCTCTTGCATTTGCATTTGTAGCTTGTCTTACATCTCTCTCTAAAGTTGTTCGAGTCTTTCCAGCTTTTGATCCATATCTTTAATCTTTTTCCATGTATCGTAAAGAAGCTTAGTCGTTTGAACTTTGTCAGTTCCCAGATTAACTGAAATAATTTTACCTAATTAGGGTCCCTTTTGTAGAAGTTTGATGAAAATGATGCAATGCAATGCAAATGCATGGAATGAACGCAAAAGAAAGAAAGGCATTGATTTTGAATTCAATTCCATTAGAACAACTTTTCTAAAAAACAAATTCCTTTACATAAAACGGATTACATATATGGCCTTGTTTTCATATTCCAGGCGAAGACACCAATCCTTTTTCTTCGTAAAATTCAAATCTCGCAAGCTTCCAATAAATGCCTTCACTAGCTCCTTTTTACTTGATCCAGATTGCGACTTATTATCCTCGCGATATTGGTTAGCTCTTTTAAGCAAGTTGGGAGGTGACGGCTTTCAAACAATCTTTATCGGCTTGAATCCTCAGGTAAAGTCTTGTTTTCCTCCACGAACCATCAGCCTTTTTTCGTTGTGTTTACTTGAACCATATTCGGACAACCATTTTATAATCCACTTTATCAAGAAATTCGTTTTCTTATGACAAACTGTTCTATTTAGTAATCAAATATGAATCAACACCTCTTTTCTATGATGATGTAATGCAATGCAGTCATAAACAAATAAAAACAAAACACGTTTGTACAGAAATAAATAACAAATAAAGTACCTATTCGGGTGACCACTAAACTTGGACAAGGTTCTACCTAAGGTGGACTGTCAGGGTTCACTATATGTATCTCGGTTCTAGAGAAAGAGTACCTAAACCAGCAGATTCCTCCATCCTCACCTATTATAGGCTCATATGGATCGAGTTCAGTTCAGGGGAATACATTTCCCTATGACCATGTGGAGATGAAAATCTCACGAAATAATAGGTACGGATGTATCCCGAAAGTAACCTACTAGCCCATGCGGAGATGAAAACCTCACGAAGGCGTAGTTTCTCACTCCCACTTAGAAGGTGTGACTATAACGGTCATGCAATGCAATGCAAAAGTACACTACAAGACTCAAACAACAATCATACAAACGAATGCAACAAAGAATCATGATTTTCAAATCAAATTTTTAATTTTAGACAAAAGGACAGAAAATAATCGATTTTATGGTTTGACTCTCTTGTTCAGTCCCCAGTGGAGTCGCCAAGCTGTCGAAACCATTTTTTGTTTGAAAAAAAGCGGGGATTGACTTTAAAACAAGGTGTGGAGTCGCCATCAATCCTTTTTGTTTAGGTGTGATTGGATCACCTAATAAAACATTTTATTCCATTTAAATCAATTTTGGCCTACGAAAATTTGAAAAAACGGGTTCGGAAGCCAATTACGTATGAGGAAGGATTAGCACCCTCACTACGCCCAAAATTGGCACCAAATTGATTAAATAATGTCCTTATGTCTAAGTTTTAAAATATTTTGAAATATGGTTCCTTTTAAAACATTTGAATGACTCAAGTTGTTCATCAAAATCCTCTTGTTTCAAAGGAATACAGCATCACATCTAGCACGATAGGACATGATCATTTATACCTTCGAAACTACAATTAATTTTTGACTTCCAAAAACTCATACGTTGAAAATTACAAAAGGATGCCCAATTATTTAGTCCAACGAAAAACTGAAACCCAGCACAGTAGGGCACGATTCCTCGAATTTCCAAACATTGAACATTGCCTTGTTTTAAAATTTAAAAAACAAGAGTGAAATTCTAAAGGAATATTTGATTATTTTGCACAAACGAGAAATCGAAACCCAGCACGATAGAGCACGATTTCTTGAGTTTCCAAACATCAAACATTGCCTTTGTTTTGGGAGATTTTCAAATAAACATTTGTAAAGCCGGCTCAAAACGCATTTTACTTAGTTCACATGTGGTACAAAACAATGAAACAATAAAAATTGGCCCAAATGTGTTGGAGAAGAAAGCACACGATCAAGCACAAAATAAATATACATGATTACAACATTTATATTATTGAATGACAAAGATAACAATTCGAACATACAATTTGAAATAAACAATAATAATGACTTCCCAACACATTATATTCAAACAACATTGACAATCAAAAACAAATACATACATGCATACATTTTATAACATTTATATAGCAAACTAGTAAAATATAAAACCAATTTTTGAGTGATAATAAATGAATTTAAAATAAAAGAAGAAAAGGAAGTTTTAAATAACTATTACATAAAAATAAATATGAAATACCAAAATAATCTAAAATAAAATATATTGTTTTAAAATTGATAGCACGTAGAATAAAAACTTAATAGAATTAATACATATATAAAAATAGGAGATGAGGATGTCAAATATATATATATATATATATATATATATATATATAAAATAAGATCTTTAAAAGAGATAAATTACGATAAATAAATTTAACAAAAAAGAAAATATATATATATGTGTGAATAAATTCCAAAATAAATAAATAAATAAATAAATAAATAATATGAACATAAAACAATATGAAATCGACAATATATATGAAAAATAATGTATAACATAATGACATATAAAATTATTTAAAATAGATATTTAATAAATTTTGAAAATCAAAAGGACACGTATAAAGAAGTTGTAAAATAGAAATTTTAATATATATGAATAAAAGAAATTACAAACTAAAATAATATAGAATTAATATAAAAAAATTGTGATAAGATAATTTTAAAAGAATGAGCAATAATATATTTTAAAAAACATACAAAAAATAAAAAAATCATTAAACTAAAAAACTCAACTGAAATAAAAATAAATCAAGAGAACAATTTATAAACAAATAAAATTACTTAAACATAGTTAAAGACTAGAATGAACTGCGCTTAAATAAATAGGGATTTAAAATGCAAATATCCCAACTCACAAAACACAGCGTTTAAATGAAGATCAAATTAAAACGTTGCTCAAATCCTAGGAAAGAAATAAAAATAAATAAGACATAATCGAACCTAATTATAGATCAATACAAGAAAAGAGGGACTCATCGTGTAATTAACCCTCAAAGACCTAGAACGCGCGGATCTGATCGCATCTGGGTCGAGTCATCGGGTTTTTGCCCATACGGCACCGTTTTGGAGCCATTGCAATTGACTCTGAACGGTGCCGTTTTCTTCCCTTTACAAAGGTTAAAATCAAGCCAAATTTGGCCGAATTAACCCTAGCCCATTTCTCCTCAACTAGCAGACCTTAGATCCCCTCTTTCAAACACCGATCCGCCTCCCTAAACGGTGACCAATGCCTTCAAGCTTTGAGGGATGTTTTTTTTAGCCTCAAGGTTCCTTCTATACCTCGATCTTCAACGAAGCAACAAGGATCCACGGCGTATTGGTAAAGCTTCACTTTATTTTTTTTGTTTTCAAATGCACAAGCGAAAGGCCAAAGGAAATAAATTGAAAGAAAAAAATCAAAAGCTTCAGGAATCTTGAATCAGAAATCACCTTTTAATTTTGGTGGTTTTTTTTTTTTTTATTTCAGTATTTCGTAAAAAAAATCAAGAAGAAAAATACATCCGCCTTCTATGGCTTTATATAGCCGAAATCAAAAGAAAAAATACATTATTTTTTGCTATTTTGTGTTGCTGTCGTGTTTTTTGTTTGCAGTGCACGGGCACGGGCACGGGCCACTGTGTGCACGTCTGGCTCGTTGACGTGGAGGTGTGGGCGTGGGAGTGGCTGTGGCACAAGGAGGCTGTACGACGTTAAAGGCTAGGGGCTGCGGCGCTCCTTGCTGCTAAGGTTTATTAGTTTAGCCAAACCTAAGTTTAGATTTTGGGCCATTAGCCCCTATTGTAAATGGGTATTTGATTTTGTTATTGAGCTTGTATTGGTTGTAACCAGACTTGAACTGCTGGTTTGGTTTTATTATTATTTTGGTTTATGTTTGTACGGGCCCGGGTAGATTTGGGCCTATACAAGTAAAACCCATAGGTACACAATGTGTGGCCATTAAGTGAGGTGGAGCATCATTTAGCTCTTGATATACAAAACCTGTAAAAATGATGTTTTAAAAAGAAAAAACGCAAGAACTTCGGATCTTGGATTTCAAAGTCAGAGAATAAAAAAAGAGATGACAATCACGCGTTTGCATTATTATTGATAAGGTGATCAAAGAATCATATCAAAATAATAATGTTTCACACTGCCCTATGCCAGATATGCTCAAATGCGCAACTTGCAACCCCAGCTATGAGAATACCTCTATATAAAGGTTCTTCTTTGGAGTCTCTTACAGTACCTCAATTTCCTTTCAAATAATAATCCATCTTTTTTAAAAAAGAATGTCTTCGTTTCAAATGATTACTTCCCTTTTCCTGCTAGCAATGATGGTGGGGGCATCTAATGCTCAACTCAGTGCCACATATTACGCCAAAACCTGCCCCAATGTGTCCAGCATTGTTCGGAGTGTGCTACAGCAAGCTGAACAAAATGACATTTGGATATTTCCCAAGCTCGT
Organism: Gossypium arboreum; assembly: GCF_025698485.1. NCBI lineage: Eukaryota > Viridiplantae > Streptophyta > Magnoliopsida > Malvales > Malvaceae > Gossypium > Gossypium arboreum. The sequence continues at coordinate 58,868,055 of NC_069080.1, forward strand.
TCGCCTTCACTTTCATGATTGTTTCGTCCATGTAACAACACAATATTTGCCCCATTATATATATAGCTCATACCAAAATGTATTTACATGCATGCACTAACGGTGTACTTGCAGGGTTGCGATGCCTCGCTACTGCTGAACGGTACGGACAGTGAGAAAACAGAAACCCCGAACCTTTCGACGGATGGATATGCTGTTATCGATGATATCAAAACAGCGTTGGAGAAAGCTTGCCCTCGCGTCGTCTCGTGTGCTGATATTTTGGCCCTGGCTGCTCAAATTTCTGTTTCCTTGGTATGTTTTTTTGTTATTAATGCTACTGATTTTTTGTATTGATCAAATTAGCAGTAGAACAATGTTATTTAAAGAGTGTGTTTGGTTTGCAGGGTGGAGGTCCAACATGGAAAGTCCCACTAGGAAGAAGGGATAGTCGGACCGCACACCGGGAAGGAACTGGAACCATCCCCACCGGACATGAGAGCCTTGCCGTTATTGCAACCCTGTTCAAGAGCATGGGACTTGATTCCACTGATCTAGTCGCTTTGTCCGTTAAGCACAAACATTAAACCCGAGCCTAAGCACATGGAATACACTCGATGAACAAACATTTAATATGTTTCATTTTTCATGAAATGCTCATTGGTTCTCAGGTGTTCACACATTTGGAAGGGCTCGATGTGCTGCATTCATGGACCGCCTCTACAATTTCAATAACGTATCAGGGAAAATTGACCCGACCCTCAACGGGACATACGCGAAAACACTTGGACAACTATGTCCCAAAGGCGGAGACGTCACGAGTTTGATCGATCTCGACGAACAAACTTCGCTTACGTTCGACAACAAGTACTTTTTGGATCTTCAAAACCGTAGGGGACTGCTTCAAACCGACCAAGAACTGTTCTCCACAAAAGGGGCTGAAACAGTGGCCATTGTCAACAGGTTTGCAAGCAGCCAAAGCCAATTCTTTAATAGCTTCGCAAAGGCCATGATAAAGATGGGGAACATAAACCCCTTGACTGGTACCAATGGAGAGATAAGGCTTGATTGCAGAAAGATCAATTAAAATAAGTTTAAAGTGTGGGTGAGTTTTTATTTGTTGTAGTCATAGGGGTGTGTTTCCTTGAAGAATGCAAGGAATAGTGAAATTTTAGCGCATTGTTGGGTCCTAATGGAAAAATAAAATTCAAGAATCTGAGTTCCATGGCAAAATTAGCCATTCCAAATTATGAAAGATTTGTGATGTATTAGACTTGATATTTGATCAGCATTTGTAAGCAATGATATGTCATGGATGGTTTTCAATGTTGTAAATATAAGATCGGAAGTCAAATATTTTAAGAAATTAAAAGGAATTTAATATATATATATATATATATATATATAGAATATTAAAAGTTAGAAAAAAATCAATGATAAAAATAGATTTTCAAGTTTTAATCAGTTTCGGTTTGTTACCCATTCAAAACTGTTTTTACTATTTCGATTATATGTTACCGTTTTAACTTTTGATCCTTCGTCCAATTTACTGACATGCATTTTAATGCAAGAAATATTTGAATTGGAGATGAGTGTATGACACAAATATCATAGTTCTAAAATTAGTTTGTATTTACATACAATCCACGGACAGTTGTGTACATTAAATTTATAATATTGGTTTTTTAATAATTTTTCTCAAAAAAATCACTAATGAATTGAAAAGTAATGTAATTATAAAATATTTTTAAAAGTATTTAATTACTTTAGAATCAATTATATTAATGTTATTTAATTTAAAATTATTTAATATTTAATATTAAATTAATAAAATTCATTATAATTTGAATATTAATATCAATATATTATAATTTAAATAATATTATTAATAATTTCTTACAGATTATTTATTTTATATATATTTAAATTAGTTTGTTTTAATGTAAAAATGTTAATGTTTGATTTTTGATAATTTTATATTTATCTTTTCATTATTTTAATCTAATTAACTTTTATTATATTTTTAATATAATATTAATTTGATAAATGTTAGTAACATGTGTTATTTTTACATAAAATTAAATGAATTGTTAAAAGAAAACATGGTTAAAATTTGTAATAAAATAAATTTTAAAAGACAATCAACATGATAGATGGTAATAGTTGTATGATTCAATTTAAATATAAATATTTTATAAAAAAATACTAATTAATAAAACGTGTGTATATTAGGAAAATTTAAATGATATAAGAGAATAAGTCTCGTGTATTAAAATTTAGCTATTTTAAAGGAAATAAGGAGGATTTTAAACACCAATTATATAGTACCACAGTAGATATGACTTTACTCTAATTTCAACATAATTCTAACTTAGATTTCCAATACTTTTCAACCTCCTCAACCGATCTTCCAAACCAAAGATTTTCCCCAATCCAAAACACAATATTAATTAGTTGAAAACCAAATTAAACATTATAATAAAACCATTAATTCTTTCCCAAAAAACCTATTAATTCTTTTGCCCCATTCACATATAATCAAATTCATGTATAGTTTCGATTTTAAAGATACAACAATATTGATAATTTTAAAGGTATAAAAAATGGAAAGCAAAAAAGTAAAATTTTAATAATTTAATTTTGAATACTTTAATTAAAAATTGAAATAATGAGGTGTATAATAATATTTTTACAAAAGGATTTTAAGATCATCCTAATGTAAGTGGTTCACATTTATTTAAATTTTAAAAATGTTAACTTTAAATGAAATATTTTCTATTAACCTTTTATATTTAATTTTGACCAAAACTTGAATTAATTTTAAAATTTTAATGTTTTCCTTTAAAATTTGTGTCAAACGGAATGCATGGAATACTAATAACACAACATCAAATTTATTTATTAAATTATATGTAAGATATACTAATAACATGCATGACTTGATCAAGGGATAAAGCATTAGGGAGGGGGCAAAATTATATTACGAAATTTTAAAGGGTTAAAATATAATTTTATTGATTAAGGCTCCATTTGTTTAACTGAAAGTGACTTCCAAAAATAACTTACTTTTCTGAAAAAATTAATATTTTCTAGTGTTTGGATAATCTGTAAAATATTTTTGTTGTTTGGTAGATTTCTTAAAAATATTTTATAAAATTTGTTTTGAATGAAACAAACATACATTCTAAATTTTCTTATCTTTTAATTGTTTAATATATTGAGTTTATTTTATATCTATAATTTTATATTTTACATTATTTTTGCATATATTAAAAATATTTTGTTAAATTTAGGTTCATTACAACCTCATTTTTTAGTTGCATGATTACCAAGTAAGTATCTTTTATTTAAAAATGTGATATGAACAAAATTAACAAAAAAATTAACAATATTAACAATTTTCAAATCTGAAAAGTAGAGCGACTAAATTCTTGAAAATGAAAAAAGTACAAAGACTAAATTGCAAATTTGTGAGAAGTATGTTGAGCCTCGTGACATATTTTAACATTTATACTACAAAACATTTATTATTAATATATTTATAATTGTAATAAATATTTATTATTATTTTGGTGAATAATAAATATTTATTATTAAAATATTAGTATTGAATGTTTTCAAAAATATGTGATGAAAATTATTTAAAATTATTATTTTAAAATTTATTATTAAATAAAATAGAAATATTTATTAAAATAATAAATTATATTAATTATATTAGCAATTTATTGTATTACTAAATATAAATAATTAAATAGGTATGTTTAAATATATTGAAAAATACAATATTTTAAATATTTTTGAAAATAAAATAATTTTTTATTAATATAATAATATTAAACTTAATTTAAGTTAATTTTATATAAAAATAAAATTATCTATAGAGGAGCTCTTTTCCGGAAAATAACTTACGTTTTTCAAAAGTATAAGTCACTTTACAGGAAAAATGGCTCATTTTCCGTTGATCAAACTATTTTCTATGAAATAAACACAGGAAAATGCAAAAAAGATTTTTCATAATTTTTTTTACATATAAACAAACTGACGAATTATTTTTCATTAAACTAAAAACTTATATATATATGTAGTTGCGGACTTGATTTCTAGGTTTTTGACCGTAGAGTCTTAAGACTTTTGTACTTGTGATTATTGTAAGACCCAATTTTAGCCCGGGCTACTTAATTCCAGCCCAATAAATAAAACCCAAATAATCCACATAAAAAAATCCAAAAAAGAAGAGTCCAAAATTACAAAAACAATAAACCCAATTAAGCCTAAAATAAACCTAACCCTAGATCCCAAACGACCCAAAACTAAACTAACTTTTCAACAAAAAAGGAAAACTGCCGCTGCTCCCTTCCACCACGCGCGTCGGCGTACCTCCCACGTCCGGCCAACTCGCGTGTAGCACGGCCCACGTCCGGTTCTCCCTTACATCTTCATGACCTGTGAGTTGAGCAAAAATAGCCAAAAGCCGCTTTTATTTTGGCTATAAAAGCCTTCGTTTTTAAGTGTAAAGGGGTTATTTTTTTTGGTTCTTTTTCCTCAAGAAGATTGTACACGAAATACATACAAAATCAATAGAAAGCAATCAAGATATACTTCTGGAGCTAGGTCAGAGAAGCTGCTTGGTTTCATAGTCAGCGAAAAGAGAATTGAGCTCGACCCCGACAAAGTCAAGGCTATACAAAAATTACCTCCACCACACACTCAGAAGGAAGTTCGAGGTTTCTTGGGAAGATTAAATTATATCGCCCAATTCATTTCACAGCTGACTGAGAACTGTGACCCCATATTTCGCCTTCTCAAGAAACACAACCTTGGTGTGTGGGATGATGAGTACCAGAAAACCTTTGACAAGTTTAAACAATATTTGTCTAATCCCCCGGTGCTAATGCCACCTAGCCCTGGTAAGCCATTGATATTGTATTTGACAGTATTTGATAATTTAATGGGATGTGTGCTCGGTCAACATGATGAGACGGGAAAGAAAGAAAAGGAGATATACTACCTCAGTAAGAAATTCACTGAGTGTGAAATGAGATACTTGTCAATTGAGAAATTATGTTGTGCTTTGGTTTGGACCACTAGGAGATTGAGGCAGTACATGTTATACCATACGACTTGGTTAATCTCAAAACTAGACCCTCTAAAGTACATGATGGAGTCGACTGCTCTAAATGGAAGAATGGCCTGGTGGCAAATCCTGCTTTCTGAATTTGACATAGTTTATGTGAACTAGAAGGCTGTGAAAGGGAGTGCAATAGCAGATTTTTTATCCAGCAGAGCTTTAGAAGATTATGATCCTTTGAACTTTGATTACCCTAATGAAGATCTAATGTATGTGGCAACTACCGAAGAGGACACTTCAGAAGATCATCCGTGGAAACTGAATTTTGACGGAGCATCAAACGCTATTGGTAATGGAATTGAGGCAGTCCTGATATCCCCAAATAGAAATCATTATCCATTCACTTGTAAATTGGATTTTGATTGCACGAACAGTATAGCAGAGTACAAAGCATGTATCATGGGAATCTGTATAGCCATCGAGCGTAAAATTAAAGTATTAGAGGTGTATGGGGATTCTACACTAGTGATCTATCAACTTAGAGGTGAATGGGAAACAAGAGACCCAAAGTTGATTAACTATCGTGAGCTAGTTTGGGATTTAATTAAGGTGTTTGATGATATTACTTTCTATTATCTCCTACGAGACGAAAACTAGATGGCAGATGCTTTGGCTACGTTAGCTTCTATAATAAGAGTAAATGGACGAGAGAATATGAAGCCGATCCAAATGAGTATTTATGAGGCTCCAGCTCATTGTTGCAGTATAGACGACGAAGAGGAGAGAGATGATTATCCTTGGTATCATGATATTTTACGATATGTGAAGAGCCGTGAATACCCTGATCAGGCATCTGAAAATAATAAGAGGACGTTGAGAAGGCTAGCCAGTGACTATGTCTTAGATGGAGAAATCCTGTATAAAATAAGGAAAGATCAGGTGCTGTTAAGATGTGTTGATGCTGTTGAAGCTAAGAAAATATTGGAAGAAGTCCATGAAGGTGTCTGCGGGACGCATGCCAATGGGTTCACAATGGCTAGGCAAATTATGAGATTCGGGTACTATTGGTCTATAATGGAAAGAGATTGCATCAGCTATGCCAAAAAATGCCATAAATGTCAAATTTATGGTGACAAGATCCACGTGCCTCCTTCACCCCTTCATGTCATGACTTCTCCGTGTCCTTTCTCAATGTGGGGCATGGACATCATAGGGCCTATTTCACTGAAGGCTTCTAATGGACATCGATTCATCTTTGTAGTCATCGATTACTTCACCAAGTGGGTAGAGGCTACTTCATATGCCAACGCCACAAAGTCGGCAGTCAGCAAGTTCTTAAAAAAAGAAATCATATGTCTATATGGCATGCCAGAAAGGATCATATCTGACAATATGTTGAATTTGAATAACAGCGTGATAGTGGAGGTCTGCAAGTAATTCAAGATTAAGCACCACAACTCGTCACCTTATCGCCCAAAAATGAATGGTGCGGTTGAGGCAGCCAATAAGAATATCAAAAAGATCGTGGGGAAAATGACTGAGACCTACAAGGATTGGCATGAAAAGTTACCATTTGCTCTTTATGCGTATCGAACATCTGTCAAAACTTCTACCGAGGCAACACCTTACTCATTGGTTTATGGGATGGAGGTAGTTTTGCCCATTGAGGTTGAAATTCCTTCTCTCTGGGTTTTATCAGAGTTGAAGCTAGAGGAAGCAGAATGGATTCAGTCCCAGTATGATCAGCTGAACTTGATTGAAGAAAAGAGACTGAAGGCTATCCGTTATGGTCAAATGTACCAGAAGTGAATGATGCGAGCTTACAACAAAAAGGTTCACCCGAGAGTATTCTGTGAGGTGGACTTGGTATTGAAACAAATTCTCCCTATGCAAAAAGATTTCAGAGAGAAATGGATGCCAAACTGGGAAGGACCTTACGTGGTAAAGAAGGCTTTTTCTAGAGGAGCACTGATATTAACTGAGATTGATAGTAGGAGCCTGCCTAACCCAGTAAATTCAGATTTAGTCAAGAAGTACTTCGCCTAAGAGGTGAAAACCCGCAAAGGGCGACTAAAAAAAAAAGGAGAGGCCGAGGTGAAAACTCATAAAGGGCGCCTTGAGACTAAAGAGGTTTTGAATTGAAAACCCAAAAAGGGCAATTTAAATTTTGACCAAGGATGGTGCAGGTGGTAGTCTTGCTATACTAGAATTAATGAAGAGGATGTACGCATGTCTTAGGGCATCGACAGAATACGTTAGATCTACTAGGCACATGATAAGCTCAAAATGGTTCTCGTGGAGGCCCTACGGAGGAACTTAGGCTGCGATATCTAGGGTGTTCATTTTTGTTCCCCTTTACCTATTTGTACTCTGGCAATATTTGCTTCCCTTGATTAATCTGTTTTTCTTGAATGTTGTTCCTAATAAAATTCAGTTTTGTCCACCTTTATCTTTGTGTTCACGTACTTGTATTGAAATAACGATTAATAGACTAATAATACTTTTACAAAAGAGGTTTTGCATATTACTCTAGAAGTTTCTAAATGGTACAAGAACCTGAAATAGGATTATAATTTAGAACTTACCCAGCTTAGGGGTGGAATATTTGTGTTCAAATTGGGATTATCTCTTCAGTCAAAGATATTGATTGAATAAGAAAACAGGATATTGTGTCAACCAAAGCATAAGAGGGGATCATGATATTCATCATTAATGTAAATGTGGTCATGATGCTCGGGTGTGGTGTAATAGACCAAGTTAATGAAAGTTTCTAGGTGACAAGAAGGGGTTTGAAGATGGTACAAATCTTAGGTTCTAGAGATACAGTGAAATAGACCCTGAAGTTGCAATGGGGAAAACCAGTTGAGCAAAATTGGTTGTTTCTGTGAGTTTCGTTGGAAATGCTAGTCGAGCAGGAGGGTAGCATAATACGATGTGATAAAACCCTGATGAATAATGAGGGATGACACTTTAAGTTTTTTTTAAAAAAAAGGGGGAATCATTCTCATGACGTTTCTACATTCATATCATTCATAACACATCTAGTTAGGAGCATTTGATTCATTTCGATCATAGCATCCTAATTATTTGACATAAGCATCACATCTAGTTAGGAGCATTTGATTCATTTCGATCATAGCATCCTAATTATTTGGCATAAGCATAGATATATGAAACCGAGTCTATAGGACATGTCTCAAAGGATAGTGTAGCGACATCGGTGAAAATTACGAATCTTATCTCCATGTATCAGCTATGGAGCAAATCAAAAATGGCGAGTCTTATCTCCATGTATCGGCTATGGAGCAGATTTTAGCCACCAGCCTTATCTCTCTGAGGTAGCAAGAGAGCAGGTTGAAGATACAAGTCTTATCTTCCTGAAGTTGCAGGAAGCAGACTGAGAATTACAGATCTTATTTCCATGTATCGGCTATAGAGCAGATCGAAATTGGTGGGTCTTATCTCCATGTATCGGCTATGGAGTAGATTTTAGCCACTAGCCTTATCTCTCTGAGGTAGCAAAAGAACAGGTTGAAGATACAAGTCTTATCTTCCTAAAGTTGCAAGAAGCAGACTGAAAATTACAGATCTTATCTCCATGTATCGGCTATGAAGCAGATCGAAATTGGCGGGTCTTATCTCTATGTATCGACTATGGAGCAGATTTTAGCCACCAGCCTTATCTCTCTGAGGTAGCAAGAGAGCAGGTTGAAGATACAAGTCTTATCTTCCTAAAGTTGCAAGAAGCAGACTGAAAATCACAGATCTTATCTCCATGTATCGGCTATGGAGCAGACTTTAGCCACCAGCCTTATCTTTCTGAGGTAGCAAGAGAGAAAGTTGAAGATACAGGTCTTATCTTCCTGAAGTTACAGGAAGCAGACTGAAAATTATAGATATTATCTCTATGTATCGACTATGGAGCAGATCGAAAATGGCAAGTCTTACCTCCATGTATCGGCAATGGAGCAGATTTTAGCCACTAGCCTTACCTCTCTGAGGTAGCAAGAGAGCAAGTTGAAGATACAAGTCTTATTTTCCTAAGGTAGCAAAGAAGCAGACTGAAAATTGCAGATCTTATTTTCCTAAGCAGGATCGAAGATGGCGAATCTTATCTCCATGTATCGGCAATGGAACAGATTTAAGCCACTAGCCTTATCACTCTGAAGTTGCAGTGGAGCAAGCTCAAAATTACAAGTTTTATCTCCTTGAAGTCGTAATAGAGCAGACTGAGGATGAAGAATGGATCGAAAGCACAATTCCTATACCCCTGAAGATGCAGTGGGTTAGAATGAGGCTGCTTGAAGAAGATGATGATAAAGAGGGCGAGATGTGGCAAGACCGGGAAAAATTAGCCTTTCTATGGTCTTTGCTTCATTCTCGTTACACTACAACGAGCAAAGAGGAGCAACTGTAAGTCCCAAATTTAGCCTGGGCTACTTAATTTCCAGCCCAATAAATAAAACCCAAATAATCCACATAAAAAAAATCCAAAAAAGAAGAGTCCAAACTTACAAAAACAACAAACCCAATTAAGCCCAAAATAAACCTAACCCTAGATCCCAAACGGCCCAAAACTAAACTAACTTTTCAGTAAAAAAGGAAAACAACCGCTGCTCCCTTCCACCATGCGTGTCGGCGCACCTCCCACGTCCGGCCAACTCGCGTGTAGCACGGCCCACGTCCGGTTCTCCCCCACGTCTTCATGACCTGTGAGTTGAGCAAAAATAGCCAAAAATCGTTTTTATTTTGGCTATAAAAGCCTTCGTTTTTAAGTGTAAAGGGGTTTTTTTTTTGTTCTTTTTCCTCAAGAAGATTGTACACGAAATACATACAAAATCAATAGAAACCAATCAAGATATACTTCTATGGTGATTTAAAGTCTCATTTTTCTTTTGATTTTATTTTTATTTTCCTTTGATTTTCATCTACTGTGTATAAACAATATAAGAGAAAGAAGGAGAAAACTCACCGGAGCATCACGCTTGCGTCGTCGGAGGACTCGATCTCATTCGCCACGGTCGGATTTGGGGCGGTTAAAATTTGGTCGTTCGGCTGGGGTGTGTGAGTTGAGTGATTATAAAACTTTTAGGTTTTTAAAGAAACAAAAGTTAGATGTGTTTAGCAAAAAATTGATTTTAAAACAAGTTTTACCTTTTTTTTTAATAATAAAAGAAGGTAAACTTTAAAAGCAGCAGTATTTTGGGGTGGGGGAAAGCGTGTTGACCCAATTGCCAGGCTGGGTCCATGTATTTTACTTTAAATGGGTAATTTGCGCGGCCAGTCCTCCCCTTTTTGCACTAGAGTTCGATTGGGCCCTTCCAAAGGTTTCTTTAATTCTTTTAAATTGGCCCAGGAATTTGCACGAGTGTTCATCTAGGTCCGTGCTGAAATGGTTTGTTTTGGGGTTTGGTTAATTTGCTTTTTCAGTCCCCAAATGTTGGAGCACGTTTTACTTTGGCCCAAAATTCTGTTTAAATGGTTTGCTTTGTTCATAAATTGTCCCTTTAATTTTGTTTTTCTTCCAATTAAGTTTTTATTCATTTTTCTACAAAATAAGAATATATTATTTTAACAATTAGTTTTGTTAAACAAAATTGATATATATATTTATATATATTATTTTAACAAAATAAGAATGTTTATGTACTGATTTTTTCATGTGCATATTTATTTGTTTTTCCTTCCAAAATACTTTCATATTTTATTTTGTATTTATATACTTTACTTATATTAAGTTTTCTTTATTGCATGTATATGCATAACTTATACAAAGTTTTTTTTGCTCTAATTGTACATTATTGACTTCCTTTTATGTAAATATTTTCTTCTAAACTTATTATATATATATATATATATATATATATATTCTTTAAAATTATTCATATATAATTTGGCTTTCTTTTGAGGATCCTGTTTTAAATTGCATATTTTATTTATTTTAATTACTTTGGTATCTTTGTATATACATTATTTTCATTTATTATTTTCGTAAAAATATGTATGTCATTTGTTAAGTCAATTTGTTTTATTTGAAATTATGTTACATATTATTCATTTCAGTGTATACTTTAATAATCACTTATATATTATCCGTTTTTATACATATAAGCTATTTTGAATTCTAATATATGTTATCCCTTTGTATATTGTTCATATGGTTTTTAAATTGTTTTATGTTATATTGGTTCCTAGTTTTCATGTAGTTCTGTATATCACGTGTTTTTTTTTTTCGATTCGTATCCACTTATTATAGTTTCATGCTTATAATTATGTTTTAGTTTCTTATTATTGCATCATGATTTTTTTATTTTATTTTTTTATAAAAAAGAATTACGCATTTTCGCCCAACGTCGATTGCTTTTTACTATAAAGTAAACCAAACGAATATATTTTGAGCCGATTTTATAATTGCTTATTTGAGAAACTCTTCAAAACAAGGCAATGTTTCGTGTTTGGAGAAATTCGGGAAGTCATACCCTAACGTGTTGGGTTTCGATTTTTCTGTTTTGCCAAATAACGGAGTACCCTTTTAAGAGTTCATTGCGTGCTTTGGAAATTAGGAGGTGATCTCAATTTTTGGAGGCTTAAGGTATCATGTCCTAACGTGCTGGATGTGGTATTTTATTTCTTTGGAGCGAGAGAATCTTAAAATCCAATTCGAATTGTTCATACATTTTTAAAGGAATCGTATTTTAAATTCTTTTCAAATTTTCAAGGATAGGACATTCAATAATCAATTGGTACCAATTTTGGGGGTTATAGGGGTGCTAACCCTTCCTCGTGCGTAACCGACTCCCGAACCCTTTTTTCTCAATTTTCGTAGACCTAAAATTATTATTTTAATAAATCAAATGTTTTATTAAAATGATTAGCCTCAAGGTGATCCGATTTCACCTCAAAAAAGGGTCGATGGTGACTCCATATCTCGTTTTAAAGTCGATCCTCGTTTTCCAAAATAAAAAAGGTTTCGACAATTATAGTTTTAATATAACGGTGGGAACAAATCATAATAGCACTAGGTAACTCTGATTTACTAAAATTAATTGATTTGGGATATTACTAGTAGTAATTCCAATTATTGATTTTAATTAATCAGAAGATTTTGTTTAAAAAAAGTCAAGTTATGTTAATTAAGATGACCATCACATAAATACTCTTTTGAATATAGGTCGAGAGAATGGTAATGTAGCACCCCAAACTCGGCCCAGAAGTTATGGCCGGATCCGGCATGCCACATCAAAAACGTTAAAAAAAATCCATTCTAAGTCCAGAAAATCGTACTTAATGTTCAAAAGATTAATTCATTAAGGGTTAAAGTGAATGGAAGCTGTGCACCAGGTAGGAAACCGGAAAAGAGGTGGTGAGTCCATTGGACTGCTTAAGTACCAAGCTCCCTTCGGATCCAATCCTAGACATGCATACTGCCATTGCCACACCTTAACGTCATGGATATTTCTAGGAAACCGATTTGATTAAGTCATTTTTAGGAAAAATGATTAATTTTGGAAAATACTTTTATTGCGGAAGCTTTGCTTGTTGTCGTGTTATTTTGAAATCAATTGTTGTTTTTGAAAACGCGCCCTAAAGCTATCCAATTTCAACAGTTAAAATAAGTATTACCTATCTTAGTAATACATATTAAAACCATAAAAAATAATTAAGTGGCCTTATTACATTTAAAAGCCCAAAAACTTCAAACGTAAATAAAAGGATGTCCAGTTCACCGAAGAAAATCAAACTTTCGAGCGGGTGGCCACTCGAATTCCCTCACACTCCAAGCCCACTATGGTTGGGGATTTCTGCGTGGATGAAAATAAAAGGGTGAGTTTGGGGAAACTCGGTGTAAGGAAAACCCTTCAAAGCCCAAGTCACTCAAGCCTATTGGCCTAAGCCCATTCAGTAATGCAGTGGTACTGGGCGAGCCCTTTCAGATCACAATAACCGGGCCTTAGCCCTTATTCAGATAATGAAGATGGCCCATAGGCCCATTTCAAAATACATGCAACATCAGTAAACATATGCAAGCCCATTTGGGTAACAGTGGTACTGGGCCAAAACCCTTTTCAGATTACAATAAACTGGGCCTTAGCCCCTTATTCAGATAACAGTATGGCCCATAGGCCCATTTCAAAATACATGCAACATCAATAACATATGCAAGCCCATTTGGGGAGACTACTCAACCCACCAACCACTACACTCCACCCATACCAGCCATACACTCCATGTGGGGAATAACTCAACCCACCCATTTAACACTCCACGATTGCTTGACCTTGTCGCTCAGCTTAACGATAAATTGAGGCAAAGTCTCCAGTACGTGGACAAGCCACTTTCAGTACTTCCTCCGTCAATATCCCAGTCCCATGCACTAGATAATAAGAACATGGCATGCAGTAAATAACAACAGTCAAACATGCATTTAGGTCAATTTAACCCTAGGGGTATTTCGGTAATTCATCTACTAGGGGTAAAACTGTAAATTTTCCACTTTTAAAGGTATTTCAGTAATTTATCTATTTTAGGGTTTTTCATGCATATTCCTACTTTTCACGTACTAACAGAATCACGTACCGAGGGTTCTTACCGAATTGGGTCCGTTGGCCCATTATTCCAATTTTGGCCTATTAAGCCCAAAAATATTGAGGGCACAGAAATCATGCACTTTGCAGTCCAAATTTTGCAGCTTACCAAAAACATTAATCGATTTACCTCACGAGCATTCGCACACTCGCAAATCTACAAAATACCAGTTTTCGGCATTTCGGCTTTTCGGCTTTTGCCGATCTAGACTAAGAAAGAGGGTGTTAGTTACACACCTGTTTCCGACGATATGCTGACGAGATCCACACACGAACTGCCTACAATTGGATTACTAACACGTTAATCTAACTATTCAAATACGAACTACGTATTAACCCCTTACAATATTCAGTCAACCACACTTACATATCATAGTAAGCTTATAAGAAATTAATAAGCAACTCATTAACAAATTTTTGTCAATGTTTACCACATAATCATAATTTCACTGCAAGCTGTCTTCCTGAGCAACAGTCACTAAATCATTTATAACTGGAGCTACGAAACTCCAAATCAAGTGCCGTTAATTTTCCCTTAAAATAGACTCATATATCTTCTATCCATAAAATTTTCAGAATTTTTGGTTTAGCCAATCAATACCAGATTTTTCTCAAAGTTTCCCATGTTTCACTGTTTGACTAATCTGACCACTCTTCATTACGAATCAAATTTCTCATTGTACAGAATTCAAAATATGTTCTTGTTTATTTCATTAGAAACTAGACTCAATAAGCTTTAATTACATAATTTATTCAGCTTCGAATTCATCTCCCACAATTTATGGTGATTTTCCAAAGTCACGTTACTGCTGCTGTCCCAAGCAGATTTATTACCAAATCACTCTTTCATACACCTATCTTGCATGCATGTTATTTAAACATGTATATCACCAATCAATCATCACATATCTATGATTTTTACTTAAGCATAATCTCCATTTCATCATTTCAAAGCACAACATTTTAGCCGATTTTTCCCTTTAGCATCTAAGGCACATGCATGCTCATTTGTTTGGCTCAACTTCACATATCTTCCATTTTTCATCAAAAGAACATGAAACAACAACCATTTCCTTCATTTTAATTCATGACCAAATGCTCACAACACAACTAAAAATCAAAATATACTTCAAGAGTTAAGGTAGAATCAAGAAGAACTCATGAACCTCAAAATAGAAGCAAGGTACCAAGAACTTACCTTCAATTTTCCTCCTCCTAATGACCGAATACTCAAGAGCTTTCTCCTCCTTTCTCTTCTCTAACTTTCAGCTATGATGAACAAAGATGGACAAAACTTTGTTCTTTTCACCCCTTTTCTTTTAATAAAACTTCATATTTCATCCATTTAATTCTTTAATACAAAAGACATGATATTCTTATCATGAAACATTTACCTAACCCATTATCATGAAACATTTACCTAACCTATTATCATGGAACATTTACCTAACCTATTATCATGGAACATTTACCTAACCTATTATCATGAAACATTTACCTAACCTATTATCAATTTGTATCAATTTGTACCATAAATTATGGATATCAAGTGTACATTTTGTCTACAACAACATGATGGCTAGCCACTTCATGTAAAATGGGAGGTTTGTCATGCAAATCCTCCTATTTTGCACTCCTATTTATTTGGCCACTTCAATTTAGCCTATAGCATTTCAAACAATTTCACATAGGTTCTATTTCGTAATTTCACCCCCTTTTTCTTATGGAACAAAAATTAACTAAAATTGACGGGTTCTATCTTAAGCTTGGGCCTTCTAGAGGCCCACTAACATAATTAAACCTATGCCAACATTCACAGAATTCCCGAAAATTGGGGCGTTACAGGTAAATAATTATATTATTTATGTGATTAATAGGGGAGTTGGAATTAAATTTTTATTTTTACGATAGTAAAATGAAATTTTATCATTTTAATAATCTATATCTTTATAACTTTTAAAAATTAAATTAAATTTGTATCATTTTGAGGGCTAAAATAAAATTTTATAAATTATAAAGGGACTTAAATGAAAATTTTCCATACCTTAATGTTATAGTTCTTAAGATTTATAATTTATTTTAAAGGAAATAGAGTTGTCAATATTTTTACTCCATTTACCATCTTAATTCGTTATAAAGTAAAGACAATCAGTATTTTTTTCCTTTTACTAAATAAACCAACCAATCATTTTCTACCAAAATAAACAATTTCATAGGAATAAGTTAGAATCATTGAAAATAAACGCATCTTTGATTTTTAGGTTAAGAATTGACAAATATGTAACCTTCACAAATTGCTATACTATATATATATCCACCATCTCCTCAAATTGAATATATTTAATAGTTTTACATTCTTGTTTTCTACATAAATGCTATTATTATGCTCTAATTTTTAATCAACCTATATAAATTAAACCCTCTCAATTCCTTCCCTATAAAATAAAATATTATTTTTAAATAACTAACTTTTAGATAAGTATTTTTTTTTAAACAAATCTCATTATAAGTTCTGATCATATCTATCTTTTTAGACACAATACTTAGAACTGCCCCTAACCCCTCCCCAACCCATAAATAGGAGGATAATGTGTTTCAACACACTTGGACCCACATTCTCTTGCATTGACAATAATATCCATACCAATCGAGTTAAGACTTAGAAGTAATTCCACAGGCTTGAACTCAGCTTTGATTAGATGAGTCCAAAGTATCTTAGCTCAAGAAAATTAGTAGTTTTTGCGGTACATTCCAAAATAACAAAATCGAATTGTGGATTACTTGGATAAACAAGACTTAATCGGAAAAGATGATTTGCAGGTGTTTGAAGTCCTCCCCAAAGAGGTTTGCACTTTTTTTGAGATAGATAAGTCTAAGGGTGGTTTTAATTTTCAGAATGTTACTATGTAATTAGTTAGGTATTTTTTATTATCACCCAAAAAAAATCAAAATCAAGTTTAATTATTTAATCTATAATTCACTAAATTTATTTTTATTCTTATACTAAAACTAGGTTTTTTTTTCTTGTATGCATTAACTATATTATTATAAATTGATATAAATTTTATAACATTTCATAAATAATATTTTTGAAAATGTAAAAATAATTAATTTTATAATTAATATAAATTAAGACCAAAAATTAATATTTAAAATAAATAAATATTACTCTCAATTAAGATTTTAGCAGTACTCTTAAAAAGAGCTAAGATATAATTTAAAAATTAAAAGAGAAAAAAAAGCTATGTAAATTAAGTTATTAAATAAAAATTGCATAAAGAAAATTGTATAAAAATACGCTCGTTCAAAAGAACAAAAATGCAATTGGTATCTCAATCTATATGATTTCAATAACTTCTTTCTCATTTATTTATTAAAGAAACCAATATTTGATATATATTATAAATGAAATTCAGTTTTAATAATTATAAAATGAGCGTAAAATTTAAATTTTCTAACATTGGATATTAAAAATCATATATAAGAATTTAATATTAACAAAAAATTAAATTGGACTAAGTGTGTACATATTTATATTTTTAATTTATAACTAAATCAATTATAGTAAAATTATTAACATATATGATTCTTGTTATATTAATGTGTATTTAATGTTGATATATTTTTATAAAAAATTAGACTGAAATAAATTTTTTTAACTTTAGTTAATAAAACACATGACAAGTAATTAACTTGCTAAATGGCAGTTTTTAATTGTGCCACATTGTAATGCTTTTCTTAATTCTAACTTTAAATTGTTATAGTGTATATATATATTAGTTTTTTTATCCGTGTGATGTATGAGTTGATTATATGTATTAATTAAAATATATTATATGAAATTAGTACAAAATTTATAACATTTCATAAATAATATTATTAAAATTAAAATGATATAAATATGTAATTTTTGTAATGGTGCTAATTTAAATTATATTCAATATAAAATAAGACTAAAACGTTGAATTTTAAAATAAACATTTGACGTTACTCCAAATTATAATTTAGCTTGACTCTTAAAAAACCTAGAATTTAATTTAAAGATTAAAAAGAAAAATATTATGTAAAATAAATTAGTAGACAGAAAATTACATAAGAAATTAACTGGTTCAAAAAGAAAAAAAACAATTAGTAACTAAATTAATAAATTAACCTGTATGAAATAATATCTTTAATATATTAAAGAAAGAAGTATTTAATATATATTATATGAAATTCATTTATCAATAATTAAAAAATGAGTGCATGAATGGATGTGTAAAATTTAAATTTTACTGACTTGAAACGCATATTAATATTTTCTAATATTGGATATTAAAATCATATAGAAGAACTTAGTATTAAGAAAAGAATTTAAAATTAGACTAATTGTGCATGTGTTTATTATTTATATATATATATATATATATATATATATATTTGTAATCTACGACTAAATTAATTATAATAAAAATTATTGATATCTATGATCCTTATATAAATGGGTATTCAATGATATATTTTATGAGGAAAATTAATTAATATAATGTTCATTTTAAACGAATTCACAAAATCTCAGTTGTACTTTTTTGGTGGTTATGTAGGTTAATATCTTATACAATTATTATTATTTTCCTAATAATTTTATATTTTAAATTATTGCCAACTATCATTGTGGTTCTGTTTGATTTTTTTATATATTTTGTAATTAAATATTTTTTATATGATTCGTATAATTAGTATAAGTTATGTGTATTTATAAATATTTGTCTTTATGTTGTTCTCCAAGTAGTATTTATGAAAAATAATCTTGATATAATAATTTAATCGTATAAAAATAAGTAGTTTGAAATGCTTCAAAAATAATGAGGGCGTAAAGCATAATAATTTGAAATTAAAGACTGAATTTGTAAAGAAGTGTGGAAATGATGTTTGGGTATACAACTAATGCCAAGAAAAGAAACGGAACTTGTATTTCTTTAGTCTTTTGAGTAATGTATTTATACAACACGTGATCATATTAATCCACTTACAACTGACTTAACTAATTCCAACTGCTACTAACTAATTTAACTAACAACAGTCTTTAGCATTCCTTAATATTCACCCATCGTCGAGCTTCCTTAACAAGACAAATGTTGGACTTGGTGACTTTGTTATTCAAACTGTTGGAAAATATGTAATTTTTAGAAAATTTGAGGCATATCCTTGATTGATAAAGGTAGAAAGTTGAATCATAAAATTATGGTTTTATATTCTACTCCATGAAACATTTACAACGGTATATCATTTTCTCAAAATGGTTGAGTGATGAATGAGAAATTAATGCTCAAAGTAAGCTACTTGTGAGTTGTTGAGAAAAAGAAAAGCTTAGATCCCACATTGGTTAAATACCAAGTGTGAGATATGTATATATATGATAACCCACTTAAAAATTAATTAAATAATTAAATTTGAAATCTTGCCTTGTATGTAGGGGTGTAGGTTCAAATCTATTGAGGTTGGAGGTGCACCATGTATAATATAGGTGCTCTCGAAAATTCTTCTTTTTCTCTCCATTTTTTTCAAACGTTTCTATGGTAGAAGAAGGCAATGTTTGTTCGTTGATCACTACAGAGGTGTTATTGCATTGATCATCTTGTTATTGTATTTTGGAAGATAGCCGACCAACGTTTCTCCAAGTACCATAGGAATGGTAGAATTTGTCTCAAGTCAATTGTGTAAAATAGGCCTTAACATCTAGTAAAACTCAAATCTTTAATTTGATTTTTGGTTTTCAAAATCTTATTATTTTTTTTCTTATCTAATATTTTAAATATAAATATTTATTTTATTTTATATAAATATTTATTTATTTTTATTTATATATTTGTTCGTTAACGTGTTTTTTCCAACAACTTTGTTATTCAAACTTACTAACAACACTCAGGTCATATCTGAACTTACAAAAAAATGGTGTGGATAAAGGCTTGGTGAGTATGTAAGCCACTTGATATTGTCTTGGAACATAGAAGCCACTTGATATTGTCTTGGAACATAGTCAACTACCAATTCGTCGGCTGCAACCTTCTCCCTGAAAAAGAACAAATCTAGTTCAACATACTTGAACTTACAATGTTGTACAGGATTTGCAAATAGTACAACTGCTCCTAAGCTATCACACCAAATAGTAGACTGTCGAACAAGAGGAACATGTAAAACAACTAATAAAGACTCAAGCTAAATGAGCTTAGCTGTAACCTGAGCTAAGCCCCAAAACTCAGCTTTTGTAGTGGAATGAGAAACAACCTACTATTTATTGGAACCCTATGCAACAGGATTTCCTCCTAAAAACACACAGAATCCAGTTGTAGATCTTCGGTCATCCAAATATGTACCCCAGTTAGGATCGGAGTAGCCTACTAAGAGACACAGGGTGTAGCTTTGAAGATTATGCCATAATCAAGAGTTTCTTGCAAATATCTCAAGATCCTTTTAACAGTGTTGAAATATTGGTCCAACGGCTTACGCATAAATTGACACACTTTGTTAACAACAAAAGCAACATCAAGTCGAGTAACAAAATATATAAAAGAGCACCAACAATGCTACGATAATAAGAATCATCCTCAATTGGATCCCACATTGAGTTAACAAGTTGCAAGTAGTAACCATAGGAGTAGGAGAGGCTTTTGGACGCTCCATGTTACATTTTGTTAGCAAGTCCATGGCATACTTCCTTTGGTTTAAAAATAAACCAGACGAGCTATAAGAAACCTTAATGCCGAGATAGTATACAATTTCTCTAAATTTTTCAATGAGAACTGCTGATCCAAAGACTTAACAAAAACATCCACTTTAGCTGACTGATTTCTAATGACAATGATGGCATCTACATACACAAGTATATACAAGATTAATGCACCAAAAACTTTGATAAACAACGATGTCAACTTTAGAGAGAACAAAGCCAGTGTTCTCTAGATACTTTTTGAGTTTGTGAAACCAAGCTCTAGGAGCTTGTTTGAGGCTATATAGAGCCTCCTTTAGTTTGCAAACCAAAGGTTGACTATCACCATGAGTTTCAAAACTAAGAGGTTGACTCATATAGATTTCTTCATGAAGATTACCATTTAGAAAAGCGTTGTTGATATCGACTTGCCTAAGCTGCCATCCATAAGTGACTGCAAGAGTGAGTATAACCCTAATAGTAGTAGGTTTGACTACAGGGCTAAACGTTTCTTGGAAATCAATTTCAGCCTCTTGAAGATATCCTTTAACCACCAACCTCCCCTTGTATTTGGCAATGGTGCCATCGGCATTTTTCTTGAGCTTGAAGATCCACTTACACCCAATTGCTCTTCTGTTGGAGGGTAACAGAACTAGTTTCTGAGTGTTGTTCTACAAAAAAGCATCATACTCCTGTTGGGCAGCCTTAGTCCATTCAGGACTAGCAAAGGCTTTCTCAATGGTTCATGGTTCCTAACCAAACAAACCAGCTGATAAGACTTTTGGTTTGAAAATTCCATTTTTGGATTGGGTGACCATGGGATGAAAATTAGATATAAGATAATAATCAAGTTAAATAGTCCCAACTTCCATACCAGGGTCAAAAACATCAGTCTTAAGTCTAAAAGCATCAGCTGGCAATGTAGCAAATTTTAAGGAAACATACTCAATTCTGGAACAATCAATATCAAGTTCCACATGACGCTCATTCTTTGTAGATGATAGTGAAGAAGTGTCACGAGCAGATAAGGGTGGAGTTGTCTTAGAAGAAATAGAGCCTTGAGGTTGAGAAACAAGAATAGGAATAGATGCTTGCTGAAAAGGCTGAAAAGATGACCCTCGATCACAACTTGAGTGTTGAGAAAATGAAACCTATTTTGAAGCAATTGGAAAATAACTTTCATCAAATATCACATGTCTAGAAATAAAAATTCTACCTAATTCATCAAGGCACTTATAGCCTTTGTAAATAGCACTATGACCAAGGAAGACACAAGGCTTAGACCCAAATTGAAGCTTGTTTTTTTTATAAGGCCTTAGACCAGGATAGCAGCAACACTCAAAAGTCCTTAGATGCAAATACTCATGTTTGGCATTGTAGAGTAGCTCATGTGGTGTAACACCCCAAAAATTTTAAATTTATAAAATTTACATAAACTAGATCCTAGTATTATTGGTTTAGTAAAATCTCTAGAGAACCAAGGTTCAAATCGCACCTTTTTCACTTTTCCTTTTTATTTTTTCTATACTTAAGGAACCAAGGTTAAAATAGCTTATGTATTAGTTTTGGTAAAATATGGTCATAGAGTGCGTATTAGCTCAATGGCCAAGCTTCATCATTTCTATCCCTTTGAATTGAGGTTCAAGTCACATTGGTTTTAGTTCTTTTTCTTGATTTCGGCCAAAAAGGGTTAATTACCAAACAACCCTTATTTTTTCCAAAGTCCAACTAATAAACCACTTCTTAGCATAATTAGGATTTCCTATTTGATTCTAACCCAAATTGGAATCCTCATTCTCCCTATTTCTTCTCAATTTTCTCTACAACCCCTCTTTTGTAAAATTCTCTCAAAGTTCTTGCTGGAAATTTAGTTCTTGAATCTTAACTTTGCAGTCAAGACCAAATCGGACCGTTTATCATCAATCATTGAGTTTCGTGCCAACAACTTTTAAATTTCTATCAAGATTGGTAATTTTTTATCGTTTCTCAATAACTAGATCTCATCAATTCTAGTATAGTTTTTATAAGGTTAATATTTAGTACATTGGTAATATATTTTTTATTTCACAAGCAAAATTATCACGGTGTCTCTTTCTTTAAATTTTACTATATCTTTATAAGACATTTGTCAACCCCTGATTTCACTTGTGGAGTCTAAAAACTCCACTAACTATATTGAATAATATTCTTTTTTGAACACCATTAATTTATTATAAAAATTTATAATATGATGATAATTTAGATATTAATTTAAATACTAAAAAACAAATATAAGTTTAAAGTGACTTAGGCTAAAAATTTTAAAAGGATGAGACTAATGGGATGAATATTACAAATTTTAAACACAAAAATAAAAGAAAAATAAGTAGTTAGAGTATCTAATAAATCAAATAAATTGCAAAATAAAAAAGTCAAAATCATTTACCGATAAAATATTAAAATGTTAATTTTAGCTGTTCAATTTTATTTGCTTCAAAACTGAAAACTCCTCAAAGAGTTAAGACATTCTTGTGGTTGCTTGTTCGGAATAAGATCTTAACAAATGCAGAACGAGTACGATGAGGTATGTTTTTCTCTCTTTTTTGTGAACAGTGTGGCAAGTCGCATGAGTCTGCCTTTCATGCTGTGAGAGATTGTGATTTTGCTCAATTGGTATGGAAGCATGTATTGCCGAGGAATGTGTGGAGTGTCTTTTTTAATTTTAATATTGGGGAATGGGTACACTGCAATATCTTGAATAAAGGGATGCTTAATGTTGATAGTGGTGAATGGTTGACCCTTTTCTCAATAGTGACTTGGTCCATTTGGAAAAATCGCAATGACTTTATTTTCAAAAGTGCTAGTAGAAGTAGTCATGATCTCATTGCATCGGCTCTTGCCTGGACGAAGTCGTGTGGTCTCGGCACTAAGATATCTTATCTTGCTTACTCTTCTAAAATTGAACAAAGGTGGCAACGCCCTGAGTTAGGATGGGTCAAGATTAATGTTGACGGCTCTGTTCCGATTAATAACTCCAAAGCAGGGATCGGAGGTGCTGTACGAGACTCGAATAGGAAGTGGCTGACGGGCTTTAATATGGTAACAGGGATGGATGAAATCTTCAGGATCGAGGCACGAGCGGTGATTGAGGGGATGAAGCTGGCTTGGGTGGAAGGGTATAAACAGGTTGAGATTAGTTGTGATAATGTGATGCTTATGGATACTATTTGTAATGGGTTTGCATCTATTAGTAACATTACAGAAGTCCGGTTAATTCATGAATGGTGTAAGAAGGATTGGAAAGTAAAGTTTCGGCATGTGTGGCGAGGAAGTAATAAGGTTGCTAATAGTCTGGCAAAGGCTGCAACAGGGAAGTTTAATCAGATAGTAATGTTTCTAGGTCCACCAAAGTATGTAATAAGGCTGCTTGAAGAGGATAGTCAAGATCACTTATATGGGAGGAACTCGTGTGTTGTCCATTCCTAGATATTAGGAGTGTGTTCTCTTTACCAAAATTTTTTTATTTGCTTCATAACTTAAATGTTAGTATCGGTAGTTCAAATTTATTTTTTAAACTTTAAATAGAATTAATATATATTTTAACTCTGAATTTGGTAATTTAATATAAATTTTTAATTTTTTGATTTCACATGCATAATGAATGAAGATAGAAAGTTGTTCAAAATTCATTTGTTTAGGTTTATTTCAAACGCACATTTTAGTAAAGTTATATATTTTATAATTTCAAAAATAAGTATAATATTATTTTGTAAAAATTGCATCTACTTTTAGAATTTTTTTATTTTTATATTTTAAAGATTTTTCTCTCGAATTTTTACACTATTATATATATAAGCTTTAATATTTTAAAATTATTTTTTATAAATATTATATTTTTATAGGTTATAAAATAATTATAGTTTAGATTTTTATAATTTTTTATAAATTATAAAAACTATAAAAAATAAAAATTCAAGAATTTTTTCTAAAAACATAAAAAATGAAAAAAATCTTTAAGTTTCTAAAAATACATTGTATTTCTTTTCTAAAAATATTTTTATATTATTTTCTTGGAGTTATAAAAAATAATAGAAAATTACTAAAAATATAATAAATTAATGTCGAGATTCTTTTATTTTTAGACAAATGGTTGTCTAAGTTCATTAGATTCTTTTATTTACTATCAATACAAAAATAAACAATAGCAATTAGGTATCTAAAAAAGTATCAAGAGCAAGAAAAATGTAGTATAAGAAAGAAACTTATGGTGCAAGAAAAAAATTAAAAGGAAAGAAATAAACTTGAAACGTGATTCATTGTCCTTGAGACAACAAGTCTTAAATTTTGTTCCTAGGATACAACAAGTCTTAAAAAAAACATAAAATAGTGAAAATAATATTATTGAGTTTATATATAGGTACATTGTGTTTTTCATTAAAGAATATGTCACTTGGTGCCACGAGTTAAAATTTTCCACAAAATTACAACTTTTGAGAAAAGATAATGCTTATTCTTTTCTTTTCTGTTTTTAAGTTATAATTATTCAAATAAATCTATTTATAAAAAATAAAAAAATAAATTATTTGCACCACCAAATTTAAAGACCCATATTTTGGATTTATACATGTATACATAAAAGCCGAATTAATAAGGTGATTTATCTAGTGGGTTAGGTATCCAACCCAATTATCTAAGGGTGCATTTGTTTGCAAGGATTTGAATTTCCGGAAAATATTTTTCTGATTTTACAGTGTTTAGTTGCTTGAAATTAAATTACATGATTAAAAGATTTTCCAAAACACGGTAAATTATATGAGTTTTTTTAGGGAAAATGTCTTACAGATTTTTAATCGGTAAGACATTTTCTGGAAAATCTTCCTCCACTCTCACCATTCGCTCTTCATCCGTTCTGTAAGATTTTCCAAAAAAATGGTAAGATGTTCTCATTCTTCCGCTCTTCATCCAGTTCCCTTCTTCATCCATTTTGTAAAAGTTATTTTGTTTAAGAATCTTTTTCTTCTTCCTTTTTTTTGTTTTTTTAAGTTGTAATTATGTTTACAGATTGGCTCATCCAGGAGGACCTGTTTAATAACTCTTTTATTCATCCCTTCTTCATCTGTTCAGTAAGATTGGCTGTCAATAATGCTTAAAGCTACTGTCTTTCAAAGTACTCTTTTATTCATTTCTTTTTCTTCTCTACTTTTGATCTGTTTAAGTTTTCTTTAATATGATTTTTTTTTTGAATTTTTGCTTAATTTTGCATTACAGACCTGATCTAGTTCATAGAAAAATTATTTGTGTGCTAAAATTTGACCTTTTTTTTTAGCTAGTTTGTCAAATGAACTCTAATGCTCTGTTTGTTTCTGGGTTTTGCATTATTAAGCTTTTTTTTATGCTTTATTAAAATGAATGTGCTGTTCAGAATAAAAAAATGTTAATTATTGATAATAGTTGTTAAGAATGCTCAATTTTAAGTATGAAATTGCTGCACTGAATATACTTAAATTTGTCAAGGAGATGAACTACTACTGGTTGAAATAATGGGGAATTATGGGAGGTTAAATGCCAAACTTTGGTTTCTGTCCAAATGCTGGAATTTTAGTATTTAATTTCCCTGTTTAAAGATGTTTTAAACTTGCTAAAAATACAACAATTGCATATGTTATTTACTTAATTAAATAAATGGTAGCGAGTTCTTTACATTTTCTTCCTTGGTTGTTTTGTTGGATCTTTATGCTGGTATGAGTGATGGAATTTTGATGAAATTTCTAGCTGTTGAAAGATCTGTTGATTTAATATACCGCCTTATGGTTGTTTATTGTTGTTCAAAGCATGATGAAATAAACGTGTCAGGTGTTGCTTAATATATTAGAACAGATATGGGTTTCATTGATATTGTGTTTCAATGGTCTCTTGAAGATATATTCAACGATAATCTTTATAAGGATCAGATGGGTTTGCCTTGTTCTCCATCATAATCATCATCATCACCCTTGAATCTTTGGTTTTCTTTTTTTGTTAGACCTTATTTATGGGTTTTCTTTGCAGCTTTTGGAATATCCATTTTTATGGAAGTTGAAAATGATTGCTCTTATACTTAAAAATAATTGTGGCAGTGAACTGGAATAAACTTTCTTTGTGTGTGTGTGTTGCAGCCCTGGCCCATTTTTTCATTCTATATTGTGAACGTCTTGCTTTTAGCTGGTCATTGGTAGATAGTTACGTAAGTAGTGAATCGTGTATAAGACTTGTGAAATTTTTGCTAACAAGGGAATTAGGAACTAATAGCAGCTAAAACACAATAACTTGTTATTTTCTTGCTATCAAACTCTTTTAAAATATCGTCAGTCATTTTACTCCTTCAGCAGCCTATTATTGCCAAAGCCAATATCTGCTTGTAAAAACAAAGCAGCACTTGATTAGCTCCCTTTTCCTTCGCTTGCATCATGTTCCCCATTTATATATACCAAATTTTGACTGCAATTCATGAGGCCTCCATTGCTAGTTCTTCTTCGAGGGGTTTATACAGATACAAGAAAAGGACAATAAGAAAAAAAAATGAAGTCCATTGATACAATAGTTTCTCTTGTTGTAGTTAATTTGAACTATATATATATATGTATGTAATTTGTGTAATATATTGTTCCACTTTTGACCCATTTTTCATTTTAGGGTGGTAATCGTTGAACCAGTTCTATTTTTTTTATATGTTTTAAACAATTTAACATTTTACTCTCCAATCATTGTGTTACTCTCCAAACTTTGGTTGATTTCAATTTATGACAGTTAATATTCTAACTTAATAATTAAGTATTATTATATATTTAATTTGATTTATTTATTTATAAATAAATCATTGTAATATATGTAAAAACAATTTAAAATATAAATTTATTAATTAATATATGTAAAACAGCTTTTCCAAAAAATATTTTCGAAATCTACCAAACAATGAAAAATATTTTACATGATTCATCCAAACACCAAACACTAGAAAAATAAATCATTTTCAGAAAAGTAAATCATTTTCCAGAAATTATTTTCCGAAAAATATTTTACTAGCAAATAAACGGAGCCTAAGTTATAAATAATTTTTATTTAAATTCTTTATACTTTATATATGCTTAGAGTATAAGATTACTAATATTACAAGATACTATCATCAACTTGGTTAACAATTTCAAGTTGATTTAAGTAAAGGAAATTGAATATTTTTACTTAAAATATAAAAAAATATCATTTTCCAGAAGAAAATGAAAAAAAGTGGGTAAGCTGAAGGATTAAAATATAATTAATCCATTTAATTAATAACTAAAAAGAAAAAGGGTTCCAGCTACCAGAGCCAGTTGTCCTGTTTGTAGATGATGTAGCACATGGGCCACGCTGCTAACCATTTCACAAATGACTAATGGAGGGGAGTAAGTATAGGAAGATGAAGTAGCAAAGGAATAATAATATTTAAAATACATGAGCTGATCCCCATCTTCGATTTTTAGTATTGTATAAAAAAAATAATATGTTAATAAAATGTTTATTATTACACCAAACATTCGATTGACGAATAAGTGTATTGTATCTAGCATCTAAATTAGGATTTCATTCAAATCATTCAATTAAAATTCTAATATTTATCTGATTTAAACATCAAAGTTTTATTTTACTAAAAATAATAATATATTGATATATTATTTTATAAATTTTAATCATTATACAATTCACGAAATTAAAATTTTCCCATTTTCATTTAATATAAAAGATTTATATTATATTTTTAAATTTTATTTGTAGAATTAAAAAATAATGATATTTTTAAAGGTTAAAATATGTCATAAGTTCATGTGTTTTTATAAGTTTAGAATTTAATCATTATACTTTTATTTCTAAGAATTTAATCTTTTACTTTTTAGATTTCAAAATTTAAGATAATTGTTAAAATTATTTAAATTCATTACAACGTCATTCTTTTAATTATATTGCTACAAAGTGATTTTTTTTACTTTCAAAATGTCACACCAACAAATTTAACCAAAATAATTTAACAATGTTAATATTAGACCTTAATTTTGAAAATTGAAAAATAAAAAGACTAATTTTAAATTGATTCTTAAACACAAATCCGGATGTTGACTAACATTTTTCTTTTATTTTTATTAAAGACAATAAATGCTTTAGGTAAATTATTAAAATAATCATTTTTATTTCTCTCATGTTATATTTTAATTATTTATATTTGAAATATTATATTTTAGTCATTTACGTTATTGTGTTGTAACATTTTAGTCATCGAGTATTAATTTCCGTTAACAGTGTAACAGTAAGCTGAGGTGGCACATTAAATCATCATTTGAAACGAAAATTTTAGGTTAAATTATACAATTGGTCTTTATATTTTTTCCGTTTTGAGCAATTTAATTTTTTTCCTTTTATGTTAAAGGAGATGAAGAATGGAGGAAAATAGAGGGAGAAGCAGAAGAGAATGAAAAATAAAGAACATAAAATAATTTTTTGTGCTCAAAAACAAAAAAAATATATGGGAATCAATTGTTTAATTTAACTTAAAATTTTTATTTGAAATGATGATTTAAAGTGCCACATCAGCTTACCGTTACACCGTTAATGATAATTAACGGTTTAGTGTCTAAAATGTTACAACACGTTAATGTAAATGACTAAAACGTAACATTTTAAATATAAATGATAAAATATAATTTAAAAAACAAAATAATTGTTTTAATAGTTTACCTAATAAGTTAATTAGTCTTATATAGTGAGTTGTATAGAAATGTTTAGAATTTTAAAGAGTTTAATCTATGATTTAGTTTTTAAAATATTTTAATTAAATTTTAAAAATATTAATATTACAAAAATTCCCTTTCATTAAGTTTGTCATTTAATATCATCTTAAACTCAACATGGAGCATACATATGATAAAATTGTTAGCAAGTATATACCTATTAGATGAATAATTTAGAATTTACATGTTAAAGAAAAATAGCTCTCTTAAATTTTGTTGATGTTGTCTACTTTAATATATTAGATTCATGCTATTCATGTGATGGGTACATATACTTTACAATTTAACTCAAACGTATTTTAAGTATGTTTGACATTATATTCGAATTGGTATTAAACACCTAAATTGAGGATTAGATTGAAATATTTTAAAATTTAGAATTTAAATGAAGTTTGGTGACGATTACATTATCAGATGTGAACGTTTGAAAACGCGAGCAGTTTGGCTTTAACACCCAACAATCCTCCAACACGTGTACTGTTTTATGATCACAGGTAAGAACCATCGCTCTATTACAATAATATCTTGTTCTGTCGTTACGTATTATTGCCTCAAAAGTGATGAAAGTTGAAAAGAATGGCGGAAATTTCCATGTGATTAGTACTTTATTTTTTGCCAATAAAATTATTTTCTATGCACTATATAAAGTACCTTAGGCATTTTTCCTCATCACCATCGTCTGCTATTCTTCACAAAAAAGAAAAGAAAAAATACAGTGAAAATGGCAACCCTTAAAGTTCCAGCTCATGTACCTGCCCCTTCTGAGGATGCTGAGCAACTTCGTAAAGCTTTTGAAGGTCTTTCTTTATCCTTTCTAAAATGGATATTTGATCCGTCTCTCTTTTTTTTTCTTTTAAAAAGTGAAGATGCTCCCTTTTGCTTGATTTGTTGTTGTTGACCTGATACATTGCTTTGGATCATGGGTTTTATTTACTTTGACTGATCGGCTCTCTTCTTTCCTGGTTTCATCTTTCATGTTTTGTTATCTGTCTTTTGTGTTATGATTTCTGGAAGTAGGTGATGTGATTTGATGAGACTAAAGGGTTTTTTTTTTCTTCTTATTCAAAGGGATCTTTTTTTTTAAAAAATTCTAAGAATCAATAGAAATTTGACTGAACTCTGATAATGTATTTTCTGATCTGATCTGATAACTGTTGTTTTCTTAAACTGACTGTATTTTATCACCATCTCTGCACTTTGAATGACCCTTGTAATTTTGGGATTACATGGGAAGGGGATTGTTGAACCAAACATTTCTGAATGAATTTTGGCTTGATTTGAAGTAAGGTTAGAAGGGTACTTGGGACTTGGATTATATTCCTAGTTACATCAGATTCACCTTTGCCAAACAAATCATTGGGATCTTGTATAGTAATCTAGCTTTTGTTTGCTGCAAGACCATCATTTATGGGTATGAAATAATGTTTAGATTTGTGCTATTTTGGGTGTAAAAATTGATTATTCACATTAATTTTTGCTGGTGTTTTGCAGGATGGGGTACAAATGAGCAATTGATTATCGACATATTGGCTCACAGGAATGCAGCTCAGCGCAATTTGATTCGTAAAACTTATCGTGAAGCTTATGGGGAAGATCTCCTTAAGTCTTTGGATGAGGAACTTTCAAGTGACTTTGAGGTGAGGTTTTGACTTTCATTTTTCTTAATCTGGTTGATGATACCACAACATTTTACATGGCCGAGTTATCTAATATGGAATAAGTATGATGATGTTTGGCTTTGGCGTGCAGTCTTTGTAGTTCACTAGAAAGTGAGATGAGTATGATTATTTTGACTTGGGTACTTTTGTTCCCCTTTTGAAACTCGACAGCGAGCTGTGGTGCTGTTTACTTTGGACCCTGCAGAGCGTGATGCATTTCTGGCTCATGAAGCTACAAAGAGGTTCACATCAAGCCATTGGGTTCTCATGGAAATTGCTTGCACTAGGTCTTCACATGAACTGTTCAATGTGAGGAAGGCGTATCACGATCTTTACAAGAAATCCCTTGAAGAAGATGTTGCACACCATACCAAGGGAGACTACCGCAAGGTTCGGTCTTAAGTTTCTTTGCCATGTGCAATTCGGGTTTTTCCCCCCTTTTATTTTTTTCTTTGACATGTTAACTGATTAAATGCTGGTGCAGCTTTTGGTTCCACTTGTTAGTGCATTCCGATACCAGGGAGAGGAGGTGAACATGACACTGGCAAGGTCGGAGGCAAAGATACTTCGAGAGAAGATCTCAGACAAGCAGTACAGTGATGAGGAGGTCATCAGGATTGTAACAACACGGAGTAAGGCACAGTTAAATGCTACTCTGAATCATTACAATACTGCATTTGGGAATGCTATCAACAAGGTATATATTTTGGTTTTCTTCTGAAATTGCATTAAAGTTTAAATTTGTATCATTTATCAGCCTCCTTGCAATAATGTGAAGACAGGGTTGTTCATCATATCCTTTTAACCCCATAACAGTGGCAGCAAAGGAAACTCCGAAGGAAGACTCTTTTTAACAAGTAGCTGAGCATAAGCAGATGCCATGGTCTAATTCAATGTCACTATGTATTGGCAGAATAGAGTTGCAAGTTGCAGAGTACAATTATATGGCATATATTAATTCAAACCGATAATGAATTACTGGTTTGCAGGATTTGAAGGCCGACCCCGAAGACGAATTCCTGAAATTGCTGAGAGCTGCAATCAAGTGCCTGACTGTGCCTGAGAAATATTTTGAGAAGGTGCTACGTCAAGCAATCAATAAGCTGGGAACAGATGAATGGGCTCTTACTAGAGTGGTCGCCACTCGGGCGGAGGTAGACATGGTACGTATTAAGGAGGAATATCAGCGAAGAAACAGTGTGACCCTGGAAAAAGCGATTGCTGGAGATACCTCTGGAGACTATGAGAAAATGCTGCTTGCGTTGATTGGAGCTGGAGACGTCTGAGCTGCTTTCCTATGTTGAGTTGTTGGTATGAAAATTTAATTTGCAATTTGAGGTGTGAGTTATGTTTGTTTGGTTGTGGGTTGTGTGAACATGGCTTTTGTATGCCGCTGCTTCCGTGTTAGAACGTTCACGATGATGTGTTTGTAGATATATTTCCCAATAATGCGAGAGTTAGGTATTGCTGCGGTACTTGATTAGTATCAGATATGTTAATGTCGAGTTAGTCGAACTAATTTTTAAAAAAAAGAAAAAAGAAAAAGAAAAAGGGATAAAGTGAGCACTTCAAGGAAAAAGAAAAAGATGTGTTATGGTAATAATTTAGGATGGTTGTCAAACGTTACATGATGCGAGTTTTGAAGCATGAACACGGATACGGACAATTGAAAAATTTTTATGTATAAATATATAATAATTTTTATTATAAATAAATGGGTGTTTAAAAATAATAATAAATAATAAAATACTAAGTAATTATAATAATATATTATTTTATTATTCTATTTTAAGGTAAATTAAATTTTATTCTAAGATTTACCTTATTTAAATAAAATAACTTTAATAAATAAAATAGTATGGTCTATCAATTAATGCTCTGTGTTGAGTTGATTATTTGTTTATATCAAATTATAGAATAAAATTTTGAAAATTAAAATATATTCTAAGTAAGATTCTTAAAACTGGACCGGTAGTCGAATTGGTAAGGCTAATTCATATGGTTCAATTGAATAAATCATTAAAAAATATTTTAAAATCATTAAAAAATATTTTAAAAACAAAAAGGTAGTTCAATAAGCTTTTAAGCTTGGTTCAACTGGCCTTTGCGGGTCAATTAGTTTAATGCCACTCTTTAGATTGATACTCAATCGGTTTAAACAACCATGACTTTAAGTATTCATACTTCGTACAATTGTAAATTAGGCATCCTATTTTTATTTTCAAGAATTTATTTCCTCTAATATTTAAATTTTTAAATTTACTTTCAAATTATATATAATCACATAACATTTTATTGAAAAGTTAATGGTATTAATTATTTGAAATAATTAATTATATTATAAAAATATTAAATTAATTAATAATAATATAAGAATATAAATACAAAATTATGTTAGAAATTGAAGTACAATGATTAAATCCAAGCATATTAGAAGGACGAAAATGAAAAATTAACAATTTTTGTAAAATGTAACGAAAAAGGTGGCATGGTGAATGTGTACCATGTGTCAGCATGAGGAAGATTTTTGGATCTTATAGGTATAGATTATAGGCCCATAAATCACACCATATTTATGATTTTTTCCTACCCTATGTTCTATTTCCCCTTCGCTCTTTGGTCTGTCTTTCTCTTTTTTAATTTTTGCTCTTCTTCCTACAACCTTAACCGTTGATTTTAGAGTTAATCTTGGATGGATGCCATTTACTTTAAAAGTCATTGAGATTTGATTTAAAAAAAAATGAATTTAAAGATGTATTTATTAGAAGAATTAATCCAAAAGATTTAGAGACTTGATCTTAATTAATAAAGTTAGTTTCAGACAATGAATATTTAATTCATTTGTGTTTATACTACTAGATTGGAAGAGCCTACTTTGTATTTGTTGAATAAGATAAGAGAACAACTTTTGAGAGTTTTTTTTTTTTTTTTTGAGGGGAGTTTCAGTTTTCAAATATCCTCTTTAAGCTTTAGTAATTATGAACATCTAAATTTCTTTACTTGTGTTAAATGACTTGGAGATGGTGAATTCTTATAGAATATGATTGTTTTTAAACGAGTGATCTACAAGGATTATAGCTGTTATATATTACTAGAATATGTCTATTTGTTATGGCTAATGAAATCAAATTAAAATTTTAATTAAACATAATATTTCAATTATTTTCTATGGACTTCTTAATCTACCCTTAACCTCCAAGCCCCCAACTAATTATACTTGTATAAGAAGGACATTGCACCTAAATTTACTTAGACCCCTGAGTAGGTAACTATGAATTAATATTCAGTGAGCATATATTGATTCAATTTTTAAAAAGATAAATTCAGAGTTAAAATTAACTTTTTATATTAAAACCATACAACTTATGTATCAATCTAAATCATCATATCACAAAAATAAAAAAATAATTATAATGTTATTAAAATTAAATTTTTATGTGAAACCATACAACTTATGTAGCAGAGAATAAGGTTCTCCCAGACATAACTGGATCATAATAGGTGTGGTAAATTTATGGCTAAGATAGGAAGTTTGGTAGGAGTAGAACTGTGTTTATCTGAGCAACATCTACAAACATGGTGAAAATGTTGGATTGAGATAGATTGTTGTCAACTAACCAAATTAATGTTAATTGAATTAAGTAAGGAGGTCTCATCATAGATTTACCTTTACCTAAGTTAGTTGATCCAAAATTTTGAGTCATCTTAGAACTTAGTATTTTTTCTTTTGGATCCGGCCCCTTTCCTAGTGGTGAAACTTCTGATGGTGAACTAGATATGATACCAATTTTATTTTTATTTTTTAGTTTTGCAAATTGTTCTAAATGAATAGGAAAATGGAAGAAAAGTTTAGACAATTCGATTTATAGTAATTTGACTTCAATTGCCTACATCCATTACCTTGGTATACCTCAACTACGGATTTTACCAATTCACTGTACTTTTTTATGAGGCTAAGATAGAATCTTCCCCTAAGTTTTATGACTTAACTATAACCCTCTAGTTTTAACAAGGTTCAACTAAAACTTTTTACAATTCACTTAAGGTTTTATTCCTCAAAAAACTTAAGTAGCTTTTTGCAATACAAAGAAAGATGTAAATAGTAAAGAACCTTGGAGTGTATTTACAAGTGTTAAGCTCTCTCAAAGAATGAATGTAAGAATAATAATAAGATTTAGCAATAAGCACTTTAGAGATATGTACAAGAGAAAATGAAGAAATAATGAATTTGAAGCTTTTCTCTTGATTCCTTAGCTTGAATGCTCTTCTCTAGTGTCTTCAAGTGTTCTTGAGTTACATATATACCCTCTAACTTATTTTTGGATGTTTGGAGCCGTTGGAAGAATTTATCTCGAGCATTTAATGCAGCTTGCAAGGTCAAGTCTAGATACTCTTAAGTATTGAGACTTGAATGAAAAATAGCGTTTAGAAGTCTTGAAGTCTCGAGACTTAAAACAATAAATCTCGAGATTGCATTGCTTTCATTTAGTCTGTGGTTATTGTTTTCATAAAACTTGAGACTAAGGTGGTAAGTCTCAATACTTGAGCTAGAAATTGCATTTTAAAACTTAGAAATTATTTTGAAGGGTGTTGGAGTTATTAAAAAATATTTGTAAATTACTTAAGTTATTTGAAAATAATATAATTTTTTGGTGAAATTGAAAATAATATTTTTAAGTTTTAAATATACCTGAAAATAAAGTAACATTTGATTGAGAAAATTTTGAAATTAATTTTATTATATCAGAATATTTGAAAATCAAAGAAGACAGAAACATGCACTCTAATATAGCTCAACTCGATAAATGAAGGAAGAACAAACAGCTTGCATGAAAGAAGGTTGGTAATTGTAGAAATTTACTCCAGTAATTCTTCAAGTGTCTTGATAAAAATCTCTAATATATTCCAAAATCTCATCATCCAAGTAAAGAATAATTAATAAAGGAAAGAGATAATATCTCCAGAGATTATTCTAGTTTCTTATTATAAAAAGTCTTAATTTGCTGTATAAAAACATGAAAATAAATATACAAATTAAAAATAACCAATACTCAAAAATATGGAAATTGATTCAACCAAGATGCAAACATTACCTAGAAACCATGTTCCAACATACTTTTTTCTCCAAAGTATGACAAAAAATGTTATAACATTTTCTTTTTCAAAAAAAAAATTTGAATTACTATAATGAATTATGAAAATATTTTATGAATTAAATAATTATGTAAAACACGACATAACACGAAAAATAAGAAAAATATAACATACACTCACAAATTATGAATCCGTAAAATATAAATATAAATATAAATATAATAAAAATAAAGACATTTATAAAAAAAATGCATGAGAAAATATGGTAAGGAGAGATAATCTAGTTGTATTATATAGAATAGACTTTAAAGCTGATTACCTTAATTAACCAAAAATAATAATTTATGCCCATTTACTATTTAACCAATGCTTTAATATTTCAAAATGAGGAATATCCTTGCTCCGATAGCTTTTAAATTAGGTTATACATTTATTGTATGATTTTTTTATCAATTATTATCTCATGATTAATTATATTAATTACGGGTAAGATAAATATTATTGATTATTCTTATTAATTTAAATTAATTAGAAATAAAATATTTTTAAAAGAATATGATATCTTTAAGATAAATAATCTTTAACCAATTTCATTAAAATAAGAATATTATTAAAAAATAAATTGTTAGTAAATAATAAATACTATAGTAGAAATAATAGTTACATCTATAAATGAATAAAAGCAAAGCACTTATTAATTGATAATTTGTTAGGTTATTATTATGGATTTATGGGATATTATCTTTTAGTAATTTTATTCTTGGGATATTATAGGATATTCTTATGGAATTTTACTTTTTAGCAATTTAATTTCTACGTAAGTACTACTATATAGATATATATATTTACACCCTCAAGGTCTATCAATAAAATTTAAAAGATTACCGTATTCTTGTCATGGCATCTGAGTAAGGTTTCTGACACAAATTTTTTTCTTTCATCATTCTAAATGGCTGGCGGTGAGCTCTCCATTTTTCTTGTGTCCTCAAGATCGACCCAGTGACTTTATTACTCTTATTCTATTAAAGCTCAACAATTTCGTTGATTGGGCTTATGTTGTTCGTGTCACTTTGTCTTCTAGGCGCAAATTTGGATATCTTAATGATACCATTACAGATCTTGTTCCTTCTTGCTCAAAGGATGGTTGGGTTATCATCTATTGTATGCTTGTGTCCTGGATTCTCAATACTAACGATCCGGAGGTAAGCTCGATGCTTTCCAATTATGATCATGCAAAAATTTGTGGGATGATTTACATGAACGTTTTTCCATTGTCAACGGTCCATGTACCTAACAATTAAAAGCAAATATTAGTCATTGTGAGCAAACCAAGACTATGAGTGTTGTAGTTTATTTTAGTAAATTAAAGATTTTGTGGGATAAATTAAATAATCATAAACCTTTAATTTGTTGCAAGTGTGAACGATGTTTATTTAAATCAGGGAAGGCGCATGAAAAACGTCATGATCATGATTGGCTTCATCAATTTCTTCTTAGTCTCTATTCTAATTATTATGCCCAGATTAGGTCTACACTGCTTTCCCAAGATCCTTTTGCCTTCCTTGAATCAGGCATTTCAGCAAATTACTTCGAAGGAGCACGTACAAGACATTACACAAGTCAAGGAAGAGAAACCCTAAATTCTGGGCTTTGCAGTGCGCATGAAGGGTCAAAACAAAGGCTAGGTTGATCGTAATGATAAGTTGACCTTGCTGTGCACTTATTGCCGTCGCTAAGAGGCATGAGGTGGCTACCTGTTTTGACTTACATGGCAGCCTTGATTGGTGGCTCAAGATATATGGGAAGCCGGAGATGAAAAGTGATAATTGCGATGGCAAGACAAGTGCTGCATATTCGACGCAGCAAGTTTTTCATGGAAAAGGTAGTGTGCAAGCCAATGTTACTACCGTAGATACCAGTCATGGAACAACATTAGCGCAGAACATGGTAGAGGCAGCACAAATGTCAGAGGGGGCGACACTTCTCAGTTTTACCACTGAGCAATTCTAGTCTCTTCTGGTGGTGTTCGGTAATAAACAATTAACTTCCACTCCATTAAATGGTAAGCCAAAGAATAATTGGATTATTGATACGAGGTGTCCAAATCATGTTACAAGTGATCTTATGCGTTAGATGAAATTGAGAGATGTTGTAGCATGTTCTATAGGACTCCCTAATGACCAAATAGTGGTGGCTACCAAAGAAGGAATGGTTAGATTAACAGACAAAATTCACTTAAAACGCGTTCTTTATGTTTCTAAATTAAATTGCAATTTAATTTTGGTTAAATTAACAGAAAAATAATTCTTGTGTTGTTTAGTATATCTATTAGTTAATAAAAAAGAGGTTTTCAAAGTTTTCATGTCATTTATTGCTATGGTTGATCATTAATTTTCTCAACAAATAAAGTGTGTTAAAAGTGATAATGGGACGGAATTTAATTGTTTCCAGAATTATTTTCTTGCAAATGACATTATTTTTCAAATATCTTGTGTTGGTACTCCTCAACAAAATGGGAGAGTGAAAAGGAAACATCAACATATTTTAAATGTAGCTCGTGCTTTGCATTTCTAAAGAAATTTGTCTATATCTTTTTTGGGGGAGTGTGTGTTGGTTGCTTCTCATCTCATTAATCGAACTCTTTCACCTCTTCTTCATAATAAAACACCTTATGAAATGTTGTTTGGTAGCTCTCTTTTGTTTGATGATCTTCATGTGTTTGGTTACTTATATTTTTCTCATAATCAACGTTCTAAGGGTGATAAGTTTGCTAGTTGAAGTCAAAAGTGTGTTTTTGTTGGGAACCCTTTTGGCAAAAAAGGGTTGATATTTCTATAATTTGGATTCTAAGAAGTTCTTTGTGTCCCGTGATGTAAAATTTTTTGAGGATTTTTTTCTATATTTGGATGAGAATACTGCAACCATTGAGCCTGACAATGTTGCTTTGCCATATGGGAGTGTGGATGCAATTTTTGATACATATCTTGGTCAGTCATAGGTGTTGCAACCTGTGGTAGTTCTCTTGCTTGCTACTCCATAGCCTGTGAATTCGCCACCTGCGAGTTCTCCGACACCTGTGGTACCTTCTTCTTCCTCCAATGACACGATGGTACAAAAGGGCTTTGGGCAATGATGCGCTTGAATTGTGACGAGGATGTAGGAAGAAATTTCCTTCTGTGAAGCTTCGGGATTTTTTCACTCATACCATCATAAAGAAAAGTCCATATCCCACCTCACCTACTTTAGGGCCTTCTTCAAGTACTTCATTTCCTATAACGCATTATGTTAATTGTAAAAAAGTTGTGAAACATCAAAATTTTCTTGCAGTTATTATTACAGGGGTTGAGCCACAGTCTTTTAAAGAGGTTATGAAGGATGCAACATGGCATGAAGCTATGCAAAATGAGATTTATGATCTAGAGGATAATGACACTTGGCCTATGGAAACACTTCCTCCTGGAAACAAAGCATTGGGTAGTAAGCAGACGTACAAGATTAAATATAACTTCGATGAAAGCATTGAGAGACTTAAAGCTCGTCTCATTGTTTCACACATCAAATTTCAATGTATTTCACTTCTATTATTTCGTCCACATATTTTCTCAACTTTAACAATTTAGTTCTTTTCATCATAAAAATTTCATATCTTCCCACAATTTCACATTTACAATACTTTATGCATATTTCATCATCTCATAACACATTCATTAAACTTTTATCATAATTTCTTTATTCACATATTAAATTGTTTCACACTTAAACTTTTGTACAATTTTCAATCCCTATTGCCATGTAATTTATTTTTCACCATATAAGCATTTTAATCAAATAATTCATTATAATATCTTATTTCAAATAAAAATTTTCATGCATATCACTTCTCTTATTTCAATTATAAATTTTACAAAGTTTACAATTTAGTCCTTAATATCACGAAGATTCATTATTTACTATAATTTCACCTTAATATCACTTTGTAATCAATTAACTTCTTTTCATAAATCTCAAATGTATGTTTGTTTTATTGAAAACAACTTTTATGAAATATTTTAGGAAATCGCTAAACAATAGAAAATATTTTACATAGATTTATCTAAACACCGAAAATATTAGCTTTTCTAGAAAAGTAGGTCATTTTGCAGAAATCATTTTCTGTAAGCCATTTTCAATTAAACAAACGGAACCTAAATATAGATAATATAGTGATAAACCTTCTTATTAGTAAATAATGAATAATATAATAAATTTTTATGTTAACAACTGCTTGACCTAGTGGTAAGAGTAGCATGAGAGTTTGGGTTCAATCCAAGAAATACTATTTCCCTCCTTCAATTATATAAAAAAACTTTATAAGTTTTTTTTTTTGAAATAATTTCTAAGTTTTGAAATAAGGCTAGCTTAGTAAGCTAACTTATACCGAAGTCTTCAAATTGTAATAAAAGAGTTAATTGCACCAATTATCCCTAAATTATGATCTTCATTTTAAATTAGTTCTCAAACTTTAAAATATTCTAATTACATTTTAATCTATCAATGTTATATTAATAAGGTCCTTTTGTTACTAAAATCATTAATTTAATCATTAAATGAGATATCAAATCTTATGTGAAATAATTTAAAAGAAAAATTTAAAGAAAAATGAATATTATAAGAATGAATGTTATAAAAATCTTGGCTTTGAGGTTTTGAAGCTTTTACAAACTATCGTTCACTCTCTATCTTTTTCAGTTTTATTTTAATTTTAGTTTTAATTTTTTAAAAGTTATGTGACAATATTCTACTTTTCTTTAAAATTTCCATATGGTCAAAATAATGGTTTTAGTAATGGAAGGACCTTATTGATATAACATCAATAGTTAAAGAATGTAATTAAAATACAAGAGTATACCTTAGATCTGAGTTAATTTGACGATCAATATAGAAGATCTTAGAAGAAAGCTATTTGGATTTTGGTTTCCAAATTCGTGATAATCAAAGTTGTTTCATGAAAAAAATGAATTGTAAAAGAGAAGAGAATGGGAGCTTTTGATTGTTGTAATCAGTGCAAGTAGAGAAATTCATACAACAATAATTTTAACATTCAAATGATTTAAATGAGAACTTCCAAATAGTTCAGTAACCATTTTGTAACTTTTTGAATTTGGGTGAGCAAAACGTAAACTTACTAATAGTTTAATGACTTTAGGTGTAGTTTATTTTTTTTAAAGTACAACTTATAACTATATCATATCAACAATTATTTTATATCAATTATTATAAGTATTGAATTTTAATTTTATTATATTAAAATATATTGAAAAATATTTATTTATTATGTTTTATTAACTTTGAACTACTTGTTAACTTTTTTTTAAATTTTTTGGTACATTTAACTTTTCTTGATTCTTAATCCTTAGTTAATTTTATTAAATTAAAATGTAACACCCTATACTTGGTCTGACCGTCGACTCCGAATATCAGGATGTCACACCACTGTCACACATTAAACTCATAATAATTTGTCACGTTATTAATAAACCATTCTTTTTAATAAGCATTCACATGAATTTTAAGTCCAACATACATCAATCAACATTAAAACATGCTCAACATACTTCAATGATACTAATATTAACAAATATACATGCTTTTGAACCACTTAAAAAAAATTCCTGAATAAGTACATAGGTATCAATACTGTAGCATAAGTATCGATATTTCTCTTAAGGGGTATCGATACCGATTGGAAAATCAATACCAAATCAGCATTCTATTTCCCGTTTAAAAATCAAAATACAAGAAAATATCGGTACATTTCAAGAAGTATCGATTTTATTACCCGAAGTATCGATGCTCGTGATAAGGTATTGATACCAAATTATAATACTAACTTCTTGCACATTGAAATATCACAAACGTATCATTTTTAAAACCCGAATATCGATACCTCTGCTCCAGATCACAAAAATAAGCAGTTTAAAGCAATCATTCCAATCTAATTTCAGTCCATTCAACATGCAACTTATACCACATCAAACAATCGTCAAAACGACTATAGTATTAGTTCAAAACACCGAAAATATGTCCAAACAAGAATCAACATATCAAGATCCAAGTCCTTAAATCTAAAGCAAATAAATCATGGAAACATCCTAAATATCATGGCAAAACCCAACAAAAAGTCTATCACATTGCCTTTATTTCCCATAACAAAAACAAAAAATTAAACACCTATGAGATAATGTGAAAGTCTAGCTTGGATCACTCCCTCTGAACCACATTGCTCACACCGGAACCCAACTAATTAGTAATGGTTTAAAAGGAGTGGTGAGCTTTACAAGCTCATTAAATGATCAGAATAGCTATCACGCAAACATGTCATCATGCATTATCGAAACAACCATTTAGCACAATTAAAACATTTCATACTTTAGTTACATATTACCCATTCATACATTATCTATTGATTTGTTTACATAACAATCACATATCATTTAAGCATATATCATAACACTCATAAACACATTTATAGATAATTTGGCACTTGAATTATGAAACGTAAAAGTGGACTCTATCACCACTCATCGGATACACAAATCTCCAACACACCAAAATACTTATAGAGTCAAACATATCCCCAAAAGTGAAGCATAAAGCTAACAGTCTCTAACACACCAAACATGTCTTGTTGAATGGAGCTTAGCTCACATTCCCTTATCTTTCCAACCTATCCCAGGGCCTCAATGCCCAAAAACACAATACATATAGGTGAGTACTCAGAATCTTATGGTATGCCAACTATATCCAATGGTCTCAAAGATCACAAGGCCCAAATATTCGTTATTAACACACACATTAACTTATCGTTCACTGCACTTATTTATTGCAAATATCACATTATAAACACAACATTATTTCTATCATTTAACATGTAAATATGCCTACATTTACACTTTAACAACGGTAATCATGAACACATAACACATGC
Source organism: Gossypium arboreum (assembly GCF_025698485.1). Lineage (NCBI taxonomy): Eukaryota > Viridiplantae > Streptophyta > Magnoliopsida > Malvales > Malvaceae > Gossypium > Gossypium arboreum. The sequence goes on from NC_069080.1 coordinate 58,910,871, forward strand.
TTTAGCATCTCGTCTCAGTTCACATTTTTACAATCGCACTAGCACATATTTCACAAATTAAATCAAGAGTACAAGAAAGCTTACACTCAGAATTTAAAGTAGGGTTTTAGGCTACTTCTAAATTCCCAATTAACACAATGAATTGTGTCCACAACCAGTGATTCCACACATTCGCCAATTACGCTTTCATCGAAATGCTGAAAGCTCAAACTAGCCTTTCCTTAACTCATGGAAGGTCCTAATGAATCCGAAGATTCAACACAATAAATCACACAACAATACAATCAACAATTAGCTAAGGACTCAAGTAACTAAAACCTTCGACATAGCAAACTTAAATTTCAAATATCTTGGTCTATACTTAATAGTTTTGCCTAAAATGAATTCCATTCATCTAATTATTCACCTACAACAGGTTCTCAACCTTTAAACTACACAAAACTACCCAAAACATGGTATCTGAATTTTCGACATGTTTATGGTAATTTTCATAAAAATCCATTAAAAGGGTGGAAATCTTTAACAAAACTTCAAAGCAAGTTTATAAACCTTCTAATTACATCATAACTAATTTAAAAACAGTTTGAAACCATATTTTAAACCCAAATCCTGAAATTCACCATTAACGATCCAATTTTTGAGTTTTATTTAAAACATGTAATTTAACGGCTAAAAATTTAGTTTTAAAGACTAGATAACATTAAAAATTAATGGGTAGACAAATGGTTACCTTCGATGGAAGAAAAATGAGCTTTTGGTCGAAAATCTGAAAACTTGAAAAACCTACAAACTTGACAATGGAGAAATCTATATTGATTTGGGTGTTTTTCTTGGAGTAATATGGAGGTTTAATGTTGGGAGAATGAAAGAAATCAATGGAATTAGGATTTGAAGAACAAAATCAAATGCGAGAGGCTTGGGAGAGCAAGGGGCGACACAACAAGATGAAGAAAATCTATCGTGAAAATAAAACTATAGATGGGGGATATTAGGTTGATTTCAAAATTTGATTTAACTGCTTTATAATCAGTCATTATGTCAAAATTGAAAGTCTTTTGAACAACATTTTCAAAAATTGATTAAATTTTCAAAATGCCATAGACAAAAGCATTTATGAATACCATACAAAAGAAATTCCCGAGTTCACTAAAGCTAAAATTCTTAAAATATTCCTAAAACTCCTACGCCCAATTTTGGAGTGTGACATAAAAATACGCTTTATTTATAAATTTATTATAATCTGAATAATTTATAGTATTAATGAAATATTATTTAATCTTTATTTAGCATTTTTAACTTTGATGTCTTTCTTAATTTAAAATTTTTAACTAATGTATTTTTATGTTTCAGAATTTATTTATTTTAATTACTATCAAATTACTTATTAAATTATTTTTAATTAATATTTTATTAAATTAAGTAATAAGTAAATTCTTATTAGAAAACAATGTCAATAAAATAATGCTGCTAGAAATGAGACTAAAAGAGCCTAGTACACATGAGATTTGAATCCTAATTTACTATTTTTGGACCATTAAAGAAGAAGAAGAAATGTAACAAATACGGTAAATTTTTTAAAAAAAAATGTTTTAATGATTTGTTTACTAAATTATCAATGACTTTATAGATTAGGCAAAGTAATTGAAAATTGAAGGGTCATAATATGGTGTTTTCACAAAACATAAGATAATTTTGAGGTAAAAATTAAACATAAGTTTTTTTAACAATTATGATACTATCTGTTATTTTTAATATAATATTTAAAATTAAACATAATTCTTTCCCAATTCATAAATAAGAAGATAATGCGCTTGACATACTCGAACCCACGTCATTTTCCATTGATAATAATGATCATACCAATTAAGTTAAGATTCAATCGACCATTTTACTACTAAGATATATTGTAAATGAAAAGTAATAAAAATATCCGTATTTCATAAATTATGTATTATTGAATATGTTTTGAAAATCAATCCAAGTTATAACTTTATATGTTAATTACATTAATTACTTAAATTTAAATAAATTTATTCTTTATTTATCAATATCATATATATAAAATAAACATTTTAATGCAATTAAGCATAATATGTCACTCCGTTTCTTCCAAGGCAAACCAAGTTTAAGTAAAACGTAGGTTAAAAATTTAAAAGAATGTTTTGGGTAAACTAGTAGTATTCATACTCATAGTAGAAGAACTGATGCAAGCAGCAAGCTATATATAATGTAAAATATATTATATGAATATATATCTACACATTAAAGTTAAAGCTTACACAAGAGGAAAATGAATTGTTGTGATTTAAATTATGAGAATAAATTTGATAAGAGCATTCTAAAATTTTAGTTTTTAAATATCAATTAAATTTCAACAATAAAGATCCATATTTAATCTATTCTTTAATTTTAATTAAATTATTTAAAACTTGATATATAAAATATAAAAAGAGCAAATCCTGAAGTGGTGAATTTTTTGGAGTGTTGAGCTTTAATTGTTTGTTGTTTATGAGATTTTAGTTTAGATGTGTTGTATGTATTGTTACTGAGAATTAAATGTAATAACAAAATTCATTAAAATAAATGAAAGCTTTGGCGAATAAATAAATATAAATAAGTAAAAGAATTTAAATTGTAAATTTAAGCCCGATTGAATCTATAAAATGTAAATTCGAAAGAGTTAAGTAGAATGAAATCTCTCTCTACATTGTTAATTAAAAGAAAAAGAATCTCTCAACAACAAGTTAAACATTGTTTTTAATTGGCTAAAGTGCTTCCATAGCAGCCGCTAGTGCAAATATTTCATAATCTGCACAGCTGCAGCACCCTCCACCAACATCTTTGCATCCACATCTATCCCAGCTGTTCTTCAAACTTTGTTTTCTCTTCTTCTTCTTCTCTGTTTCCACAATTGCTGGACCTTCACCTAATTTCATTGATATTTGTATTGAAGGAGGCTTAAGACTTTCAAGAACACAATCATTCACGGACATGGTAACCCAATACTTCTCAATCTCCATGTTTGGTGATTCTAAAACAGCCTTCCATGGTATTTCAGCTCTTCCCAAAAGCTTTGACTTCCCCATCTTTCCAAGAACTGTCATCATTTTGCTCCTGCAACGGAGCTCAAAAACTAGGGTTTGTTGCTTCAGGCCATTGATAGATTCTTGGGTTCCCGAGCATTCCAAGGAGAAGGATTCATTCCAAATGGGGTCCAACTTTGAGGAGATCTCATGGCTGTCTACTTTAACTCTCTTGTTGCTTCCTGCAAAAAGATAGTATCTCACAAAAAGATTTCCAGGGTACTTTAGCTCTATGTTTCTGGCTTGCAAGACTTTTAGTTCACAACAAAGAGAGGGAATAAGGAAATGAGGGATACCCATTGAGAAAAAAAATTTCTTTGCTGATTACAATAATGGATTTTTGGTGAGGATTTCTTTGTGTTAATGAGTTCAGATTGACAGGTTATATATATAAGGAGGATAATGGAAGGAAAGTGGCAGCGTCCACTCAGAGGCTTAATGTAGTTTTTAGTGCAAGAAAGTGAATTGTCCACTAAAACAATTACTATATAGTTTGGAAATCCTATATAGGCATTTATAATGTGAAGTGAAAGATCCCAAGAGATTCTGTAGATAGCATTTTTTAATTAGAATAGGTCCCTTATTAACCTCGAAGGGCTGGAAAATCATAATTTGACCCCTGCAAAAGTAAATTGCAACCATTCCATTGGACTTGTTTGCTAGTATGATATTTTTTTTAAATCTTTTTGCTTTTGATTAACTCTTAAAATCATAGATAAGACTGGATAGATATGTAGGATTTGAGTAGATACGCTGTAATCTGTGTTGATCAATTTTAAACCAATAGCTTTTGGTGGGCACAAAGCAAGCAAATACAACAAATTAATAACACAATTGGGTGCGAAATCTTAGCCAAATCTAATTTGTTTGTACTAAAAGAAGGCTTCACATCTTGGCATGACTCGAAAAATGGGTTTAAAATTTTGTACAAGCCCGACCCAAATAAAAATGCTAACATCCGGGCATGACCTGGCATGCCCATATTAAATTTTTTATATTATTTTTATATAATTTTTAAATATATATAATACATCAAAATACTAAAACATCAAAATAAATATTTCCCAACAAATTAAAAAAAAATTAAAAATATTTAGACTTAAATAATACTAAGATAAATGCAACTTAACAAGCAAATACCTCTAAAATAATAACAAAATTAACAATAAAATAAGTTTTATATAATATCCAAACAATAACAATAAAATAGTAGCAACATAATAGTAAAATGATAGCAAAATAGGGAGAAAACAACAAGAAAATAACATTTAAAAACAAAACAAAACAAAAAAAAAGCATATTTGTTTTGTCCTTTAGCGAATTTGGGCTAGGTTGGACCCAGGCAAAAAATGTCTTACCCGAGGCCCGGCCTGTTTTTTGGCCTTATTTTTTTGTCCAAGCCCATTTTTCGGGCCTATATTTTTGCCCAAACCCTCCTACATTTCGGGCGGGCCTTTGGGCCGGGCTAGGTGGCCCGACCCATGATCAGATCTAATCCAAAAGTTGGTTTTCCTTTATTGGGTTATTGGTTGATTTATATAAACAAGTGGAGTCTTATATTTAAATTGACCAGTTCACAACTGTTAGTGCGAAATTTCGATGGGGAAAATCTCAAACACATCAATGGAACACAAATAACAACTCAAACAGAAAACAAAGTAATAGGACAATGCTACAAGGCATGTATCAAGCCATTATTTTTAAAGTTATATTCGCCCTCACCTATATTTGGTGTGCAAATGAGTTTTAAGCAAACGAACGTCGAGGATACAATGAATCTCGGTGACTATTTACGTTTTGCATAGATGAAAATAATCCACTAAGCATTGAACAGAGTATAAAAAGAAAATTAATTTCTATAAAGAACAATCTAATAATAGTAGAAGATGGAGGAATGATAGAAATAACTTTTTGAGAATTTTTTGGGTATGTTTTTTAATTGAAATCCCAGTCCTATTTATATGAACTCTCATGTCTCTTTATAGAGACATAACTTTCAAGGTGTATTTTAACTTTCAAGTTGTATTTTCTGAATAATCACATCATTAAAAAAAACATAATTATTCAACTAATATCTCATAATTAATCAAGTAATAGTTTTGTATAGTTATAATTCTTTGTAAAAAGCAAGTGATATAACTCTTGATCAATAACCAAAAGATATTACACCCTTTCATTTATAGTTATTGGAACATTATAAATATTTGAAATTGTCCAACAACCAATGTAACACCCCAAACCCGGCCCGGACGTTATGGCTGGATCTGGCGCATCACATTGAAGTGTTTTAGCGAAAACCTTGTTTTCATTGAAAACCTTTCCTTGAAAAAAAATATGAACCCTTAATAAACTTATTAAACTCTCTTTTCAATCACAAAAACCTGTTTATGACATATGATTTTATGAAAACCTGTCACTTTAAAATTTAGTTGCGGAAACGTAGTATAAGAAAAACTATGGTTTAGAAAATCCATGTTCAACTTCTCGTAATTACAACGCATAAAAATAATAATCCAAATAATAACAAAAAAGGAAGCCTTATTACATTCCGATCCGAAAAGTACTGAATAAAATAAAGAACTTATATGCTTTTAAAAGATAAACAAGTCTAAGTTGTCTTGCTAGCTGGCCACCCAGAGTCCCCCCAACATCGAACCTTCTACTGAGCATCACCTGAAATAAAATAAAAGAGGGGGTGAGTTTTCACAAACTCAGTGTGTACAACCCTCGACAAGTAACAGGCATTCAATATTCACCATACATCAAACATGCAATGCAATCCAGTGCAATCCCATCCCACTAATCCATCCGCTACACACCAGCTCCGTCCCCCGATACACATCATGTGGGGATATAAATATCGACCCACCCAACCGATACACATCCATGGTAGCCCGGTTGCGGAACTACCTTCATTTATACATTGGGCTTAAAAGCTGTCGGTGGATCCACGATTGTCAAGCAACCATGCGATCCTCATATACTTCCTCCGTTCCATAATTCCCAACCTCTATGCAACCTAAGCAGAATATCATATGCGTGCAGCAGATATGCATGTAACATCCATAACCCTTACATTTAACACTTTAGAGGTAATTTGGTCATTTTTTCCCTTAGGGGCATATCGATAATTTTTCCTTTATTGCGGGTTTTTCACTTACCTTGGCCCGTTGACAAATCCCATGAGCTAAGATGAATGAATACTATGCACCAGATAGGATTCCAGAGAAGAGGAGGTGGGTCATTAAGACCGCTTAAGTACCAAGCTCTCCTTAGATCCAATCCTAGACATGCATATAATCGTTGCCACACCTTAACCCTATGACTTGTCCACGGTCGCATTAAATTAATTAAGTTTTATGTATTCATCATATACTAGACCCAAAACCCCATACAAGGCCCAGACGAATTCACATACCTGTATATGGTCCACTAGACCCAATTATATTCACATGGCCTATTAGGCCCAATTCACATTTATATGGCCCATTAGGCCCAAATCACATTGATGTGGCCTATTAGGCCCAAATCACATTATATTCATGCTCACATACGAGTTCCTATCACATAGCATCAATGATCAATTTTTGGCCTATTATGGGCCTAATAGCCCATCGGGCCCATTAAGCCTATTCTGGCCCAGTTGGCAATTCACAGCCCAAGTCTATGGAGTCACCCATGGGCCTCAGATAACCTATCAGTTTTCTCCTCACGAGTGTTCGCGCACTCGTAAGACTATCGTAGCCAAACTTTCGGCCTTTCGGCATTTCGGCTTTTGCATATCTACTTGTGTGTGCAGTGCATGTACACACCTGGTAAGCAAGCGTGCTGCAATTCCCTTAGTCACCAACCTACAAATGATATCACCCTTCAGTTAATCGTATGCTTAATACATATTTTACCCAAAAACCGAAACCTCACCTTAACCTTACCTTGAACACCAATCCCTAATAGCTTTTCCTTGATCACGTACTCCCTAGATCTGCATTAATCTTACTCATTAAAACCAAATACTAGGGGACTAGCATCCAACACAATTCACCCCCTTATCTCACTTAAGACCATTCGGCCAACTTTAGCCAATAAGAGAGGAATACTTACCAAAACCTTAAAACACCTAAGGAGCAATTCGGCAGAGAGCTAAAATCCGAGATCCGATACTAATTCCCTACCAAAGATGATTAAAAAGAGTGAGGGAGGGGAGTAATCAGTATTAACAATACTAACAGAAAAAGAGATAAGGTACTTACACCAAAAGAGTAATTGGCCTAAGGGAGATTCGACTTTTCGGCTTTCAAACTAATATGGTGAGTAAGGTTTATTTGGCACAAATTAAAGAAGAAGGGCAGAAGAAGGAATCGGCTAACCCAAAGGGTAAATCAAAAGAGATCTGAAGAGAGAAGTAATGGAAAAAGGACCAGTTAGCAAAGATGGAAAAGGCAATCGACACTAAAAAAAAAATAAAGAATTTGGCATTAGCCTAGGATCCCAAACTCATCACATATTTATAGCCTCTAGCCAAATTGCCTGACCTTCAATTCCCAATTCAGCTCTATCACTTCTCCCTTCTCATCTCCTCATTTTTCTCCCGGATAACTCCCCAATCTATCTCCTAAATTTTCTCTTCTGAACACTCCCCTTATAGTCCATTTTCACACCACTTCCAACCTTCTAGAAGGCCAAAATTAAACTCCTAAAAAAAATACTAAACTAGGATTCGAACCTCGGATCTCCTTGCTATCTACTAACGCCACCTCCCTACACCCTAAATGGCGTCACTTAGCCACTCCTCCACAAGGATTTTTGATACCATTCTCCCCTATCTTTATTTAAAAGCCCAACTACTTGCCATTAGGGTTCTTTTAATAATTTAAGTAAAATTCCTTCACCACAAAACTCGAACCCAGAACTTCTCCAACAAACCTAGACACTTCAAATTCCTTAAACCCTTAAAGCCAACAAGTCATTTGTCATTTTCTTGCTCACTTAAAAATTTTATGAAACCCAAAGCCCAAAGCCCAAAGCCCAATTCATCTAGGCCCAAAATTCGAGGCGTTACAATCAACACTCATTTTTAAAATATTTTATATTTTGATAATTTTTTAAATCAATTTGCATAAATGAATGTGTCTTACGATTGAACCTTTACTTAGTGAAAATATTTTAAAGTTAATTGAAATTACATGGCAGACTAAGCTTTGAATCAACTATTCTATTTGATTAACCAAACACATCTCACACAATGATTTCGACACTAGTCAATGCATAGTATTTAGGGACACTATTATGGCAATGTGTCTGTTCTCTTTTCATAAGTTTTGTTAGAGCCAAGCCCTTGAACTCCTAGAAGAGGCCACACTTTACACTCACATAAGTAGATCCCATCAAGAGTGTTCCCATAATTATAACACTCTAACAAATTTGTGTTATGAGTCTATTAAAAGTACATTATTCATCCTTCCCTATCATTACTGGTACCTAGCAATTTAATTTTAGGATAGATTTATTTATAGTACTAGCAGTCGCATGCTAATGATGTACTTTGTCTCATTGAACTCAAGACTTGATGTCGTACAAAGCGTTAAGTCAAGTTTCCATCATGAATGACTCTAATTAATGAGCTTGAGTCCCATTCCTTTCGAGGTCTTTTTGACTATATCTTTAGCAAGACTCTTTGTAAAAGGATACGCCAAGTTTTCACTTAACCTCACATAATTAATGGTGATCATTTCGTCAGAGATTAATTGTTTGACACAACTATGTCTTAATCCAATGTGTCTAGACTTACCATTATATAATGGGCTATATGCCTTTGTTAGAGTAAGCTCACTATCACAACAGATAGAAAGAGGTTAAATTGGTTTAGGCCATATAGGTACACCATAAAGCAAATTTCTTAACCATTCCACTTCTTTAGATGTAACAACTAATGAAATAAATTCAACTATCATGATGGAATCAGTAATACATGTTTGTTTCTTGGAACCCCAAAAAAATGGCATATCCACCAAGAATGAAGATCCAACTAGTAGTAGAAGCATGATCTTCTGTAATCCAACTAGCATTCAAATACCCTTCTAAAATCGAAGGAAATCCGTTATTAGCACAACCCATAGTTAATAATTTTCTTTAAGTACTTAAGTACTCTATTCAAAGCTTGCCAATGCAAACTACTTGGATTACTTGTGTACCTACTCAATTTCCTAACAACATATGCAATATTTGTTCTTGTGCAAGTTATTATGTACTTGAGACAACCACTTAGACTTGCATATTTCAATTAATCAATTTTCCTACTAGCATTAGATACTAATTTTATTTAAGGATCCATGGGTGTGGATGTCGGCATACAATTGAAAATATCAAACTTTTTAAGCACATTTTCAATGTAATGTGATTGTGATAAAGCTATAATGCTTTTCTCTCGAATTATTTTAATCTTAAAAATAACATATATTATGCCCACATCCTTCATAGCAAAGTTGCTTGACAAATTTTTTTTTTTTTTTGTGTTTTCTATTTATTCTAAATCCGTGCCAAATATGAGCATGTTATCTACATATAAACAAATTATGTCACCTTTTCCATTTTCAAATTTGCTATTTATGCACTTATCCGATTCACTTATTTTATAGTAATTAGCTAGAAAAACCTTGTCAAATTTTTGGTATCAATGTTTTGGTGTTTGTTTAAGCCCACATAGAGATTTAATAAGCTTACATACCTTATGCTCCTGTCTTGGAATAACAAATTCTTCCAATTGTTTCATGTACACTTCCTCTTCTAATTCACTATTTAAAAATGCAGTTTTAACATCTATTTGGTGAACAACCAAATTATACATTAAGGTAAGTGATATTAAGAGTCTAATCATAGCAATTTTTCCTACTGGAGCATAGGTATCAAAGTAATTAATGCCTTGCTTTTGTGTAAAACCTTTGGCTACCAACCTTACTTTAAATTTATCAACGGTTCCATCGACCTTCATTTTCTTTTTGAATATCTATTTACAACCTATTGGTTCAGAATTGGTGAAAGAGCAACTAAGATCCAAGTTTGATTTCTCATCATTGAATCCATATTATCATTAATAGCTTCTTTCCAAAAAGTAGAATCTTGAGATTTCATTCCATTTTCAAATGTAATAAGATCAGATTTCATATTATAAAAATAAGCTCATTAAATATGAAAAATATTTTTGTAACACCCCTCATTCGTATTCATAGTTTATACAATATCAAAGCATTTAAAATATATGTACAATGAAACTTATTACATACGAACTTACCTCGGACGCTAAAACGGTGAAATAGGTCAATTAGTCGAGTACTTTGTTTTTCCCCCGATCTTGATCCGAATTTCGCTTTTCTTGATCTATATGTAATCAAAATCAACTTATTTAATTACCTCTCTGTTCAATTTAGTCCAAAATTCACATTAAGGCACTTTTACATATTTGTCCTTGATGTTTCACTTTTTTTACAATTTAGTTCTTATTTCATAAAATCACAAATTCATGCAATTTAATACCAACCCATGCTAGCCAAATTTCCCTAGTATACATATCAACCCATATTTTTCATTTATTTCACATTTTAACTACAAAGTTTCCACATTTCACAATTTAATCCCTAATTTGCATGTTCACTAAAAATCAATTAACAAAGCTTGTATAACTATCATCAAACATTCATTATCTATCATCAAACATAAAAATATTCATAGATTTATCTATGAAAACATCCTAAATCTTTAACAGTTTTGCAAAATAGTCCCTGGGCTAGCTAAATCTAGCTGTAACGATATCAAAAACACAGAAATCATTAAAAACAGATAAAAAATTACTCATCAATTAAACCCCAAAGTGACTGAACCCTAGCAATCTCCCATGGTGTTTTTCATCTTTTATTTTCGATGGTGGTTAATGGAAAAAGATGACAACCGTATTTTATTTTACTTAGTTTATCAATATACACCTATTTACTATTATAACCTTTATAATCTTTCATAATTTCCATTATACCTAACCATTACATTCCACTAACTCCTTAATGGGATAATTACCACTTAGGGACCTTCATTTTAAGGTTCTATAGCTATTAGACACTTCTAGCTAATAGAACTCAAGTTTTACGCTTTATGTAATTTAGTCCTTTTTATCAAATTGACTAATCGAACGATAAAATTTCTGAACGAAACTTTCACACAAACATATTATCATACTGTAAATATTAAAATAATAATAAAATAATTATTTTGACTTCAAATTTGTGGTTCCAAAACCACTGTTCTGATTTGACTAAAAACGGGTTGTTATAACTCTCCCACCCTTAGGGATTTTCGTCTCCGAAAATCTTACCAGAAAAGAGGTCAGTGTACTATTTTCTCATAGCTTCCTTGGGCTCCTATGTAGCCTCTTTAACATCATGTCGTTGCCAAAGTACTTTCACTACGTCTATGCTTTTATTTCTCAACTGTTTAACCTCTTAAGCTAAAATTCTGATTGGTTCTTCATTGTATGTCATGTCAGGTTGAATTTCAATCTCTGTAAGAGAAATTTTGTGTGGTGGAAGTGATTGATACCGTCATAACATTGAAACATGAAACACGTTATGAATCTTTTCTAATTCTGACTGTAATGCTAATCGATATGCTACTGGCCCTATTCGCTCAATAATCTCATACAGCCCGATGAATCGCGGACTCAATTTGCCTTTGTGACCAAATCGAAGAATTTTCTTCCATGGAGATACTTTCAAAAATACTTTATCATCAATCTGAAATTGGATGTCTTTTCATTTCAAATCCGCGTACGATTTCTGTTGATCTGAAGCTGCTTTTAGACTATCGCGAATTACTTTCTCTTTTTCTTTAGTCTCTATAATCAAATCAACCTCATGAATCTTTTTCTCACTAAGCTCGGTCCAGTACAATGGAGTTTGACATTTGTGACCATATAATTCTTCATATAGTGCCATTTTTATGCTCGATTGAAAATTGTTATTATACGCAAATTCAACCAATGGCAAATATTTCTCCTAATTGCCTTCAAACTTTAAAACACAACAATGAAGCATATCCTCGAGAATCTGAATCACTCTTTTAGACTGACCGTCAGTTTGCGAATGAAATGATGTACTAAAATTTAACCTTGTACCTAGAGCTTCTTACAATTTCTTCCAAAATCGTGATGTAAACCTCGGATCTCTATCCAAAATAATTGAAATTGGCACCCCGTGCAATCTAACAATGTCTGAAATGTAGAATTCAACCAATTTATCAAGTGAATAGTCTGTACGTACTGGAATAAAATGTACAGATTTCGTCAGTCGATTAACGACAACCCAAATAGTAACTTTCTTCCTCGGAGACATGGGTAATCTTGATACGAAATCCATCGTAACACTATCCCATTTCCATTCTGGTATCATCATCGATTGTGGTAATCCTGAAGGCACTTGATGTTCAGCTTTTACTTATTGACAAACTAGACATCTTGATAAAAACTCTAAAATGTCTCTTTTCATACTCGACCACCAATACAACTGTTTGAATTCATTGTACATTTTAGTACTCCCCGGGTGAACAGATAAACAACCTTTGTGTGCTTCATGTAGAATTTTCTAAATGAGCTCAGAATTCTTTGGTATGCAAATTGTACCTTGGAACATTAAACAATCATCAGATCCAATCTAAAAATTTGAATCATTAGTCAACTCACATTGTAATCTTTTAGCTTGTAATTCATTATCAAACTTATGAGCTTCACAAATCTGCTGAAGAAATACTGGTTTAGCTTTCAACTCTGCTAGAATCGAACCATTATCAGATAAGGTTAGTTGAGTATTCATCGCTCTCAAAGAAAATAATGATTTTCTACTCAGAGCATCCGCAACTATATTCGCTTTCCTCGGATGATAATCAATCACTAACTCATAGTCTCTTTTAGCAACTCTAGCCATCGTCGTTGTCTCAAATTCAAATATTTCTGAGTCATTATATACTTTAAACTTTTGTGATCGATAAAGATGTGACACTTCTCATCGTATAAATGACGTCGCCAAATTTTCAAAGCAAATACAATAATGGCCAATTCTAAATCATGCGTCAGATAATTCTTTTCATGCTGTTTCAGCTGCCTGGAGGCATAAGCTATCACTTTTCCTTCTCGCATCAAAACACAACCCAAACCGTTCAATGACGCGTCGCTATAAATCACAAACTCTTTACACGACTTAGGTTGAACCAAAACTGGTGCCTCAGTTAATAATGCTTTCAACTGTTCAAAACTCTGTTGACATTTCTCAGACAACTTAAATTTTACATCTTTTTATAGCAATCTGGTCATCAGGGTAGCAATCATTGAGAATCCTTTAACAAATCGTCGATAATAACCAGCTAATCCTAGAAAACTTCTAACTTCAGATACATTTCTCGATGGTTTCTAGTCAACAATTGCTGAAATTTTGCTCGGATCAACTTGTGTACCTTCCGCTGAAACAATGTGTCCCAAAAATCCAACCTCTCGGAGCCAAAACTCGTATTTATTGAATTTAGCAAAAATTTGCTTATCTCTCAAGGTCTGTAGCACAATCTTCAAATGCTCGGCATGCTCAGACTCATCTCGAGAATATATCAGAATGTCGTCAATGAACACAACAACGAATCTGTCTAAATACGATCTAAAAATTCGATTCGTCAAATCCATAAAAAATGATAGGAGAATTAGTCAATTTGAAAGGCATAACAAGAAATTCATAATGTCCGTACCTTGTTCTGAATGCAGTTTTCGGCACATCTAAATCTTTAACCCTCAATTGATAATAGCCTGATCTCAAATTAATCTTTGAAAATACTGTTGCCCCTTTCAATTGATCAAATAAGTCGTCTATTCTCAGCAAAGGGTACTTGTTCTTTATTATAACTTTGTTGAGTTGTCGATAATCAATACACATTCTCATTGACCCGTCTTTCTTCTTTACATACAACACTGGCGTACCCCAGTGCGAAAAACTTGGTCGTGGAAAACCTCTATTAGTTAACTCTTGCAACTGAGCTTTCAACTTTTTCAGTTCTGTCGGAGCCATTCTATACGGAGCTATAGATATCAGTGATGTTCCCGACACTAATTCAATAGAAAATTCAACCTCTCTAATCGGTGGCAACCCTAGTAACTTTTTTGGAAACACTTCTGGATACTCACAAAATATCAGTACTGATTCAATCTTCAATTCAGACACTTTTATATCTAAAACATAAGCAAGATAAGCTTCGCAACATTTTCTCACACATTTCTGAGCTAACATAGATGAAATCACAATAGACAATTCACTCGAATCATTTGATTCAATTTGAATGATTTCACTATTTTGACATTTCAATTCAATTGTATTTCATCTACAATTCACAACGGCATCATGTAGCGTCAACCAATCCATACCCAGAATTACATCGAACTCATCAAACGGTAATAGCATCAAATCAGCTAAAAAATAGTAACCCCGAATCATTAAAGGACAGTTCTTGCAAACTTTATGAACTAGAACATATTTGCCTAAGGGGTTCGATAATTTAATCACAAACTCAATAGACTCAATAGGCAAACTCTTATTAGACACCAAATTCATACAAATATGCGAATGAGTTAATCCATGATCAATCAAAGCAATCACATTAGTGTCATAAGAGAAAATGTACCAGTGATAACATCGGGCGACGATGCATCTTCGCGAGCGCGAATCATGTAGGCTCTAGCAAGTACTTTGGCCTCTGATCTCACTTTAGAATCTCTCGTAATACCACGATTACCACTCATACTTCCAATGTTTCGGGTTGGTCTCCCTCTAATAGTTGTGTTGCTTGATCTTGCATTCTGAGATGTATCTTTCTCATTTAACTCAGGAAAATTTTGGATAAAGTGATCTTGCAAGCCAAATTTGAAAAAAGCCTGGTCATTCATTCTACATTCACCAGGATAACATTGTAACAGCCCGTTTTAGGGTCAAATTAAAACAGTGGTTTCGGGACCACAAATCTAAAGTAAAAATATTTATTTTTATTATTTCTTTAAGGTCTACAGTATGATTAAATGATTGTGTGAAAATTTTGTTAAGAAATTTTATCGATAGAGTGTCCAATTTGACTAATAGGACTAAATTGCAATAGGTGCAAAATGTGTGCCCTAGAAGCTAGAGGTGTCTAATTGCTATGAAATTTTAAATTGGTGGTCCTTAAATGGTAATTAGACCATTATACTTTAAGTTGGACAAAAATGGACATGGTTAGATAAAATTTCAAAGTTTTAAGAGAAAGACATTTTGGTCATTTGGTAAATAAAGACAAAAATAACTAATAAAAAGATGTCATCTTCCCCAATTTAGTCTCCCATGGCCAAAAATCACTAAGGGAGACACAACTAGGGTTTTGGCCAATTCCAAGCCGATTATAAGTTTATTCTTGCCCTGTATTTCATGATTTTTATGTTTTTGAAGTTGTTTTAACCTAATCTAGCTATTTCAAGGACTAATTTGAAAGAAAATCAAAGTTTAAAATTTTGCCCATGTTAAATATTTGTGTATTTTTATGTTTAATGGTAGAAAATGCATTTAGATAAACTACATTTACCAAGTGATTTTTGATGAAAATATCAAATAGGAGCCTATTTGTAAAAGTCTATAAAATGTGTATAAAAGTGTGAATAAATGAAGAATATGGGCTGTTATGAGTACTATTAATATTCAGATAGGCTTGGGTAATGAAGAAATTGAATGAGAATCATTTTAGGAGCCTAGAGATTAAAGCGTAAAAAGTTGAAAAGTTAGGGGCAAAAATGTAATTTTTGCATAAGGTGTTTTTGGGATTTAATTGAATAATGTGATGATTAATAAGTTAAATGTCGTATTATAGATAAAAAAGACGATGTTCTGACCTAGACTGGGGAAAGAATAAGGTTGTGGATTAAATCGAACTATTAGCTATTTTGTACCGAGGTAAGTTCGTATATTAAAAATAAGCTTTAAAATAATTGTGCTTAAATGCATGAATTGTATGTTTGATTATGTGAATGAGTATAATTCTATGAATGAGATCGACGATGATTCGACAAGTAAGAAATCCTGTTGAACCTTAGGAAAAGATTAGGATACAAGTGACATGTCACTAGGGTCATTATGTGTTATGTGATTATGTGATCTGGGTGCTGGTCTCGTACGTCCTACCATTGGCTGAGTATACCAGCATATGTTACGGATACTTGACAGCTTATGTGAGCAGCACCACGTAGCTATGTCTTGACTGATAGCTTGTGTGAGCATGCCCAATGATAGCTCGAGAGTGAGCAACTGTGTGATATGAGATTGAGGTAGCTTTGGCTACGTATGTGGAACTTAATGTGAAAAAAATCCCGAGTATATGAAATTATTATTTCAAGTGGTTCACGGGTATATCAAAGGCTAAAATATGTGTAAGATCATTTTGAGATGGTTCAGGTATGTACTTAAAGCTTATGTTTATTAAATGCTTGAAGTGATGAAATGAGGTAAGTTCGTGATGGAATGAATCATGATCACGTGACTATGGTAAATTTACATTTAATTATGTTAGGATATTTAAATGTTCTATGCACGATAAGATTGCTTATTTCTTGCATATGAGCTTACTAAGCTATATAGCTTACTCCATTTATTTTCCATGTTTTATAGTATCGCCAAGTTAACTCGGATCAGAAATCGTCAGAGATTCGCCTCACACTATCAAAACTGTTATTTTGGGTATTTGATGATATTAGCTATTTGAAAGTATGACATGTATAGGGGCTTGGTCATTTTGTTGTATGTGTCATTTGATTTTAGCCAAATGTATTGGCTTGTAATAGCTATTGGTTGATTTAGTACTTTGCCATGTTAATCATCTCATTTTAGCTAACATGGTTGCAAGCTTAAGTATATTCATTATGGTCATGGTACACTTGGTGAATGATGTAATGTGATCCATAGCATGAATGTGAAATGTATGGAAATATGATCTATTGATGAGGTGATGAATTTTTGTACAATTAGGTATCTTGAAAGTAGTTAATTGACGCTTGAAGAATGTGAAATTGGCATGATTGAATTAGGGCTTAATAAATGTTGTGAGCATGATAGATGTTGCTATGGTATTGGCATGTGTTATTCATTATTGTGGATGTTTTGGTTGCCGAAGTATATTATGTTTTGTGGCTTGGTAAATAGCCTTTATTTTGTTCACACTGGTAGACACACAGGCGTGTGTCTTCGCCGTGTGTGACACATGGTCTACCCCATGGGCATGTGTTCCGGCTTTGTGTGCCCTTCACCTAAATTTTTAAGAAACAGAATGCTCAGAATTGAGCACACGGGTAGAGACACGGGCGTGTGTCGCATCCATGTGGATGATACGGCCTTAGGCATGGGCGTGTATCTTGAGCGTGTAAAGTCTGCACCTATTTTATGAAAATTAAATTACCCATATGGCCTCGCACACGGGCGTGTGACTTGGCATTGTGACATAAATTTGTTCATGCATTGCAAAATAGAGAGTTACACGGGTTAGTGAGACGGGTGTGTCCCATATCCACACGGGCGTGTGGCCCCTATTTAGTGGAATTTTTTTTTAAGTTTTGTAAAATTTTCTAGAGTAATCTGTTTAGTCCCGAACCATTTCCAAAGCAAGTTTTGGGCCTCGAAGGATCGTATTAGGGACTTTATGATTGAATGTGAATGGTTTTAATTTGGACACAAATTTATGGCTCGAAATTATATAATTGTTTGTGTGGTAAGTTCGATAATGTCTCGTACCCTATTTCGGCGTCGAATACGGGTAAGGGGTGTTACAGATGTCTTTCGCAATGTTGACATTCAGGTCTATTGAACCTTGCATTACCAACGTTCGCTATTTACGTAGCTTGGGCTTTAGGACTTGAGTGTTGCTTCCCACTATCTCTATTGGAATATCCCAGTGAAGCATTCAAACTGTTATATGAATCTCATGATTTCTTTGACGAGGATTGATATGGTTTGTTCATCAATCTCTTTCTCAAATCTCTAGCTCCAAAATCTGCTTTCTCTTTTCTTTGTCAAGTTCTTCGGCTTTACTGGCTTTGTCAACCAACACAACGAATTCTTTTAATTCAAGAATCTCTAATAATAGTCTGGTGTCCTCGTTTAACCCATCTTCAAATCTCTTGCACATAATGACCTTAGTTGAAACACATTCCTGAGCATATTTACCGAGTCTAACAAACACTCGCTCGTATTTGGTTACAGACATATGACCCTGTTTCAGTTCAAGAAACTCTTTTCGCTTTTGATCAATGAACCTTTGATGTATTTCTTTCTGAACTTAGCTTAAAAGAAATCCCAAGTAACTCTTTCTCTCGGCATTACTGATACTAAGGTATTCCACCACTGATAAGCTGTGTCCCTTATAAGTGAAATGACACATTTTAAACACTTTGCCAGTGTGCAAGAAAGTTCATCAAAAACTCTGATAGTGTTTTCAAGCCAAAATTCAGCTATCTCGGGATCATCATCCACTTTAGCTCTAAACTCTTCAACTCCATGTTTTCTAATCTTATCAACTAGCGACTTATTTAGTCATAAAAACTCCTATCTTGAGGAACTATGTGAATCGATTGGGGATTAGGTGGGGGTGGAGGTTGTTGGGCAACGAGATTTGTTCGAACATACTCCGTAAACCACTCATTCATTATATGGAAGAAAGCTTCTTTAGCCTCTCCTCCCTGGCTATCCGATACGGGTCTCGAATCTGACTACGGTACTCCATTAACAGAGGCAGGTGCATTCCTTTCAACATCATCAGCTACAGCTCGATTGGGATCCATTTACTATATAAAAACACATTTTAAACTGTCAAGATTCATCACACGATCACAGGTTATTTATGACATATATAGCTAGACTCTCACATACGCTACGTTAGTCCAAAAATCGACTAAACCGTAGTTTTGATACCAATAAATGTAACACCCCTCACCCGTATTCACAGTTTATGCAATATCAAAGCATTTAAATTATATTCACAATGAAACTTATTACATACGAACTTACCTCAAAAGCTAGAACGGCGAAATAGGTCGATTAGTTGAGTACTTTATTTTTCCTCCGATTTAGATCTGAATTTCACTTTTCTTGATCTATATGTAATCAAAATCAACTTATTTAATTACCTCTCTATTAAATTTAGTCCAAAATTCACATTAAGGCACTTTTACACATTTGTCCCTGATGTTTCACATTTTTTACAATTTAGTCCTTGTTTTATAAAATCACAAATTCATGCAATTTAATACCAACCCATGCTAGCCAAATTTCCATAGTATACATATC
Source organism: Gossypium arboreum (assembly GCF_025698485.1). Taxonomy (NCBI): domain Eukaryota; kingdom Viridiplantae; phylum Streptophyta; class Magnoliopsida; order Malvales; family Malvaceae; genus Gossypium; species Gossypium arboreum. The sequence goes on from NC_069080.1 coordinate 58,930,321, forward strand.
AGCCCATATTTTTCATTTATTTCACATTTTAACCACAAATTTTCCACATTTCACAATTTAATCCCTAATTTGCATGTTCACTAAAAATCACTTAACAAAACTTGTATAACTATCATCAAACATTCATAATATATCATAAAAAATAAAAATATTCATATATTTATCTATGGAAACATCCTAACTCTTTAACATTTTTGCAAAATAGTCCCTGGGCTAGCTAGACTTAGCTGCAACGATATCAAAAACACAAAAATCATTAAAAACGGATAAAAAATTACTCACAATTAAAGCCCAAAGTGACCGAAACCTAGAAAGCTCCCATGGTGTTTTTCATATTTTATTTTCGGTGGTGGTTAATGGAAAAAGATGATAACCATATTTTATTTTACTTAGTTTATCAATATACACCTATTTACTATTATAACCTTTATAATCTTTCATAATTTCCATTATACCAAACCATTACATTCCACTAACTCCTTAATGGGATAATTACCACTTAAGGACTTTCATTTTAAGGTTCTATAGCTATTAGACACTTCTAGCTAATAGAACTTAAGTTTTACGCTTTACACGATTTAGTCCTTTTTATCAAATTGATTAATCAAAGGATAAAATTTCTGAATGAAACTTTCGTACAAACATATTATCATGATGTAAATATTAAAATAATAATAATATAATTATTTTGACTTTATATTTGTGGTTTTGAAACCACTGTTCTGATTTGACTGAAAACGAATTGTTACAAGTTTTATCTGCTACAACGAATTACGACAAATCAAATATTAGTTTGAATTGTTTGCAATTTAGTACAGAGGTGAGGTATATAATAAATCGTAAAGAAATGAAAAATTGACTTATAAATTGAATATAACAAATTTCAATGTGAGATTAATTAGTTGAATCAAATAAAAATGATATGATTATGTTTGATTTTGGAGATAGAGAACTAAATTGAATAGAATTGAAAATAGTATAAATTGATGAAATTGTGAAATTGTCTTAGTATTGTAATAAATAATGTTATGCTCTCTATAAAATGATGTCTTGATTGATGAATTGATGATATTGAGATCGATAAAACAAGAATTGAACTATAAAGAAATTTGATTATTGGTTACCCATTAACTATTCAGGTAGATTCGGATATAGTTGGCATGCCATACGATAAATAGAGTATGGGTTACTTCAACTACATGTTGATGAGTGTTGGACACAAATTTTACTTTGGTTATATCAATAAGGCATTGGGTGCCAAACACATTGATGAGCGTTGGGCACAAATGATTTACTTCGGCATTGTCCGATGAGGCACTGGGTGTCAAATTGGTGTGTTGGTTGGATCCATGTATCTGTTCGAGTCAAAGGTAGATTAATAGGGGTATAAAACATAAATGATATAAATGATATATGAATTGAGTTGATAATATGATTTGATGATACAAATAGATATTATGATTTATGAATGATCACGCGATCTTATTTTTTGGGCCCAGAGGTTCGAGATAGAAATGTGATGAATTAATGATTTTGATTTGGAATTCAAATAATGAAACAAAATAGTAAATGGCATTATATTGAATTTGGATGTATTATTGATAATATATGGAAAATGATATGGAATTGATTAAATGTTGATTATAAGTGTTTGGGAATATTACATGCTTGAATTACTATACGATGCGATATATGTTGATACTCACCTCGTTGATATGTGGTTTCCATGTTTAGGCATACTCATAAGCTAGTTTATTACTGAATTAAGTTGTAATTTGAGGTAACTTGTTGTTTAAATACCTGTGAACTTACTAAGCATTTGATATGTTTGCCCTCGTTGTTTCCCTTTCCTTGTAGATCACCAACTTATAGAACGTGTCTAGCGAATCATCGAGGATCTCACACTATCCTATTATTGATTCAATAGTCTTTCTATCGTTCTAAGCTCGGTTCTATGGCATGTACATAGGTTTTATGTGACTGTTGAGTTAGAATGTTGAAACTTACTTAATGCTGGATTATTGGTAAGTGAAAATCAATAGGTTGAAATAGTATGTTTTGAATCATGTACATAGGTTTTTACATATACAAAATCTTATGGGTATATGGTTTAGTTGAAATCTGGTTTAATGTTTATTGGTGGGAAGCTAATAGTCATATATGCACCAATGTATGTAACACCCTTTACCTGTTTGGTCGCCGAACCCGAGTAGTGGGATGCTACAGACAAATACGAAACATTTACATACAATTCATAGTTCAAATTTTAAAACTTACAAAAGATCTAAAATTAACCCAGTATCAATCAGGGATCAATTTGAAGAAATTACAAAAAGATAAGAAAATATCGTAAATAGGGGTTACATGGCCGTGTCCCTTGACCGTGTGAAAGGCTGAGGCCATGCGAGGATGGGACACACAGTCCTATCATCAAACCATGTAACAGGATGACCCCGTGCGAGATGAATTCACACGGCTGTGCAAACAAACCGTGTAACTCACTGAGGCTGTGTGGGTCAAAAGTGTAATTATTCAAAATTTTTCACACTATTGTGTCGTAGGGCCGTGTAACAAGCTATAGCTGTGTGCAACCATGCAAACACAAAATCAATAGGTCACACGGGCATGTGTTAGCCCGTGTAACAACCTAATGTCGTGTCTTGGAACAGTGTGTGGCACAAAAAATAATCTTTAGGTCTCAAAGCAACCCTAAACATTTTTCTATATATTAGCATGATCCAAAAAATAATCAAACCTTACTTATAATATGCATGTAATTCACTAATATATCAACCAAATGTCACATCGGAACCATTCTAATATGCCTCAAATAACACCTCAACACAACCAACTTGGCACACATCATTTAACCATTTACGACACCTTATAATGATTCAATATCAACTATGCAACATACACCAAGACTTACCAAATTCTTTCAAACTTAGCATTTGCATACCAAACATTTTACCAAACCCATTTTAAGGCACAATCATTACCAACATTTATTTATATATATACACACATAACATTCAAAATGCCAATTTCATCCAAAGCATAGCATTATAAAAACTTGACCCTCCTAGGTACATGCCATTACAAGTAGAAACATCACCAATAGTTCGAGTCTAAAATTGTCGTTGGATGCTGATATTGGCAGTCAAACCAAAAATAACCTAACTTATGCACGGAAAAAAAATCGTACGTTGAGTATAACTCAGTGTTATTTCTATAATATAAAAATAAATCCTATTATAAATACTAATAAAACATAGATTAAGTTCATAAGATACATATTCCAATTTATCTTAACTGACATTATCAACTACTTGTTCAAACACAATTCGATACTTGATAAATTCATCTCATAAATGCTACTTCAACAATTTATTATCATATTTCTCATTTGAATTTCGAACTTTCTATTTCAATCAACATAGTAAAATTTAATACTGAATCTCTTCATGATTTCATTCATTTCACTTCTATATTTTAATTCTCTATTAACCTGACTTGGACTCAAACAAATACGCGGATCCAACCATCAAACCAATTTGGAACACGGTGCATATAGGATAAATTTGAAAATAATAAGTTACGCTTAGCGTTGGTCGGTATAATCGACAAATGGGGTGCCCAACACTCTCTGACACGTAGTCATATAACCTTGAACTTTTCCTATCCTATGCCAATTATACCTGACCCTCATCGAACAATTAATAGGATAATTATTTCAAAGTTACATTTATAATTAAATCTTAAACCAAATCAATTCAAAACATTTTTCTCAAAAACCAAGTGACCTTATGATCTTATCGTGCATATAATTCATAATGCAACAAAATTAATTAGTTCGGATTATAGAAACACAAACCCCAAAATCCAAGTTATTCGTCGATGACTTTGTCTTTTCCTTTCTTTTTCGAGGAATCTGGGTCGACTTAGCAATTGAAGCTTGAAAATTTTGAACCTTAAGGTCGTGTGTTGAGATTTCTTATTCTCTAAATTCAATTGAAAACATGAAAGCTTTCATGTTTTCTCTTTCTTCCCCATTTCATATTTTTATTACCTAATGTTTTTTTTATTTTATTTATAATTTTATAGCAATTTTAACAATTAAAACCTATGTTGCCATCCATAATTACTAGAATAGTTTAATTTCCTCATGAGCCCCTTAGCTAAGTTCACATAATGATTCAGTAACAATTTAACTTTTGACACTTTTATGATTTAGTCTTTGTATCCTAATTAAGCACTAATTCGACAAAATTACCTAACAAAAATTCAATTCACTTCTAAAATAACTTTGTAAATATTTAATAAAAATATTTACTGGTTTGGTTTATGAAAACAGGCTCCCAAAACCGTATTGTTTGTCATCAATAAATTTCGAACCATTACAATTTTGGACAATATGATGGGTTATATAAGGGAATCAATATGAATAGCAAGTTGAAAGTTCAGTGATATAATTTGAATATGATTAGGGCAAGGTTTTAACTTGGTTGAATGGTTGGAAACATGTTAAGTGAGTTTGTACAACTTATTAAGCTGTTTGAATTGATTTGGTGTCAATTTGAGATGTTTTGAATTGGCAATAGTTTTATGGTATGCTTGGTATGCATTTGGAGTGTTTTGTGTGGGCTTTGGTGCTGTATTTAAGACACCGTTTGAACTCAAATTTTTTTTTTTGCATGAAAAGGAACCAAATGGTAGATTTTGACATTTTGGTACTTAAGTATTAATACCTTTACCAGAGTATCAGTACTTTGCATTTTTAAATCCATTTTCAAACAAAAATAGTGCAAACATGGTATTGCTACCAAAAGAAAATATCAATACCTAAAGGTAAGTATCAGTATTATGAGTTGAGTATTAATACTTTATGATTTAAATCAATTTTTTTGAAACATAAAAGCTCATATTGGTATCTGTACTTATAAGGGGTATAGATACCTGATCTGGAAATTTTAAAAACATTGCAATTTGGTCCTAACTCATGCTCGAGTCTATAAAAGAGCTTAGGTTCGAATTTAATTGCATATCTTAATATCTAGGTATTTATGACATGATTGAGTAATTATGTATCTTAATATCTAGGTATTTTTCATCTTGGGTTGACTTTAAAGTATTCATATGCTCGTATAAGTCCCAGAAATGAATGTTCATGTATTCAATGTTGTGTTATTGTTGATTGCTAATTTGATGATGTGAAATGATGATTTTACTATGAATTTGTCAGCAGTTGCTCCAGCAATGAATATCACATCCATTAAAGTATAGTGACTAAGCTCTCCCTTATTATATACCATTATGAAAGCTACTTAATAAGTGGTCGTCCAATGACCTTGTTATAAGTGTATTACCCTTATAGGATATCCTTAATCTCTTTAGGATAAATTCTTTCTCTCAACGTGATCCTATTTTATCTCAATGTAATCATTACATCTTTCTTAATGAAAAGTCAATTACTATCAAATAGTAATTAAGTCATTTATCACAAAGACATGACTCGTGACCATTTTTACTTTTCATTTATCATGTAATGTCAATAAGAAAATATCATTTGTGGAATGATGCTACATAATACAGAAATCATATACCTAACATACCAACTATTGGTTCCTAATCTATTTGAACTCAGGATTTCATTTAAATCAAAGTATACAATCAAAGTATACGAGTCATGCATACATAGTCTATAGTGTATCATCCACTTAGGATTAAGGTATTCCACACTATGAGTGTCAAAAGTGAATATATATGTAAATATATATAGGATCAATTCTACTTGGGTCCTGTTCAAAGTACTGTTAATCCAATCATCCAGATCTATATCTCTATCTTATGGGAATCATCTACTCCAATATCCAAGACAAGGTATCTCCCCAATTAGACTTGATAGACGACATATTTTTCTTTGAATCAATTGTCTCATTTTTGATTAGACTAAGTGCATGTTTAGATTATCTACTAATATAATTTATTTTTTCGTGTTACGATCGACCACATAATACTGCCTAGTATTAATTAAACATTATATAATCATTGAGCCAATATTTTTTTTTTAATTTTGCTTTGCGTGCAAAAACCATTGAGGACAATGTACAAAGGATATTATTGTAAGTAATGGATATTTTATTAAGCCAATTTGTTTGAAAAATACAAGTGCATATAGACGAAAAATTCTACATTAAGGGCACTATATCCTAAGATTAAACTCATCATTAGCCAATCTCTACCTCTCAACTAACTTCAATTTAGGCATTATCATAACTTTGCTCTAAAAAATGTTTCTCTATCAACTTGAAATTAGCTCTTTTGTAACATCCCTCCTCTTTTGTAACACTGATGCTCCCCATGAAAGGTTTTTATCTTGTAACATCCCTCTTCTTCATCCCAAGTATTATATGTAACACCCTCAACCCAACCCGATTCACCGAGTTTGGATCTCGAGTATTAATTCACATTTTACTTAGAAAATTTTCAATACATTAGACTTGTTACAACTTATTACAATACAAAAATTTTCTAAAGACAGACTTTCTATAGTGTAATCCTACAATACACCACTTTTCCAAATAGTCCACTGTATGCATAATATCTCGGGTCGCCACTTCCTTAGGGTATTCCTGGAATCAGCCCTCCTCGCTTACTCACTCTTCGACAATACCTAAAACATAAATATAACACTTGTAAGTTACACGAACTTAGTGAGTTTTAATACAAAATACCTTGGAATCTTCTCAGTTGAATTACTCATCTCAAAGATTTGATTTTGTCTCTGTTTAGTTGAACACCTTCATCATCTTCGGCTTGCAACTACATGCCAACTACTAAACTTAATGTACCGATTCCTACTTAACTGCTCAACTGACCTCAGATCTTTTCAAACAATATTAGCATCTTTTTTCTCTTAGAACAACAAAAGTGTAACAACCCATTTTTGATAAAATTGGAACAGTGGTTTCAGGACCCCAGATTCGAGTCCAGAAAGAAAAATTATTTTAATACTATTTTATGATCTCTAGTATGATAATAATATTGTGTAAAAATTTCGTAAATAAATTTTATCGATTACATGTTTAATTTGATAAAGGACCAAATTGCACAAAGTGCAAAAGTTGAGTTCTAATAGCTAAAGGTATTAAATAGCTTTAGAACTTTAAATTGGAGGCTGTTATATGGTAATTAGACCATTAATGAAAAGTTAGTAGATATTTTTGGATGATTCATCCATGGAAAATTAGAAAAAGGCTAAGGACTAAATTGGAAAGTGACAAAATTAAAAGGTGATAAATAATTAAATAGAAATAAAAATCATTTTATATCTTCTTCTTCCCCAAATATTCTTTGGAAACCCAAGGAAAGAGAAAGTAAGCTTTCTTGGCTAAATTAAGTAAGTATTTAAGTCCCATTTTTAGTAATTTTTATATTTTTGAAATCAGGATAGTTTAATCTATCTATTTGGGGGATTAATTTGAAAAGTTATCAAAGTATAGAATGTAACATACCAGTATCCCACGCTGGAGCAAAATACGAGGCATTACCTAACTCGATCTCATGCACACAATCATTCCCCAAGTCACCAAGACTTGGTCCAATTTAGAAATTTTTCAATTTCTACTTTAAACTTCTTATTATGGGTCTATGAGCCCCAAATCGACCATTTAAAACTATTCGGGATCAGCCCGGGTCCTTAAACCATCTATAGAAAATTTGACTTTGAAACAGGAAACACGCCTGTGTGGAATTAATTCTAATTGTACACTTACAAGGGTTTTCACACGGCTTGGCACATGCTCGTGTCCCTGGCCCGTGTCCTTCATACGGCCATGACACGCCCGTGTCCTAGCCTATGTCCAAAAACATGAACATTCTGTTTCTGATGTCAACATCCCCAAAATGTCACACTGCCAAGGCACACGCTCGTGTACTAGGCCGTGTCCATCACACGGCTGTGTCTCTGCTCGTGTGTTTACTATCATGCATACTGACTTGAAATTTTTAAGTGCAGGGGACACACGGTCGGACCACACTCCTATAGGGCAGACCGTGTGCCACACATAGCCTAGACACATGCCTGCGTGTCTACCCGTGTAGATGATATAAGGCTATTTACCAAGCCTCTTTGCCACCCTTACTTACACAACCTACACAAAAGCAACCAAACCAATACAAGAATAACTTATTTAAACCAATTAGCCACAATAGACTACATATCAATTAAGCAATTACTCATTCATGAGAGTAACTTCATTTGCATATATCAAAATGAATATTTGCCATCATTCAATGCTTAATACAAAATGAAGGGTTTCCAACCCAAGCCAACACATTTGGCTAGTTCTTAATGACACAAAAATAGTAAAGTCTAAGCCTATACATGCCATATTCAAAAATATAAATCAAACTATACCAAATGTTTCGATTGATAGTGTGATCGATATCTCTAACTTCTTTTGGTCCTTGAGCTAGATAGGCAGCACTATAAGAAAATGAAAAAGGAGATGGAGTAAGCATAAAACTTAGTAAGTTGCACATAAATAAATATTCAACATAACTTTACCATTCATCAACAAGTATCATAATATGCAAGTAGTATAAGTAAAACTTACTCATAAATATTCAACACACCTCATATAACATATATTGAGCTCACATTTCATACATACCATATAGGTACTTGTACCACTTACAACACGGTTATACTTTCCTTGTTAACTTGAAATCATACTTTCACCGTTGAACCATTTGAAACATTATTAGATACTCATTTAGCCTCAAACATGGGGTCAGGTGTCGATGCCATGTCCCAGACATGGTCTTACACTGACACATCTTGTAGTCGATGCATGTCCCAGACATGTCTCACACTGGCTTACGTCTCGAGGCCGATGCATGTCCCAGACAAATCTTACACTAGCACTCGTCTCAATGCCGATGCCATGTCCCAGACTCGGTCTTACACTGGCTCTCATAATGTGGCTGATGCATGTCCCAAACATGTCTTACACTAGTTCACACAAGTGACCCAAACGTCATGGCATGAATATCCGATTTATTTCCTAAGGTTCAATCGAGAATTCTACTATCTCTATTCTCATCACATTTTCTCATTTCCAAAACAAAGCAATTTATGCTATAATAATTTAAATACAATTAAAATACATATATTATTAATTTAGTTGTACTATTTACATGCAACTTACCTCGGATTACAAAATGTGGCGATTAGTCGATTTAGTCGATTTGCTTGGCTTTCCCTCGGTCTAGATTTGGAGTCAATATTTATTGATATATAATAGAAAAATGCACTTATTTAGACACTAAATAAAATTAGGCAATCAAAATTTCACTTCGTCAGTGAAATGACCATTTTGCCCCTAGACTTTCACAAAATGACCATTTTACCCCTAGGTTTGAAAATCAATTTTTATCATATTTCTTTGCATCTTAAGCTTAGCCAAACCCTTTTTTCTCTTATAGAAACTCCAAATTCTCACTATTTCACATATTTAACATCTATTTTACAACTTATGCAAAATGGTCCTTTTAGGTGTTTTCATGAAAAATCCTTTCACAAAAGTTGTTTATCACCCAACTAAGCTTCATATTCTTCCATAAAATTTTAAAAAAACTCTAAATTCTCTCATGGAAAAAACCTAGACTTCCAACCATTTTGCAAAATAGTCCCCTCATTTGAAAGCTTATGCTATAAGGGTTCTAAAAATGCAAAAATCATTAACAAAGGGTATGAAAATCACTTACTTGTGAGAGGAATAAGTTGCTGAAATTTTTTAAGCTCAAAACCATTAAAAATGGCTGAAAAATTGGTGGAAATGAAGAGAGAATGAAAAAAAGATCATAGCTAGGCTCAGGTATTATTATATTACACCTTATGTCATCAAAATTACCTAATATTGACTTTTCAACATTTTATCTCCATGGCTGGCCAAGCTATCACAATAGGGTCTAATTTCCCTTTAAAGACCCCTAATATTTATTCTCTAGCTATTTGACACCTTTAGCTATCTATTTAGGACTTTTGCATTTTATGCGATTTAGTCCTTTCTCGCAATTGGACTCGCAAATGTTAAAATTACTTCACCAAATTTTTCATGCACTATTAAAAACATGCTATAAAAATCTAAATAATTATAAAATATTTTATTTGACTCTGGATTTGTGGTCCCGAGACCACTATTCTCACTAGCCCCAAATTCGGGTTGTTACATTAGAAGTTATGCCATGGATGAATATGTTGAAATTTTGAAATTTATGGTAGAATATGAAAGGTTTTTGATAGATAAACAACTTTTACAAAGTGAATTTGGATGAAAACATGATTTAGGGACTAAATTTTAAAGTTGTGAAAATTGAAGAAAAATTCTAAATTTTATAGAATACATGTGCTATATTGAAATTTTTCTTAGGCTTGGAATAAGGAGTAAATTGCATGAATTTCATTTTCTGAGCTTGAGGATGAAATCGTCATTAATTAAAAGTTTAGGGGCAAAGTGATAATTTTTCCTAAGATTTAAATTGGACTGAATTGAGCTTAAATTGATGTTAAATTTACTCGTATAAATCCGAATAGACCAAATTCGAAGCTAGAACGAGGAAAAGAGGAAAATGTCAGATTAGTAGATTTTACGTACACGAACATTTGTTGAGGTAAGTTCGTGTAACTAAATTGTATATTTATATGCTTGAATTATATTTTTTGTATGTAATTTATATAAATATCATATATTTATATGACATTGAAAACATAACCAAAAAAGCCGAATCAATGATAATGCCCTATAAAGGATAAATGATAAAAATATTACTTTTATGCTTGAAATGAATGTGAAATGTGTTTATTTGAATTATATGAATGTTATAGATGCATGAAATAATCATATGCCTGATAATGCTTGAAAAATGTTAAATCTTGTTTGAATAAATTAAAATCGATGGATAAATGTGATTTCCCTTATTGAATGAAGTCCTGCATTTATTGCTGATAGGATTTAGCTTGGACGAGTAATCCTATTGATCTCATTACAGAAAGGATTTTGCCTGGACTGGTAATCCTGATATAAACCCTCTTGAGCATATGTACAGATAGGAATTAGCCCGAATGGGTAATCCTGATTAAGCTCTTCTGAGCATATGTTGAAAACATGATTTAGCTTGGACAAGTAATCCTATTATATGATATGTGGCTAGAGAGTGTACTTTCTGATTAAGTGCCCTAATGGGTAACCCTGAATATGAATTGACGGATCTTGATTTGTACACCTCGAGTGTACTACCTGTGTATCCATCAATAATTTGAATAAATTCAATGGGTAAAAATCTAGACATGAGAAGATATAAATAAAAAAAAGAGTTATTACACATATTTGCTTGAAATACATGAAAATGGTGATACATGATAATTGATATATGAAAACATGAGATGATGATATTTGTACATGGAATTTATTTGATGAATATATTCATTCTTGATTATAGATTTGTACACCTTGAGTGTACTACTACTCGTGAAACATAAATATTTCCAATGATGTGTGTAAAGTTATGACATGAAATAATCTGAACTCGAGATGAATTATTATGAAAATATACTTGAAATATAAAGATATGATTTATACGTTTTATATAAATATGTGATATGGAAAGTATATATATATCTGGAAATCTTATTGTTGTTGAGCTCATATATGTTTCTTGATGTTTTTATGGAATATATTACTAACAAGGGCAATTAGAATATGTGTAGGGCTTGAGATTAAATTCATTGAATGTGCCTTACATGCTTACTTAATTTTATTTCCCTATTTTATAGTAAATCAGAAGCTCGTTGGATTGGAAGCTTGGCAGAGATTACTCACACTATTGATCAATTCATTTCAGTATATATGGTAAATCAATTATGGTTATAATGGCATGTATAGGTTAAATTCGCCATATTGACATGTAAATATAAATGATTATTGTAATCTTGCCATTGGAATGGCTAGTGATGATTATGTTTGGTATATACATATATTAAGATTATTTTATTGTGATAACATAAGTGTTTATTATTGATTGATTGAGAAGGTTAAACGAGTATGCTTTAAAAAATAAGATTAAAAGCATGAATGCATGTAATAATATATCATGTTAGATGAATAGAATTAACTTGGTTATGATGCTTGGATTGGTTGGTATATGAATGAAAGTTTTGGTGTAAGTCATTGGCAAAGTTTGGGTGAGAAATAAAGCTAGAAAATGACTTTATTTTGTCCATATGGGTAGACACACGGCCTGACACATGGGCGTGTAGTTTGGCCGTGTATTCCCTGCATCTTAAATTTGAGAAACAAAATGCTCAGAATTGAGCACACGGGCAGAGAAATAGGCATGTGTCTCATTCGTGTGAGAAACACGGCCTAGAACACGGGTGTGTGTCTTAGCTGTGTGAAACCTGCACCTAATTTGTAAAAATTTAATTTACCACAAAGTCTAGCACACGGGCGTGTGGTAGGCCATGTGGAACAAGTCAGAGAGTTCCACGGGGTTGAACACAGCCTATAGCATAGGCGTGTCCCTTGGACCACATGGGCGTGTGTGCCCTACATCCTAGAAAATTTTAGAAATTTCGTGAAAAATTCTCTGAGTTTTTTATTTAGTCCCGACTCAAATCTAAAACTCATACTGGGCCTCAAGGGTCCATTTAAGGGATGTTAAGAATAATCTTGGAAAATAAATAGTAATTGACATGAATTATCTGTAAATGTTTTGTAAACTCCAGTAATGCTCCATAACCCTATTTTGGTGATGGATATTGGTTAGGGGTGTTACAAAAATTACTTTTCGAAAGAATATCTCTTTAGAGCCCACTTCATACAGACCATCTCTTTATAGAAACACTTATTCCAAAATAGTTGTTCACAGACACTGTTCATTGGCAGATACTTACACATTTGGAGGATTCTGACGATGAGTTGAATACCATCAATTTACCAATCAAGTCATATTCTAATTCAAACCTAAAACAGGCTTATACTAACAATGAACTATTCATATCATTCAGAATAATTACACATATCTTTGTTTCAAAACACAATGTTACCTAAGATGACAAATAGCTCAAATTCCATAAGATTCCAGAGTGAGACATGATACTATTCAGATATGAGGGATACCAAATACTCAGGTTTCAGCAATATATAACACAATCGAACTCAGATTGACCATTTTTTATGTATTTCATAACTATGAATACACCCATATTCTAAACTAACAAGTTACCATGGTGGATACCCTCTTTGAACGTAGATACACACTTGTTTGTATGAAACTTCTCTTAAGACTTATTCGATTACATCACCAGACTAATTCAACCAAATTAACTTCAAACGTATCATAACCTTATCATAAAATTATCTATAAAAGAAATCTTAGAACTTATCCAAAACTTATAACAAGGGAAAATAACCACATTCTACCATACAAATATCATTGACTACGCCAATAAGATGATACAAAACTTGTGACAAAGGCTTAACAGATCACAGCACATAGGAAAATATATAGAATCTCATGTTTACTATCCCGATGGAAGTGTCATGGGTTTCTCCCTCATGGACTTATACATAACTTCATGTCATGATCTGTTAGTTCGACCTACACATTACTGAATCACCATGAATATGTATACAATCATATCTTGCCATAGGTTTCAACCACATGGACTTGCATATTCTCATGCTGTGATCTACCAGTCCAGTCTTCATCTTATTGGAGGCATCACCATGAGTGTTTTCATATCATACATTGCCATGGTTCTCAACTATATGATCTTGCAGCTAGTTTGGTATCGTTATATGCCAATTTAGTAAGCAATATACCTACCCTACTAGAACATCACAAGGGACATTTTACCTTGAATTTACTTACCTAGATTTGCTCACTCCTGATTTATTCGTATTTTTCTGTATCATACTTTACCTGCATACTTACCACTCAACTTCCTATTCAGTCAATATTTCATACATATCATCATTGCACAAGTAGCATCTTTATTTTTCCTTATATTCTTACTATTTATACGAGATGCCATAATCATTTATATAACTCTACTTGAACAATTCACATACAAGGAGTCATAATAGAGACTCACCTAGTACTCAACTAAGCTGTAGCTTGAAACTCCAAGCTCGGACATCCATCTCAACCCAACAACAACAACTGCTTGAGGAATACAAATTCACCATTAAAACCCATTTACATGCAAACTACTAACATCTCAATCATAAATAACCCTCATAAAATGCCTTACATTATGACTTACTGTTCATATAACTCTTAACAATCTTACTCTATCAAAACTTAACATGTAGAGCTATAATACTTACCAGAAGGTGGAACAACTACTAATTAAATTAAGGACTTTTGTTTCTAGCTTAATGAGGAAGAGATACAATTAAATTGAAGAAAAATGAATCAGAGGGTAATATTGAAAGAAGAAGAAACTTCCCCTATGAACTCTTCTTACACACATATAGAACCTCAATTCCCTATAATGGAAATGGACAAATGTCAACCGTAATCAGTAGCTATCAGCCTATAATAACCAGAAGAATTATAAATGAAAGTCCTGATCGTAAGCTCTTTGACCAGTCAATTTAGTTGTAAGACCCTACACTTGGCCTAGGCGTTATAGCCGAAGCTTGGAAGTCACATTAAAACCATTGAAAACACTTACTTATTGAAAATAAGTAGGTTTCAATTGTTTTTAATGAAAACCCTAAAATTTAAATACCAATTTATTTAGTATTCGAAAAACACTTATTAAAACTCAAGTATTTAAAAAGTATCATTATTATATTGAAATCTCATCTTAAATCATAAAACTAAGAATTTGTAATATTTGTAATTATTTCTTAAAAATGATTTTGGTAAAAATATTTTGCAACGGGCTTTTAAAAATACTTAGAAAAATCAAAAGTTTATTTAAAATCAAGTAAAAATCATAAATAATTTAAATAAACTCAATAATTCAAAATACTTGTAAATCCATCAAGCATGCATGCATGACAATTTAGAGTTATAAAGTAAAGGAACAACCTAATAAAAAGTCCAATGTCTAAAGTCCAAAATAGCATCCCGAATAGTTTATAATCCATTTATTAAAGTTCCATCTGAGAAGCTCCTCCGAATGTTGAATCCAAGCCCTAAGTTTGTGAATCACCTAAAAGGTTATGAAACTAAAAGAGTGAGCTTTTATAGCCCAGTGTGAGTCTTATAACAAGGTAAATAACAATAAGCACATACTTATCACACAACATAGTCAATTTTATGAACATGATCATGGTAGTGTAATTTTTGTAAAATAATTATGCAATTTTTTATAAAACATCCTACCCATCATCGCTATACTCCAAAAAGAGTTCCCCAGAACTCACCCATCCAATCACACCAATATATGTGGTTAAAGCCACCAAATTCGTAGACAAGCTGCCGTGTAGGTTATGGACAAAGCCAACAATATTTGTAGACAGTTTCCATGTAAGTTGTGGATAAACCACTAATATTTGAAGACAAGCTACCATGTAGGTTGCGGATAAACAACCAATTTTACAGACAAGCTGCCATGTAGGTTGTGGACGAAGCCACCAATTCTTCCTCTTTAGGAAGCCTCACCCCATTCATGTGATATGCCCACAATGAACATATATATATACATATTTTTCATTTCAAGACATCACTTGTCATATTGGGCATGTTAAAACATGCAAATCAACTTTCTCAATATATATAATATCATGCAGGGCATGTTTAACATGCGTTTCACGTATTATTTCAAGATATCAAAATATCACAATTTATTTTTCATGTAAAATCAATTATGCCATAATGTCACATAACATGAGAATGAAAATAACATACTTTTCAAACAGTGAAAATCATAATGACACAACATACTTTTCATAAGCTACTTGGTCTGGGGTACTAGCTTAGTATAATACACATCGATGATATAACGTTCTGACTTTCTTATTACTACTTCTATAAATATTTGACATAATTGTGTATCAGCTTTAATGGTTAAGTGTTCTGGGTGTGTGTGGGAGGTCTTTGGTTCAAGTCCCACTTCTGTCAAATTTTATTAACTTTTGGATATAAGCATTATCCTTGTTCAGTGGGCTTATATTAAATTTCCTATAAATTCATATCAGAATGAGCCTGCTGGTTCGAGTGGTAAGGGGGTTGTTGTAACGCCCTGATTTTCGGGATTTTCTGGGTTTCTGTGATTTTTGGTAAATTTTGAAATTTTGGTATTCTGAATATTGGAATTGTGTTTAAGTGTTTTAGTGGGCCTTTAAAAGGCCCAAGCCTACGTTAAACACGGTAAAATATCAAGGTTGGATTTTAAGTGAATAAGAGACTTGGTTAAGTGGGCTTTTAAGAAGAACTTCGTAAATTATGAAGCAAATAAGGCCTTGGTAAAGTGGCAAGGTGGCGCCACTAAGTTCCTAAAAAAAATGGCGTCTGGGAAGGAATTAAAGGTCCAGGGTTCAAGTTGCAAGGTAGGCATATGGTTACTTTTTAATTTTAGTCATGTGCCGGGCATGTGATCACTTAAGTGAATTTCGGTAAGGGCCTTAGGGAGGTTGGGCCAATTGTTTTAGTTGATATTAGGGTTAGGTTCTTTTCTTTTTCTATCTTGGAGAATTAGGGTTAGCCACCTGAAAGCTATCACTGCCATTCATCCTTTCTGAGTTCTCACAAAAGCCGAAAACGAAAATTCCTTCTCCTTGGTGTCGATTTCTTCTTCCTCTCTTTTTCCTCCATTTTTTTCTTCCTTTTTGTTTTTTCTTCTAGCCGAAACCTTTTGATCACCTTACTCACCTCCTCTGTCAATCCCATCCTCTACAAAATCTCCATAGCCGATTGCCATAAAAGTCGAAATCTCGAAAACTCACTTCTTGTGCCGATTTCTCCAAGCCAAAATCCTTCAGTTATTTTTTTTTCTTTTTGATCAACTTTCATCTTCTGTAAACCCTTAGTATCTGTAGGTAACATTACTTCAAAGTTATAGCCTCAAATCGTCATCTTCTTCATCGCTTAAAAAGCCGAAATACCATAGATTTAGGGACTTATAGCTGAAACTTCAGATTTCCTGGATTCGAGTTCTACTATCATTTAGAGGATAGATCTGCATCAGATCTGTGTAAAAATCAAAGAGGAATAAGTGGTAAGTGCTCATCACCTCAGATCTAGTCTTATTTTACAATTTAGAAAAACCGAAGTCCCTAAAATCTAGGGAGGCTGTCGATTTGGGCATAGGGCTTTAAGGGTCTTTAACCGATAATTTCTTTTGGTGATTAGTGTTTTCTAGAGGTTTGATCAGAGGCTTGGATCTTTAGAACAACTAGACTTAGATCTAGTCATCGGTTTTCGGCAAAAAGGTAAGATTCTAAAGGCTTTAGGGGCATGGTTCGAATATGGGTTGTTGAATATTGGGATTGGTTGTTGTGGGTTGCAATCTAAGAATTGTGGTAATCAATTGTAGGACATCGTAAGGGATCTCAATAGCAGTCGTCGCGAAATAGGTGTGTATCGAACACCCTCTCATAGTTCAATTCGGCAAAAGCCGAAATGCCGAAATTCTGGCATTTCGTGGGCTTGTGAGTGTGCGAGTGCTCACAAGACGTTTAGAAATCATTAGATCTGAAATCGTAAAGTGGTAAGTTAGTCGTGTGTGAAATTTCGTGCACTTCGGTAATTGGGCCTCGATAGGCTAAAACTGGGCCCAATGGACTTACGGGCCCATACGGGTTAATAAAAAAATAAAAATTTATAATATAAAAAATAGGCAATAAGTATGTTCTGTTAGACTGTAGAATCAAAACTGCTTAAACCGGTAAACTGGTCATAAAACTTGAGTTAAATGGGCTTAAATTGCTAATGGACACTGTAGGGCCCATTAGGGGTTTTAGGGCCCAATGGCTGAAATTGTGAAATTGAGATAAATAAATTACTGTGATGACAAATGGGCTAGTAAGGACCGTAACATTCATGAGAACCCTTAAAACTGATAAAATTACTGAAATACATTTATAGGTGGAAAGTTTACAGTTCTACTCCAAGGAGCAAAATTATTGATATACCCCTAGGGTTAAGGTTGGCCTGAATGCATGTTTGACTGTTACTATTTACTGCATGCCATGTTATTATTATCGATGCATGGGGATGGGTTATTGATGGAGGAAATCTTGAAAGGGCTTGACCACGTCTTGGAGGCTTTGCCTCAACTTCTTGATATCTGACGCTATCTTTTAGAATGTGGAGTGTAGGGTTTGGGTGGGTTGAGCTATTCCTACATGGAGTGGAGGGCTGGTGCAGGTGGAATGTAGCGGTTGGTTATAGGTGGGTTGGGCTTGCATACGAATATGTACATTACGTTACGGAATGGGCCTACGGGCCATCTTGTTATCTAAAAAGGGCTAAGGCCCGGTTTATCGTATTCTAAAAGGGCTTGACCCGATACCATGATTATCTGAATAGGGCTTAGGCCTAATGGGCTTGAGCTGACTTGGGCTTTGGATGGGTTTTCCATATACACTGAGTTTTTCAAACTCACCCCCTTTCTCTTTCATCCTTGCAGGTGAGCCCTAGTTGGTAGACTTGGAGCTAGGCAGGATTCAGAGTGGCCACGAAGATTAAAATTCTAGTTTAAAATAAGTTTCAAGTAGATTTCTTTTAAATTTCGCATTTATTTTTGATTATTTCTATTTTGGTTAAAGTTGTAATAAGGCCGCTCTATTATTTTTGATTTTGGGTTTTGAAATTACTTAAATCGTTTTCAACTTGAGATTCACATCACTTAAATTGATTCCTTGAAATTGGTTAACTCTAGGTTTATCAAAAATTATTTGTTTGAAACTGACATGACAACCAAGCGTCTTCGAAACGAAACTTTTCAAAGTACAACAAAGTCACGTTTTTCTAAACCCTTAACAATCGATAATGTATAGGAGTCACACTAGTGAATCGGAACATTTCTCTTAAAACTTCATTAATGGTTTTTGCAAAGCTCACCCAAACTTTAGTAAACTAGGTAACTTGGTTAGTGGTAGGTAACGTGACACACCAGATTCGACATTAACGTCTAGGCCAGGTTTGTGGTGTTACATTTAGTGGTATCAGAGCCAAGTTGCAACAACTCGGCTGTGGATCGGGTCCAAAAAGGTTTTCAAAACTTTAAGCCCAAAGAGGGTATTTTTAGAAAAATCTGACTTTTGAAAACAACTTTTCTAGTTAAAGGAGATAATTTTCAAACTTGGTTTCTTTAAATCAAATGTTTGAGAAATAGATTTTTTAAAAAAAAAAGGTCTAAATCTTTTGCGTTTGTCTGAAATCTGATAAGGTGGCACACTGAATCCTCGGCACCAAGTCTGTAAGTATCTTTCTGCTCTATACATATGCTGTACTATAGTAAAAATAATACTATAGATAGTACTGAGCCTTAGATATAGTACTATAGATAAGGTAGTATTAAGGCTACAAAACTGAGACTGTAGGGAAAATTAAGCCCTAGGAAACTGAGACAGTAGCTAAACTGCGATTGCGCGAGAACAACTCTGAAACTTTATCTGTTCATAAGATATTCTGTAATAAACAATTGAAACAGTAAACTAATGTCATAAAATTCGTAATCAGATAAATCGATATGAGTACGAGAGCTGCTCGGGGAAGAGGCCGTGGTCGAGCTCGAGGTAGTACTCAAGCTGGATCTTCGTCTTTTGAACACATGCCAGCTGGTGAGGCATGACCACCACCGGTGGATGCTAATTGTAACACCCCGTACCCGAGACCGTTGCCGGAGTCGGACACGAGGGGTTAACAGACTTAATTCACTTATTTGCACAGTCCATTTTAAATTTCCAAACGAGCTGGCTAACTGCGTCACTGTCACCTTAAAAATCATATCTCGAGTTCCAAAACTCAAAAACTAGTTCCATAAATTTTTCCTGAAACTAGACTCATATATCAATCTACACATTGTTTTCTAGAATTTTTGATCGGGCAAATTAGTACAGTTTATTAGTTAAAGTCTCTCCTGTTTCAGGGTTCGACTGCTTTGACCTTCATGCATTACGACTTATATATTTACCTGTACAGGGCTTCAATACTTATGCCGTTTGTTTCTAATGAAACTAGACTCAAAAATGAATCTATACATATATGGCATGACTTCTAATTATCTCTGGTTAATTTATAATGAATTTCCAAAGTCAGATCAGGGGATCCAGAAATCGCTCTGGCCCTGTTCCACGAAAACTTAAATATCTCTTAAAATCCGACTTATATGACCGTTTCGTTTCTTCCATATGAAAGTAGATTCATCAAGGTTCGATTACATAATTTATTCACTATTTAACTCCATTCCTACTATTTTTAGTGATTTTTTAAATTCACACCACTGCTGCTGTCAGCATCTGCCTTTAGGGTAGACCTTACCTATAAAATAATTTTCCATGAATCAAATAGTAAATTGACATACATTATTATCAAGGGTAATCCCGATTAGCCATGACGTACGTAGCACCAATAGGACCATGATTGGCCATTCCAATGGCTAGTCATTACCAAACATTTCCACACCACTTAATAACCATATCACAAGACCATAATGTTATACTTGAAATATACGAGCCATTTTCGCATGGCTATCTGAATACACATTACCAAAGGGTACTTAATTAACAACAAGGGTCAGCCCTATACATGCCATTTTCAAAATTGAACTAAAAGAGTACCAAAAGTGGCTTAGATAGTGTGGATGACTTGACTTTGACACTCCGAGTCCGATGGTGACGAACAAAATCTATAAAATAGAGAATCAAAGTAATGGCGAGTAAGCATTTTAATGCTTAGTAAGTTCAAGTAATGAAATTATTCGCGACTAAGGTATAACGTTCATATGACTACATGAATAATTGCATATATGCATGTTCTCAAATCATACTTCATGCTTCAACCATTATATTCATACACAGGGAATCAAACCTAACTAGAGGTTGGAAGTTCGTTAATCAATTGAGCGAATACTATTTCAAAGGAATCAACCTTTCCGATGCATATACGAAACATACCTTATCGTTTGGATTTTATGTGCATATTAATTGAAATTATTACAGCAAGATCACTCACTTCCAAACCCAAGTACCTTGAGTTTAGCGGATATAGCAACTTGCACAAATGCCTTCGGGACTTAGCCCGGATATAGTCACTAGCACAAATGCCTTCGGGACTTAGCCCGGATATAGTCACTAGCACAAATGCCTTCGAGACTTAGCCCGGATATAGTCAATAGCACAAATGCCTTCGGGACTTAGCCCGGATATAGTCACTAGCACAACTGCCTTCGGGACTTAGCCCGGATATAGTCACTAGCACCATGCCTTCGGGACTTAGCTCGGATGTCATCCGAATAATCATGCACATATATCGATAAATCATGACACATCCATATTTCATTTTCATTACTAAAGCTCAAACACAAGACACTTATCAAACCTTACCAATTTCGGCTCAATAGCCATATACAAAGAGCATGATTTCGAGTGGCTTTATAACATGATCTCTATACACATTATCGGATACCCGTCATAGGTATAAACTAATCACCTCAATATATCATTCAAGTAAAGTCATTATATCTCCGTTTATTCGTTATGCTTATATGTCATGACTTAATCAAATCATAAACTAAGTTTCATTACTCGAAGACTTACCTCAGATGTTGTCGAACGACTTCAACTGTGACATCCCTAAATTGACCCTAGTCGGAAAGTGGTTTCGGGACCACTAAACCGAGTCATAATAATAATTAACCATCATAATCGATGCTCATTATATGCATATATGCATGTGTGAAAATTTCATGTTTGGATTTTGTTAATTGTAAGTGAATTTTTATCAAATAGGACTTATGTGAGAAAATTTAGAAATGTGCTAGGCAAATGTAAGGTGGCCTATTAATACATGTGGGAAAGTGTTGTCCTTGCATGTCAAATTAGCCAAAATGAAGCATGATGGCGGCCATGCTATGAGTGGAAACATGTTGCCAACATGTTTAGTTAGTGGATTATGTAGGAAGAATAAAGAAATGAAAAAAAAAAAAGAGAATATGAAGAAAAACAAAGAAAAGAAAAAAAAGTGTTCATTCTCTCATTTTTCTCCTTGCTTGGCGAATGTACTAAGAAGAAAGGGGAAAGCTTGAGAAAATCAGCCATGGAGTTTGCTAGACTAAGGTATGTTGATGTTATCCATGAGATTCATGCATGTTTTTAGTTGATAGTTTGAGTTCCACCTAACCCATGGTCTAAACCTTTATCATGAAATGGGGATGATATTCGCCATGGGTGTTGTCTTCTTGGTATCATTGATGTTTGATGTTTGATGTTGTGGTGGTGAGGCATGAAGATGAGTTAAGTTTCGGCTAAGGTGGGTTTGTGTGGATGTCATTTGCATGCTAAGTGTCAAGCTTTGTAATGATATATGTGTATGGTGTCTTTGATGTTGTGAATGGAAGTAGAAGAAAAGTAAAAGAAATTTATGTAGAAATATGATGTATGTGGATTCATAGGATGTTACAAATAGATGTGAAGCTATGCTAGAAGAGAAAAGAAATTCGGCCAAGTGTTCATGGGAGGAAAACTATGTGTTTGAAAGAATAAAAATGATGCCATAATTGATAGTATAGGTATTCGGCCATTTAATCAAGTGTGTAGGTGATGTTAGATCAATTTTAGCACATTCGGCTATAGATAGGCATGTTGATAATCTCATTTAGACAATTAGACATAAAAGGGTGGTAATGAGGTTGAAAATTGTTGAATGGCTAGTTGGGTAATGAATGAAGCATTCGCCATATGGGGTAAAAATGGGTCATATGCTCATGAGATAAAATTTTGTGAATTGATGTATTAATGATGATAGTATAGTTGATGTCATGTATATATGTATAAATATTTGGCAAGACGGTTAAACTAGTTAATTTATTGACTAAGCTCAAGAAGCTCGAGGTGGAGAAACAAGCAAAGGCAAAGGAAAGAACATCGAGTAGCCGAGTTGGAACCATTTTGCCCAACACAAGGTAAGTCATTAAGCACATATGTTTGATATTGCTTAAATGATTGTAAAATCTATGCAATTGTATTTAATGGGATGCTATATATATATATATAAATGAAATTGTATGTGTATGGAGTGATGACAATTGTTGAATGTAAAAGAAATAGTGAAATGTGTAGAAAGTTTGCTTTCGGCACTAAGTGTCTTGGCAATACGTGTGTACGGTGACGAGATTGGCACTAAGTGTGCATGCTGGAAATATATGGCACTAAGTGTGCATGCTGGAAAAATACGGCCTTTGGGTGTGCGAGCTCGAAGGGTATGGCACTATGTGTGCGGGCTTAAATGCGTGGCACTAAGTGTGCGAAATCGAGTATTAAGCACTGTGTGTGCGTACTCTATATATATGGAGGGTGTGTCTCCATCGAGTTGAGTATGGACAGTGGATCGGGTAAGTACCTCGAGCTCATGACGAATAGAAAATACGTTCATGCTCGGGGTTGAATTTGGTAAGCCTTAAATCTATGTGATGATTGAAATTGTATGATTGTGGTGGAAATGAGTTAGTGTGTGAAAATGCTTCAAATATCTTGTTGTGTAGAATATGAAATGTGGATGTATGACTTGGTATGAGATTGGACCAAAAGGTCCGAGGAATTATGGTATAGATTCGATATGGATGAGTACCTAACCTCGTTTATTGTTCATGTTGTAGTAACTTTATCAGTGGATTGATGAATGCTTATGACTTACTGAGTTATAAACTCACTCGGTGTTTTCTTGTCACCCATTTTAGGTCTCTCGGACTCGTATTGTTTGCGTGATCGGAACCGTCGTTGAAGTCATCACACCGGCTGAAATATTTTGGTATTGTCTTCGTTGTTGAAGAACATTTGGCATGTATAGGCTATTATATTTTGTTGAATTGTGGGTTGTAAACTTTAAGCCATGTGAAAATGGCCTATGTGGTCGTCGAGTGGGATGCTAGAACCTATAGCCACGAGTCTTAGAAACTTTAATTTTGATAAGGTGGCCATAATTTGTGTCATGTATGATGGATGATTAAGGCCAAGGAAAGATTCATGAAATTGGCATAGTCTACTGCAGTAACTGTTGCGGACAGCAGCAGTGAGGTGAGATTGAAAAATCACTAAAAATAGTAGAAGTAGAATTAAATAGTGAATAAATTATGAAATTTAACCTTGATGAATCTAGTTTAATATGGATGGAACGAAACAACCATATGAGCAGTATATTGAGAGATATTAAAGTTCTCGTGAGACAGGGCCAGAACAGTTTCTGGGTCCCCTGTTGTGACTTTGAAAATTTACTATAAATTATCCAGAAAGAATTAGAAGTCATGCCTTATATGTGCAGATTCCATTTTGAGTCTAGTTTCATTAGAAACAAACGGCACCAGTATTAAAGCCCTGTACAGAGAGATATTCAAGTTTTAACGCGCTAAGGTCAGTGTAGTCGACTCCTGTAACATTGGTGACTTTAACTAATAAACTGTACCAATTGGCCTGACCAAAAATTCTAGAAATAAATCCATGGATAGATATATGAGTATAAATTCAGGAAAAATTTACGGAATCAGTTTCCGAGTTTTGAAACTCGAGATATGATTTTTAAGGCGACAGTGACGCAGTTAGCTAGCCTGCCTAGAACAGCAATCAGATTTTACAAAGAGAGAAATAAGTAAGCCAGCCCGGTAACACCACGTGTTCAAATCCGGTGACGGTCACGGGTTTGGGGTGTTACATCAACGGCTATTCAATTACTTTTTCCTTCCCTTTATCGGATTTAGTCCCCCTTTGCTCTTGAGCTTAAGTTCAACAAATTTTAAACTAGTCATTAATCGACTATTCAAGTATTACTTTCAGAATATAATACATATAGATTCGACTTTCACACATATAGATTATAGTAAGCTTTATAAAAATCAATAAATAATTCATTAGCAAATTTTCATTAATGTTTACAATATAATTACAATTTCCCTATAAGCTGACTTCCTGAGCAACAGTCACTAAAGTTTTTATAACTGGAGCTACGAAACTCCAAATCAATTGCCGATAATTTTTCTTGACAGAAGACTCATTTATCTATTATCCATAAAATTTTCAAAATTTTTAGTTTAGCCCAACAATACCAGAGTTTTCTTAAAGTTCACCTTGTTTCATTGTTTGACTAAACTGACTACTCTTCACTACGAATCAAATTTCTCATTGTACAGAATTCAAAATATGTTCTTGTTTATTTCATTTGAAACTAGACTCATTAAGGAGTCTAAGCATATAAATTTTATCTTAGGGCCATTTTTGTACAATTTATACTGATTTTATAAAAACAGAATAGGGAATCTAGTAGTCATTTTGACTCAGCCCCACAATACTTCAAATATCTCAAGATCGGTAACTCTTTTGTTTTTATAGTTTCTTTTGTAAGAAACTAGACTCTTCAAGATTTAATGAGATAATTTATTCAGCTTCTAGCTCAACTCCTACAAATTATGGCGATTTTCTAAAATCACCTTACTGCTGCTGTCCCCAAGCAGATTATTACCAAATCAAATACTAACATTTGCATTTCACCTCAATAGCTAGCTTAGCAAACCTTAATTTAACATATAATTGTTCATAACACAATTAAAGCATCCTCTCTATTCCATCAATTCAAAACACATACATTGCCCAATAATATCCAAAATCATATTCGCCTTAGTACACAACTTGTTAGCCGATTTTTCTCCATTTAGCAACTAATGCACATATGTGCTCATTTGTTAGACTCTACTTCACTTAACTACCATTTTTTTCATCCAAATAACATGAACAACACCATTTCTTGAACATTTTCTCTTAACCGATTACTCATGTTACCAACAAGATTCAAAATTTGGACATGGGCTAACTAAGGGACTTAGTAACTAGCTTAATACACTCAACAATTTCAAAAGCTACCATGAATTACATACCTTATTTATACATAAATTTTCAAGGATTTCAAAGTACTTACCTCTTCCTAAACATCAACCAAGCTGAACATGAAACAAGGGAATTCTTTTCTTCTCCCACCCTCAAGTCACGGCAAAGGAGGAACAAGGAGGAGACAACTTTTGTTTTTTTCCTCCCACTCACCTCATGTTCTATTATTCTTAATTCATTATTTTATTGTGTAACATAAAATTATTAGCACAAAATAATTATAATATGCTTTAGTCCATAACATGGCCAGCCACCATCTAGAATTTGGCCAATTTGACATGCAAGTACAAGCATTTTCTATCATGCATCAATAGGCCACTTTAACATTTGCCTAGCACATTTCTAAATTTTCTCACACAAGTCCTATTTAATAAAATTCACTTACAATTAACAAAATTCAAACACGAAATTTTCACACATGCATATATACATATAATAAGCATCAAATATGTCGGTTAATTATTTTTATGACTCGGTTTTGTGGTCCCGAAACCACTTTCCGACTAGGGTCACATTAGGGCTGTCACACTAATGGGCCGATCGGGCCGCAGGGGACGATGCTTTGTCCTAGTCCATGTTGAGAGTTTTGGAAAGGGTGGCCGGAGCTAATGTCGGGCCTATGAATAGGGGGTCCATTTCTAAGCGACTCCGGGCCAATGGAGCGGAGGTTTTTAAGGGTGTATCTGGAGTAGCCCCAAATGTGGCTGAGTATTGGCTAGAAGCCACGGAACGGATTATGGATGACCTGGTGTAACACCCCGAACCCGAGACCATCGCCGGTGTCGGACACGAGGGGTTAACAAGCCAAGTTCACATGTTTTGCCACCAATTTGACATTTCCAGTCAGGCTGGAAAACTGCGTCACCGTCGCCTTAAAAATCATATCTCGAGTTTCAAAACTCGGAAACTGGTTTTGTAAATTTTCCCTGAATTTAGACTCATATATCCATCCATGGATTTATTTCTAGAATTTTTGGTTGGGCCAATTGGTACAGTTTATTAGTTAAAGTCGCCCATGTTACAGGGATCGACTGCTCTGACCTTCGATTGCTATAACTTGAATATCTCTCTGTACAGGGCTTTAATACTGGTGTCGTTTGTTTCTAATGAAACTAGACTCAAAATGGAATCTGTAAATATAAGGCATGACTACTAATTCTTTCTGGATAATTTATAGTAAATTTTTAAAGTTGCGACAGGGGACCCAGAAACCGTTCTGGCCCTGTCTCACAATAGCTTTCATATCTCTTAACCTGTAACTCCTATGACCATTTCGTTTCTTCCATATGAAAATAGACTCATCAAGGTTCATTTACATAGCTTATTCACTATTTAATACCATTCCTAAAAATTTTGGTGATTTTTCACATTCACGTCACTGCAGCTGGCAGCTTCTGTTTTTAAGGTAGGTCTTACCTATTTTGTAGTCTCCATGAACCAACTAGTCTTGCCATACATAGGTTCATATATGATCATTTTAACCATACCAATGGCTGATCATGTGACCAACATTCCCATTTCAATCCATAATCACATCATGACATCATATATATACATACAAACCAAAAATAGTCTAAGTTCATGCTTCCTTTTACGAGCCATTTTAGCATGGCCGTATACATATACATCACCACATTTTTAAACCAACAAGGGTAGTCCTATACATGCCATTTCAAAGTTCAAACAAAATTTATACCAAAATAGAGGCGTTGATAGTGTGGATGACTTGACTTTATTGATCCCGAATCCGATTGCTATCGGCGAAATCTATAAAACAGAGAGCCAAAGCAGCGGGTAAGCATTTTTATGCTTAGTAAGTCTCAAGGAATATAATCAGCTTTAATTAAAGCAATACATTCACATAACCAAATGCATCATTCCATTAATACACATTCACATAGTCATTCTTACTTCACACTTCATCATTATATACTTTCACAAAGTATCGATCAATTCAATAGCTGAAATTAGTTAGGCGATTGAGCGAATGTTGCTCAAACATGTCGACTTTCCAATGCACATATAAGCGTACCTTATTCTTTGGGCTTTTCGAGCGTACTAATTGAATTCATTACAGCAACCAACACTCACCTCCAGCCCAAGATTCTTGAATATAACTGGATATAACCACGTGCACAAATGCCTTGGTCTTAGCCCGATAGAATGACTTCATACGAATGCCTTGGTCTTAGCCGGATGTAGCCACTAGCACAATTGCCTTGGTCTTAACCGGATATAATTTCAACATTAACGTCTTGGGGCTTAGCCTGGATATCATTCAATTTCTCATGCGCACATACATCAATAATCATTGGACATACATATTTCATTTTCGTTACTAAGGCTCAAACACAATTATGATCACTAGCATAATCGCCTTGGGACTTAGCCGGGTATCATTCAAATACTCATACACACATAATCAATAATCAATACACATCCATACATCATTTCACATAATTCAAGTAGGGTCACTTCTTGAGGACTTACCTCGGATGTTGTCGAGCGGCTTTTACGGCTATTCGATCACTTTCTCCTTCCCTTGTCCAATTGTGGCCCTCTAAGCTCTTGAGCTAATTCAAACAAATTCAATTTATTAAAACCTCATTGTGCTAGCTTATGGCGAATATGACAAGGAGTTTAAATGGTCATATAGCCACCCTTTAGCTTGAATACACAATGGTCATGCACATTTTATACTACATCAAGCAATTCAATACAATTTATTCGAGCATCAAGGAAAAGCTAAGGCCTTCAATAGGCTACCCAAGGCCGAATATTCATGTACATGTTGAGGCCAATTATGCACTTAATACCTCACAAAAACAGCATGCATTTTACTAGTTAATGCTTTGCATATTGTAGCTCAAAACTTATAATATAGCATCAAGCACTCATATGTGTGCTAGGCGAATGTGCTTGCAATTTCACAATTATTCTTCAACATCTTCTTCTTTAAACAAACATATTCATCACTTCCTTCATAACCAAAACATCATGTGCAAACATATATATACATATATGAGCATGGCGAATTTCAAGGTGTCCATAGCCATCCAAAACACAAATTTTAACTAACATGCAAGAAGCATGAATCATGCTCATGAATGCATCATGGCGAATATGACAATCATGCCCTTTTAACTTCAATCATGGTTGAACAAAAGAAAACTCAAAATCTTACTCAAGAGTAGACAATCCATCATTGCATGCATCATCATCAAGCTTCACACTTAGCATGCAATGGCTTTATCACCATAACAACTTTGGCCAAATACCATTTCCATGGCATAACAAAGATTTGAGCCATGGCTAACATGCACATCAAGTTAGCAACCAAAACATGCATGAAACTCCCAACACAACCTCATACATACCTTAATCTTGATGCAATTTAGCCAAATCTCCTTCTAGATCTCTTCTAAACCAAGCATGAAGCAAAAATCCTCCCCCTTTTTCCTTAGTATTTTCGGCCAAGAAGTGAAAATGGATGGACAAAATTTCTCCTCTCTTTTCCTCTACTCACGGCAACAAGGGCATCCAAGCTCATCTTTCTCTTTTTTTTTCATTTTTTATGCTTATTTTTATTATAATACTTCCTACATAACTCACTAGCCAAACATGTTGGAAACATGTTTTCCCTTATATAATTTGTCATGGCCGGCCATCCACCTTAGGAAATGGGATAATTGACATGCAACTCCATTTATTTCACTTCATGCATTATTAGGCCACTTAAAATACACCTATCACATTTTCAAGTCCTAGCACATGGGTCCTTTCTTATAAATTTGCACCTAATTAATAAAAATCAAGACACGAAATATTTACGCATACAAATTCCACATACAATAAGCACGAATATAACACCTAATTATTCTTGTGACTCGGTTTCGTGGTCCCGAAACCACTCTCCGACTAGGGTCACATTAGGGTGTCACAACTCTCCCCACTTAAGAGATTTTCGTCCCCGAAAATCTTACCGGTAAATAGGTTTGGATATCGCTCTCTCATAGAGTTCTCGGTCTCCCAAGTAGCTTCTTCTATCCCGTGCTTGAGCCATAACACTTTCACTAGCGGAACCCGCTTGTTTCGCAACTCTTTCACTTCTCGTGATAGGATACGAATCGGTTCTTCCTCATAACTCATATTAGCTTGGATTTCAATTTCTGATGGGCTAATCACGTGTGATGGATCGGATCTATAGCGTCGAAGCATCGAAACATGAAAGACATCGTGAACCTTTTTGAGTTCAGGGGGCAAAATCAAACGATATGCCACTGGACCGACTCGCTCGGATATCTCATATGGCCCAATGAACCTCGGGCTCGGCTTGCCCTTACGGTGAATCGAGTATCTTTTTCCAAGCGATACCTTGAGAAACACTTTATCACCCATCGATACTTGATATCCTTACGCTTGAGATCCGCGTCGACTTCGACGATCGGAGGCTATCTTGAGACTTTCACGGATTACTTTCACTTTACATTCAGCATCTCTAACCAAATCCACCCGAAAATCTTGCTTTCACCAAGCTCGGTCCAAAACAATGGTGTACGGCATTTACGACCGTACAAAGCCTCGTAGGGTGCCATCTTAATACTTGATTGAAAATTTGTTGTTGTAGCGAATTCAATCAACGGCAAATACCGTTCCCATGAACCACTAAACTCGAGGACGCAACATCTCAACATATCCTCAAGTATCTGAATTATCCGCTCGGATTGACCATCGGTTTGGGGTGAAAGGCGGTCTGAAATGCAACTTGGTACCCAAAGCTTCTTGCAACTTTTTCCAAAATCGCGAGGTAAATCTCGGATCTCTATCCGACCACGATGGAAATAGACACCCGTGTAATCTCACAATCGAAAGCGTACAATTCGGCTAGTTTGTCCATTGAAAAATCCCTACGTACGGGGACAAAGTGGGCCGACTTAGTCAATCTATCTACCACGACCCAAACCGCATCCTTCTTACTTGCTAACAATGGCAGTCCGGATACAAAGTCCATTGTGACTCGATCCCATTTCCACTCGGGTATCGTGATTGGTGAAGTAATCTGAAGGCACGATGTTCGCTTTCACTTGTTGACATATTAAACATCTCGAAACAAAGTCGGAGATGTCTCGCTTCATACCATGCCACCAAAACCGACGTTTCAAATCATTGTACATCTTCGTACTCCCCGGGTGGATTGCCATTCGGCTACAATGGGCTTCATTGAATTATCGAAATGAGTTCCGAATTCTTTGGAACACACAGATGACTTTTGAACCTCAAACAATCGTCATCATCGATTTGAAATTCCGAGTCCTTGTTCGGAACACACTCAGCCCGTTTTGCAGCCAACTCGTCGTCGACTTTCTGAGCTTCTCGAATTTGATGTATCAATAGTGGTTTGGCTTTCAATTCAGCTACTAACACACTATCGGATCGGACAGACAAGTGCACGTTCATCGCTCGTAAAGCGAATAATGATTTACGACTCAAGGCATCCGCAACCACATTCGCCTTTCCCGGGTGATAGTCAATGACCAGCTCGTAATCCTTTAACAGCTCGAGCCAACGTCTTTGTCATGATTTAAGTCTCTTTGGGTCATCAAATATTTGAGACTTTTGTGATCCGAGTACACATGGCACCTTTCACCAAATAAGTAATGTCGCCAAATCTTTAAGGCGAACACGATGGCGGCCAATTCGAGATCATGAGTCGGATAATTTTTCTCATGTGGCTTTAATTGCCTCGACGCATAGGCCACAACTCGACCTTCTTGCATCAATACACAACCTAACCCAAGTAGGGAGGCGTCGCTATAGATGACAAACTCTTTGCCGGACTCGGGTTGCACTAGAATTGGGGCTTCAGTCAAATAAGTTTTCATTGATCGAAACTTTTTGACATTTCTCTATCCATTCGAACTTAACATCCTTTTGGAGTAACCGTCATCGGCGTGGCTATCGTTGAGAAACCTTTACAAATCGTCGGTAATAACCTAAGCCCCAAAAAGCTCGAACCTCGATAATATTTCTGGAGGCTTCCAATTAAGTATGGCTGAAATTTTATTGAATTGACTCGAATACCGATCTGAATACCACATGACCCAAGAAGCTAACCTCTCTTAACGAACTCACACTTGCTGAACTTAGCATATAATTGCTTATCCCGTAAAATTTGCAAAGGCACTAACCGCGGTGTTCAGCATGTTCGGTCTCATTTCTTGAATAGACCAAGATGTCATCAATGAACACGACTACGAATCGATCCAAATATGGTGCGAAGATCCGATTCATTAAATCCATAAATACCGCGAGGGCATTAGCTAGCCCAAACGGCATCACTAGGAACTCATAGTGACCATATCTCGTTCAAGGCGGTCTTGGGTACGTCCGAATCTCGGATTCGCAATTGATAATAGCCCGATCTCAAATCTATTTTCGAGAACACCGAGGCTCCCTTGAGTTGATCGAACAAGTCATCGATCGTGGTAACGGATATTTGTTCTCTATCGTCGCTTTATTAAGGCGGCGATAGTCGATCTACAACCGCATGGTTCCATCCTTCTTTTCACGAACAATCTTGGCGCACCCAAAGCGAAAACTCGGCGAGCAAAACCTCTATCCACCAATTCTTGCAACCGAGCTTTCAACTCCTTTAATTCCGTTGGTGCCATACGATACGGAGCTATCGAAATTGAGTGGTACCGGTACCAATTTGATGCCAAATTCTATTTCTCGAGCAGGTGGTAAACCCAGCAATTCTTGGGAAAACATCCGGGTATTCACAAACCACGGGCGCAGTTCGGGTTTCTTTTACGATTCCTTGTCATCGAAAGCGTCGTCGCAAGTGCTTCCGCACCCTTTTCTTACATATTTACGGGCCAACATCGGCGATATTACGGTGGCAACCCTTTAAGTCCGTAGACTCAACCCGAATTATCTTGTTATTCGCGCTCCTCAAATCGATAGTCTTGCTCTTGCAATTTACAACCGCATCGTGCATGGTCAACCAATCCAAACCAAGAATAACGTTGAACTCATCGAGCGGCAAAAGCATCAAGTCCGCGGAAAACAAGAACCTCGGAACACTAGGGACTTTTCTTGCACACTTTGTTGACAAGCACGTAATGACCCAAGGGTTTGACACCGAATTACAAACTCGATGAGACTCAATAGGCAAACTCTTCTTTGGATGCTAAGGTTTCACATATATATGAATGAGTAGAACCGGGGTCAATCAAAGCAATCACATTTGTATTGAAAAGAGTGAAAGTACCGGTAATGACATCCGGAGAGGCAGCATCCTCGCGTGCGCGTATGGCATAAGTCCTAGCAGAACACGAGCCTCGGATCGATGGTAGCATCTCTAGATCCTCTCGACCGCCAACGACATTGCCCATATTTCTAGGTGGCCTACCTCGGCGATGGTAGCACCGGGTTTCCACTCGACTTACATTCTGTTCATGCATCCTCGGGCAATCCTTCATAAAGTGGTCGGCCGATCCACACTTATAGCGAGGCGATCACGAAACCAACAGCTCCCGAATGCCATTTTCCACAATGTAGACACTCCGCCCTCTCTCGGCGATCATTTCCACCATGGCGATCGAAGTGACTCGTGTGGTCACGAGGGTCGATCGTCCTCGTCTAGAAAAGCCCAAACGCCTCTAGACCGGCTCACATCATCTCGAAATCTCTTGATGCTGTTGAAGAGACCTTCGAGGACCTCTTTCGAATTCTCCGGTTCCCACATCAACTTTTGTTTCTCCTTTCTAAGCTCTTGACTTTACAAGCTCGCTCAACAAGTACTCTGAACTCTCGTATTTGAGAATGCCAACGAACATCCTTATATCATCATTTAGCCCATCCTCGAAGCGTTTACACATAATAGCTTGGACGAAATGCATTCTCGCAGCGTGTCGGCTAAGCCTCACAAATTTTCGTTCGTAGTCGATGGCGACATAGAACCTTGCTTAAGATCAAGAAATTCCCTTCGCTTTTGGTCGATGAATCTCTGGTGATATATTTTTTTGAACTTCGGTTTGAAAGAATTCCCAAGTCACTTGCTCTCTAGGTACCACAGAAGTCGAGTACTCCACCAATAGTAGGCGGACTCACGTAGTAAGGAGATGGTACACTTTAAGCACTCATCGGTGTACAGGATAGCTCATCGAGCACCGGATAGTGTTATCCAACCAAAATTCAGCTCGCTCGGCATCATCATCATCCGTAGCCTTAAATTCAGTGGCCCCATGTTTTGAATCCTATCGATTGGGGCTTACTTGACCTTATTTGGTCAGTCACCGGAGGTATTGTAGGTCTTGGGGTTGCATTTGTCGGGAATGGAGGTTGTGGAACAACCGTGTTAGTTCGAATGTATTGATTAAACCATTCGTTCATCACACTATAAAAGGCTTGCCTAGCCTCATCATTCGGATTGCTGGCCATAGGTTGAGAGTCCGCGGCGCTGTCCCTTGCGCGGGCAGCGCCACACTCTCCACATCATCAGCTATTGCTCGGTTGGGATCGGGATCCATTGCTATAAACAAACACAAAGTCAAATTGTCGAAATCACCACACTATCGATTCATCATTTAATGGCATGTATAGCTAGACCCCAAACACATCACGGTAGTCCTAGAATCGACTAAACCGTGGCTCGATACCAATAAAATTGTAACACCCCAACCCGAGACCATCGCCGTTATCGGACACGAGGGTTAACAAGCCAAGTTCACATGTTTTGCCACCAATTTGACATTTCCAGTCAGGCTGGAAAACTGCGTCACCGTCGCCTTAAAAATCATATCTCGAGTTTCAAAACTCAGAAACTGGTTTCGTAAATTTTCCCTGAATTTATACTCATATATCCATCCATGGATTTATTTCTAGAATTTTTTGTTGGGCCAAATTGTACAGTTTATTCGTTAAAGTCGCCCATGTTACAGGGATTGACTGCTCTGACCTTCGCGCGCTATAACTTGAATATCTCTCTGTACAGGGATTTAATACTGGTGTCGTTTGTTTCTAATGAAACTAGACTCAAAATGGAATCTGTACATATAAGGCATGACTCCTAATTCTTTCTGGATGATTTTTAGTAAATTTTTAAAGTTGTGACAGGGGACCCAGAAACCGTTCTGGCCCTGTCTCACAATAGCTTTCATATCTCTTAACCTGTAACTCCTATGACCATTTCGTTTCTTCCATATGAAAATAGACTCATCAAGGTTCATTTACATAGCTTATTCACTATTTAATACCATTCCTAAAAATTTTGGTGATTTTTCACATTCACGTCACTGCAGCTGGCAGCTTCTGTTTTTAAGGTAGGTCTTACCTATTTTGTAGTCTCCATGAACCAACTAGTCTTGCCATACATAGGTTCATATATGATCATTTTAACCATACCAATGGCTGATCATGTGACCAACATTCCCATTTCAATCCATAATCACATCATGACACCATATATATACATACAAACCAAAAATAGTCTAAGTTCATGCTTCCTTTTACGAGCCATTTTCGCATGGCCGTATACATATACATCACCACATTTTAAACCAACAAGGGTAGTCCTATACATGCCATTTCAAAGTTCAAACAAAATTTATACCAAAATAGAGGCGTTGATAGTGTGGATGACTTGACTTTATTGATCCCGAATCCGATTGCTATCGGCGAAATCTATAAAGCAGAGAGCCAAAGCAGCGGGGTAAGCATTTTATGCTTAGTAAGTCTCAAGGAATATAATCAGCTTTAATTAAAGCAATACATTCACATAACCAAATGCATCATTCCATTAATACACATTCACATAGTCATTCTTACTTCACACTTCATCATTATATACTTTCACAAAGTATCGATCAATTCAATAGCTGAAATTAGTTAGGCGATTGAGCGAATGTTGCTCAAACATGTCGACTTTCCAATGCACATATAAACGTACCTTATTCTTTGGGCTTTTCGAGCGTACTAATTGAATTCATTACAGCAACCAACACTCACCTCCAGCCCAAGATTCTTGAATATAACCGGATATAACCACGTGCACAAATGCCTTGGTCTTAGCCGGATAGAATGACTTCATACGAATGCCTTGGTCTTAGCCGGATGTAGCCACTAGCACAATTGCCTTGGTCTTAACCGGATATAATTTCAACATTAACGTCTTGAGGCTTAGCCGGATATCATTCAATTTCTCATGCGCACATACATCAATAATCATTGGACATACATATTTCATTTTCGTTACTAAGGCTCAAACACAATTATGATCACTAGCATAATCGCCTTGGGACTTAGCCGGTATCATTCAAATACTCATACACACATAATCAATAATCAATACACATCCATACATCATTTCACATAATTCAAGTAGGGTCACTTCTTGAGGACTTACCTCGGATGTTGTCGAGCGGCTTTTACGGCTATTCGATCACTTTCTCCTTCCCTTGTCCAATTGTGGCCCTCTAAGCTCTTGAGCTAATTCAAACAAATTCAATTTATTAAAACCTCATTGTGCTAGCTTATGGCGAATATGACAAGGAGTTTAAATGGTCATATGGCCACCCTTTAGCTTGAATACACAATGGTCATGCACATTTTATACTACATCAAGCAATTCAATACAATTTATTCGAGCATCAAGGAAAAGCTAAGGCCTTCAATAGGCTACCCAAGGCGAATATTCATGTACATGTTGAGGCCAATTATGCACTAATACCTCACAAAAACAGCATGCATTTTACTAGTTAATGCTTTGCATATTGTAGCTCAAAACTTATAATATAGCATCAAGCACTCATATGTGTGCTAGGCGAATGTGCTTGCAATTTCACAATTATTCTTCAACATCTTCTTCTTTAAACAAACATATTCATCACTTCCTTCATAACCAAAACATCATGTGCAAACATATATATACATATATGAGCATGGCGAATTTCAAGGTGTCCATAGCCATCCAAAACACAAATTTTAACTAACATGCAAGAAGCATGAATCATGCTCATGAATGCATCATGGCGAATATGACAATCATGCCCTTTTAACTTCAATCATGGTTGAACAAAAGAAAACTCAAAATCTTACTCAAGAGTAGACAATCCATCATTGCATGCATCATCATCAAGCTTCACACTTAGCATGCAATGGCTTTATCACCATAACAACTTTGGCCAAATACCATTTCCATGGCATAACAAAGATTTGAGCCATGGCTAACATGCACATCAAGTTAGCAACCAAAACATGCATGAAACTCCCAACACAACCTCATACATACCTTAATCTTGATGCAATTTAGCCAAATCTCCTTCTAGATCTCTTCTAAACCAAGCATGAAGCAAAAATCCTCCCCTTTTCCTTAGTATTTTCGGCCAAGAAGTGAAAATGGATGGACAAAATTTCTCCTCTCTTTTCCTCTACTCACGGCAACAAGGGCATCCAAGCTCATCTTTCTCTTTTTTTTCATTTTTTATGCTTATTTTTATTATAATACTTCCTACATAACTCACTAGCCAAACATGTTGGAAACATGTTTTCCCTTATATAATTTGTCATGGCGGCCATCCACCTTAGGAAATGGGATAATTGACATGCAACTCCATTTATTTCACTTCATGCATTATTAGGCCACTTAAAATACACCTATCACATTTTCAAGTCCTAGCACATGGGTCCTTTCTTATAAATTTGCACCTAATTAATAAAAATCAAGACACGAAATATTTACGCATACAAATTCCACATACAATAAGCACGAGAATATAACACCTAATTATTCTTGTGACTCGGTTTCGTGGTCCCAAACCACTCTCCGACTAGGGTCACATTAGGGGTGTCACAACTCTCCCCACTTAAGAGATTTTCGTCCCCGAAAATCTTACCGGTAAATAGGTTTGGATATCGCTCTCTCATAGAGTTCTCGGTCTCCCAAGTAGCTTCTTCTATCCCGTGCTTGAGCCATAACACTTTCACTAGCGGAACCCGCTTGTTTCGCAACTCTTTCACTTCTCGTGATAGGATACGAATCGGTTCTTCCTCATAACTCATATTAGCTTGGATTTCAATTTCTAATGGGCTAATCACGTGTGATGGATCGGATCTATAGCGTCGAAGCATCGAAACATGAAAGACATCGTGAACCTTTTTGAGTTCAGGGGGCAAAATCAAGCGATATGCCATCGGACCGACTCGCTCGGATATCTCATATGGCCCAATGAACCTCGGGCTCACTTGCCCTTACGGTGAATCGAGTATCTTTTTCCAAGGCGATACCTTGAGAAACACTTTATCACCCATCGATACTTGATATCCTTACGCTTGGATCCGCGTCACGACTTGACGATCGGAGGCTATCTTGAGACTTTCACGGATTACTTTCACTTTCGTTCAGCATCTCTAACCAAATCCACCGAAAATCTTGCTTTCACCAAGCTCGGTCCAAAACAATGGTGTACGGCATTTACGACCGTACAAAGCCTCGTAGGGTGCCATCTTAATACTTGATTGAAAGTTTGTTGTTGTAGCGAATTCAATCAACGGCAAATACCGTTCCCATGAACCACTAAACTCGAGGACGCAACATCTCAACATATCCTCAAGTATCTGAATTATCCGCTCGGATTGACCATCGGTTTGGGGGTGAAAGGCGGTCTGAAATGCAACTTGGTACCCAAAGCTTCTTGCAACTTTTCCAAAAT
The DNA here is from genome assembly GCF_025698485.1 of Gossypium arboreum. Classification (NCBI taxonomy): domain Eukaryota; kingdom Viridiplantae; phylum Streptophyta; class Magnoliopsida; order Malvales; family Malvaceae; genus Gossypium; species Gossypium arboreum. The sequence continues at coordinate 58,969,151 of NC_069080.1, forward strand.
CGCGAGGTAAATCTCGGATCTCTATCCGACACGATGGAAATAGACACCCGTGTAATCTCACAATCGAAAGCGTACAATTCGGCTAGTTTGTCCATTGAAAAATCCGTGCGTCACGGGGACAAAGTGGGCCGACTTAGTCAATCTATCTACCACGACCCAAACCGCATCCTTCTTACTTGCGACAATGGCGGTCCGGATACAAAGTCCATTGTGACTCGATCCCATTTCCACTCGGGTATCGTGATTGGTGAAGTAATCTGAAGGCACTGATGTTCCGCTTTCACTTGTTGACATATTAAACATCTCAAACAAAGTCGGAGATGTCTCGCTTCATACCATGCCACCAAAACCGACGTTTCAAATCATTGTACATCTTCGTACTCCCGGGTGGATTGCCATTCGGCTACAATGGGCTTCATTCGAATTATCGAAATGAGTTCAATTCTTTGGAACACACAGACGACTTTTGAACCTCAAACAATCGTCATCATCGATTTGAAATTCGAGTCCTTGTTCTAACACACTCGGCCGTTTGCGCCCAACTCGTCGTCGACTTTACGAGCTTCTCGAATTTGATGTATCAATAGTGGTTTGGCTTTCAATTCAGCTACTAACACACTATCGGATCGGACGGAGACAAGTGCACGTTCATCGTCGTAAAGTGAATAATGATTTACGACTCAAGGCATCCGCAACCACATTCGCCTTTCCGGGTGATAGTCAATGACCAGCTCGTAATCCTTTAACACTCGAGCCAACGTCTTTGTCGCAGATTTAAGTCTCTTTGGGTCATCAAATATTTGAGACTTTTGTGATCCGAGTACACATGGCACCTTTCACCAAATAAGTAATGTCGCCAAATCTTTAAAGGCGAACACGATGGCGGCCAATTCGAGATCATGAGTCGGATAATTTTTCTCATGTGGCTTTAATTGCCTCGACGCAAGCCACAACTCGACCTTCTTGCATCAATACACAACCTAACCCAAGTAGGGAGGCGTCGCTATAGATGACAAACTCTTTGCGGGACTCGGGTTGCACTAGAATTGGGGCTTCACCAAATAAGTTTTCATTGATCGAAACTTTTTGACATTTCTCTATCCATTCGAACTTAACATCCTTTTGGAGTAACCGTCATCGGCGTGGCTATCGTTGAAAACCTTTACAAATCGTCGGTAATAACCTAAGAAGCCCCAAAAAGCTCGAACCTCATAATATTTCTGAGGCTTCCAATTAAGTATGGCTGAAATTTTATTCGAATTAACTCGAATACCCGTCTGCAGATACCACATGACCCAAGAAGCTAACCTCTCTTAACCGAACTCACACTTGCTGAACTTAGCATATAATTGCTTATCCCGTAAAATTTGCAGCACTAACCGCGGTGTTCAAATGTTCGGTCTCATTTCTTGAATAGACCAAGATGTCATCAATGAACACGACTACTGAATCGATCCAAATATGGTGCGAAGATCCGATTCATTAAATCCATAAATACCGAGGGCATTAGCGAGCCCAAACGGCATCACTAGGAACTCATAGTGACCATATCTCGTTCTGAAGGCAGTCTTGGGTACGTCCGAATCTCGGATTCGCAATTGATAATAGCCCGATCTCAAATCTATTTTCGAGAACACTGAGGCTCCCTTCAGTTGATCGAACAAGTCATCGATACGTGGTAACGGATATTTGTTCTCTATCGTCGCTTTATTAAGCTGACGATAGTCGATGCACAGCCGCATGGTTCCATCCTTCTTTTTCACGAACAATACTGGCGCACCCCAAGGCGAGAAACTCGGGCGAGCAAAACCTCTATCCACCAATTCTTCCAACTGAGCTTTCAACTCCTTTAATTTTGTTGGTGCCATACGATACGGAGCTATCGAAATTGGAGTGGTACCGGTACCAATTCGATGCCAAATTCTATTTCTCGAGCAATGGGTAAACCGGTAATTCTTTGGGAAAACATCGGGTATTCACGGACCACGACACAGTTCGGGTTTCTTTTCGATTCCTTGTCATCGAAAGCACGTCGCAAGGTACGCCGCACCTGCTTTCTAACATATTTCGGGCCAACATCGCTGATATTACGGTGGCAACCCTTTAAGTCCGTAGACTCAACCCGAATTATCTTGTTATTCGCGCTCCTCAAATCGATAGTCTTGCTCTTGCAATTTACAACCGCATCGTGCATGGTCAACCAATCCAAACCAAGAATAACGTCGAACTCATCGAACGGCAAAAGCATCAAGTCCGCCGGAAAACAAGAACCTCGGAACACTAGGGGACTTTTCTTGCACACTTTGTTGACAAGCACGTAATGACCCAAGGGTTTGACACCAATTACAAACTCGATGAGACTCAATAGGCAAACTCTTCTTTGGATGCTAAGGTTTCACATATATATGAATGAGTAGAACCGGGGTCAATCAAAGCAATCACATTTGTATTGAAAAGAGTGAAAGTACGGTAATGACATCCGGAGAGCGGCATCCTCGGCGTGCGCGTATGGCATAAGTCCTAGCAGAGCACGAGCCTCGGATCGATGGTAGCATCTCTAGATCCTCTCGACCGCCAATCGACATTGCCCATATTTCTAGGTGGCCTACCTCGGCGATGGTAGCACCGGGTTTCCACTCGACTTACATTCTGCTCATGCATCCTCGGGCAATCCTTCATAAAGTGGTCGGCCGATCCACACTTATAGCGAGAGCGATCACGAAACCAACAGCTCCCGAATGCCATTTTCCATAATGTAGACACTCCGCCCTCTCTCGTGATCATTTCCACCATCGGCGATCGAAGTGACTCGTGTGGTCACGGGGGTCGATCGCGTCCTCGTCTAGAAAAGCCCAAACGCCTCTAGACCGGCTCACATCATCTCGAAATCTCTTGATGCTGTTGAAGAGACCTTCCGGGGACCTCTTTCGAATTCTCCGGTTCCCACATCAACTTTTGTTTCTCCTTTCTAAGCTCTTGACTTTACAAGCTCGCTCAACAAGTACTACGAACTCTCGTATTTCGAGAATGCCAACGAACATCCTTATATCATCATTTAGCCCATCCTCGAAGCGTTTACATAATAGCTTCAGACGAAATGCATTCTCGCGATCGGCTAAGCCTCACAAATTTTCGTTCAGTGATCGATGGCGACATAGAACCTTGCTTAAGATCAAGAAATTCCCTTCGCTTTTGGTCGATGAATCTCTGACTGATATATTTTTTTCGGAACTCGGTTTGAAAGAATTCCCAAGTCACTTGCTCTCTAGGTACCACAGAAGTCAGAGTACTCCACCAATAGTAGGCGGACTCACGTAGCAAGGAGATGGTACACTTTAAGCACTCATCGGGTGTACAGGATAGCTCATCGAGCACCCGGATAGTGTTATCCAACCAAAATTCAGCTCGCTCCGGCATCATCATCATCCGTAGCCTTAAATCCAGTGGCCCATGTTTTCGAATCCTATCGACTGGGGGCTTACTTGACCTTATTTGGTCAATCACCGAGGTATTGTAGGTCTTGAGGTTGCATTTGTCGGGAATGGAGGTTGTGGAACAACCGTGTTAGTTCGAATGTATTGATTAAACCATTCGTTCATCACACTATAAAAGGCTTGCCTAGCCTCATCATTCGGATTGTTGGCCATAGGTTGAGAGTCTGGCGCTGTCCCTTCTTGCGCGAGCAGCGCCACACTCTCCACATCATCAGCTATTGCTCGGTTGGGATCGGGATCCATTGCTATAAACAAACACAAAGTCAAATTGTCGTAAATCACCACACTATCGATTCATCATTTAATGGCATGTATAGCTAGACCCCAAACACATCACGGTAGTCCTAGAATCGACTAAACCGTGGCTTTGATACCAATAAAATTGTAACACCCCGAACCCGAGACCATCGCCGGTGTCGGACACGAGGGGTTAACAAGCCAAGTTCACATGTTTTGCCACCAATTTGACATTTCCAGTCAGGCTGGAAAACTGCGTCACTGTCGCCTTAAAAATCATATCTCAAGTTTCAAAACTCGGAAACTGGTTTCGTAAATTTTCCCTGAATTTATACTCATATATCCATCCATGGATTTATTTCTAGAATTTTTGGTTGGGCCAATTTGTACAGTTTATTAGTTAAAGTCGCCCATGTTACAGGGATCGACTGCTCTGACCTTCGCGCGCTATAACTTGAATATCTCTCTGTACAGGGATTTAATACTGGTGTCGTTTGTTTCTAATGAAACTAGACTCAAAATGGAATCTGTAAATATAAGGAATGACTCCTAATTCTTTCTGGATGATTTTTAGTAAATTTTAAAGTTGCGACAGGGGACCCAGAAACCGTTCTGGCCCTGTCTCACAATAGCTTTCATATCTCTTAACCTGTAACTCCTATGACCATTTCGTTTCTTCCATATGAAAATAGACTCATCAAGGTTCATTTACATAGCTTATTCACTATTTAATACCATTCCTACAAATTTTGGTGATTTTTCACATTCACGTCACTGCAGCTGGCAGCTTCTGTTTTAAGGTAGGTCTTACCTATTTTGTAGTCTCCATGAACCAACTAGTCTTGCCATACATAGGTTCATATATGATCATTTTAACCATACCAATGGCTGATCATGTGACCAACATTCCCATTTCCAATCCATAATCACATCATGACACCATATATATACATACAAACCAAAAATAGTCTAAGTTCATGCTTCCTTTTACGAGCCATTTTCGCATGGCCGTATACATATACATCACCACATTTTAAACCAACAAGGGTAGTCCTATACATGCCATTTCAAAGTTCAAACAAAATTTATACCAAAATAGAGGCGTTGATAGTGTGGATGACTTGACTTTATTGATCCCGAATCCGATTGCTATCGAGCGAAATCTATAAAACAGAGAGCCAAAGCAACGGGGTAAGCATTTTTATGCTTAGTAAGTCTCAAGGAATATAATCAACTTTAATTAAAGCAATACATTCACATAACCAAATGCATCATTCCATTAATACACATTCACATAGTCATTCTTACTTCACACTTCATCATTATATACTTTCACAAAGTATCGATCAATTCAATAGCTAAAATTCGTTAGACGATTGAGCGAATGTTGCTCAAACATGTCGACTTTCCAATGCACATATAAACGTACCTTATTCTTTGGGCTTTTCGGCGTACTAATTGAATTCATTACAGCAACCAACACTCACCTCCAGCCCAAGATTCTTGAATATAACCGGATATAACCACGTGCACAAATGCCTTGGTCTTAGCCCGATAGAATGACTTCGCACGAATGCCTTGGTCTTAGCCCGGATGTAGCCACTAGCACAATTGCCTTGGTCTTAACCGGATATAATTTCAACATTAACGTCTTGAGGGCTTAGCCCGGATATCATTCAATTTCTCTTGCGCACATACATCAATAATCATTGGACATACATATTTCATTTTCGTTACTAAGGCTCAAACACAATTCGATCACTAGCATAATCGCCTTGGGACTTAGCCGGGTATCATTCAAATACTCATACACACATAATCAATAATCAATACACATCCATACATCATTTCACATAATTCAAGTAGGGTCACTTCTTGAGGACTTACCTCGGATGTTGTCGAGCGGCTTTTACGGCTATTCGATCACTTTCTCCTTCCCTTGTCCAATTGTGGCCCTCTAAGCTCTTGAGCTAATTCAAACAAATTCAATTTATTAAAACCTCATTGTGCTAGCTTATGGCGAATATGACAAGGAGTTTAAATGGTCATATGGCCACCCTTTAGCTTGAATACACAATGGTCATGCACATTTTATACTACATCAAGCAATTCAATACAATTTATTCGAGCATCAAGGAAAAGCTAAGGCCTTCAATAGGCTACCCAAGGCGAATATTCATGTACATGTTGAGGCCAATTATGCACTTAATACCTCACAAAAACAGCATGCATTTTACTAGTTAATGCTTTGCATATTGTAGCTCAAAACTTATAATATAGCATCAAGCACTCATATGTGTGCTAGGCCAAATGTGCTTGCAATTTCATAATTATTCTTCAACATCTTCTTCTTTAAACAAACATATTCATCACTTCCTTCATAACCAAAACATCATGTGCAAACATATATATACATATATGAGCATGGCGAATTTCAAGGTGTCCATAGCCATCCAAAACACAAATTTTAACTAACATGCAAGAAGCATGAATCATGCTCATGAATGCATCATGGCGAATATGACAATCATGCCCTTTTAACTTCAATCATGGTTGAACAAAAGAAAACTCAAAATCTTACTCAAGAGTAGACAATCCATCATTGCATGCATCATCATCAAGCTTCACACTTAGCATGCAATGGCTTTATCACCATAACAACTTTGGCCAAATACCATTTCCATGGCATAACAAAGATTTGAGCCATGGCTAACATGCACATCAAGTTAGCAACCAAAACATGCATAAAACTCCCAACACAACCTCATACATACCTTAATCTTGATGCAATTTAGCCAAATCTCCTTCTAGATCTCTTCTAAACCAAGCATGAAGCAAAAATCCTCCCCTTTTTCCTTAGTATTTTCGGCCAAGAAGTGAAAATGGATGGACAAAATTTCTCCTCTCTTTTCCTCTACTCACGGCAACAAGGGGCATCCAAGCTCATCTTTCTCTTTTTTTTCATTTTTATGCTTATTTTTATTATAATACTTCCTACATAACTCACTAGCCAAACATGTTGGAAACATGTTTTCCCTTATATAATTTGTCATGGCCGGCCATCCACCTTAGGAAATGGGATAATTGACATGCAACTCCATTTATTTCACTTCATGCATTATTAGGCCACTTAAAAATACACCTATCACATTTTCAAGTCCTAGCACATGGGTCCTTTCTTATAAATTTGCACCAAATTAATAAAAATCAAGACACGAAATATTTACGCATACAAATTCCACATACAATAAGCACAGAATATAACACCTAATTATTCTTGTGACTCGGTTTCGTGGTCCCGAAACCACTCTCCGCTTAGGGTCACATTAGGGTGTCACACCTGGACTGCTCAGTGGAGCAGAAGTTAAAAGGAGCGGTGTTGTTGCTGCGGGGTGAGGTGTATCAGTGGTGGATCACTGTGAGAGAGGGTACCCCAGCGGAGAGGGTAACATGAGAGTTGTTCAAGTAGTCCTTCAAGGCGAAATATGTCAGAGCTAGCTATGTGGATGCACAAAGAAAGGAATTCCTGAATCTGACCCAAGGTAGTAAGACCGTTGCTGAATATGAGGTAGAGTTTCTACGATTGAGCCGGTACGCTAGTGGCATCGTCTCCATCGAATATGAGCACAGTGTTCGTTTTGAGGATGGCCTCAGAGATGAGTTAAGGGTGCTAATAGCTCCGCAAAGAGAGCGCGATTTTGCTACACTGGTAGGAAGGCTAAGATAACCTAAGAGGTGAAGCAAGCCGAATGAAAGAACCACGATAGGGATCAAAACTGATTTAGGAGGGATGTTGGACCAGTTGGTGCTGCAAACCGAAATGTTAAGAGAGCTAGGATGGAGGAACTAGTTTGAGTAGTTCTGGTGAACACAGTTAGACCACAAACTTGTGGAGATTGTGGCAGAGTGCATCTGGGGGAATGCTAGAAACGTACTGGGGGTTGTCTTTGTTGTGGGTCAAAGGAACATAGGATCAGGGATTATTCTAGAAGGCCAGCCCAGACTCAAGTGGCTGAACAAGGGGCTATGCAACCTGTGCAACTAGTGCGATGCGGACCGCCGCTGCCGAGAGGTCGTGGACAAGGTCGCGGTGGTAATGAAGGTGGACGTGGGGCACCTAGCGAGTCTTTGTTAATCTTTGAGGCTCGTCGGCCACTCTGGTATATCTTTGCTCGTCGCGCCAGGAGGAGGTGACCTTTTGATGTCATAACTTGGCATTGGGTGCACACTTTGAGGAGACTGTGTGTGGGGTAACTGTGATAAGTCTTTTAGGTCACTCGGTTAAGGTAGAGAAACTCTTTAGGGAGGTGCCTTTAGAGACTCAAGGTAGGATTTTATGTGGAGACTTGATAGAGTTACCGTTCGGAGAATTCAATTTGATCCTAGGGATGGACTGGTTGACCAAGCATAGGGAAACTCTGGATTGTGCAGTTAAGAGGATGGTGTTAAGGACTGTCGAGGATGAAGAGGTAATGATTATTGGAAAATGAAGGGATTACTTTTCCAATGTAGTATCGGCTTTGGGGACTGAGAAACTGATGCGTAAGGGATGCGAGGCATATTTGGCTTTTGTAAGCCAAGCTGAAACTGAGGATCTGACTGTGAAAATAGTCAGAACTGTTAGAGAATTCTGAAATGTTTTCCGAGAAGAGCTTCCTGGATTACCTCTGAATCAAGAAGTCGAGTTTGGAATCGATTTGATGCCTGGAATAGCTCCAGTGTCCATCGCACCTTATAGGATGGCACCGAAGGATTTGGTGGAACTGAAAGCTCAAATCCAAGAGTTGTTGGATAGAGGCTTCATTAGACCGAGTGTGTCTCCATAGGGAGCACCAGTCCTGTTTGTGAAGAAAAAGGACGGGACGATGCGTATGTGTATCGATTATCGCCAGTTGAACAAACTGACGATAAAGAACAAATACCCGCTACCTAGAATTGACGATCTATTTGACCAACTTAGAAGAGCTTCGGTATTTTCCAAGATTGACCTTTGATCTGAATACCATCAGCTAAGGGTAAAGGAAGTGGATATTCATAAGACAGCATTCAGAACTCAATATGGTCATTACGAGATTCTGGTTATGTCGTTTGGGTTGACGAATGCACGTGCAGCTTTCATGGATCTGATGAATCGAGTATGTCAACCTTACTTGGACCGATTCGTGGTCATTTTTATCGATGATATTCTGGTATATTCGAAAACTGAGGAGAAGCATGATGAGCATCTACGTATTGTGCTGCAAGTGCTGAGAGAGAAGCAACTTTATGCGAAGTTTAGTAAGTGTGAATTTTGGTTGCGATAAGTGACTTTTCTAGGTCATGTGGTTTTTGCCGAAGGAATTAGAGTGGATCCTCGAAAAATTGAGGCAGTTTTGGAATGGAAACCATCGAAGTCAGTATTGAAAATTCAGAGTTTTCTGGGTCTGGCAGGCTATTACAGAAGGTTTGTACAGGGATTTTCTCTGATTGCTGCACCATTGACGAAACTGTTAAGGAAAGGAGTAGCATTTTTCTAGACTGAAAAATAGTAGAAAGCTTTTGACCAATTGAAAAAGGTATTGACTGAGGCGCCAGTGTTGATTCAACCAGAGTCTGGGAGGACTACTTGCCATTGGCAGAGTTTGCGTACAACAACAGCTACCAAGCAAGTATTCAGATGGCTCCCTATGAGGCACTTTATGGGTGAAGATGTCGTACGCCTACGTGTTGGACAGGGTTGGGTGAACGACAAGTGCTTGGACCAGAATTAGTGGCAGATACTAAAAGTAAGGTTAAGTTGATAAGAGATCGATTAAAGGAGGCATCTGATAGACAGAAGTCGTATGCAGATCTAAAGCATAAAGAGATTGAGTTCACTGTTGGGGATATGGTTTTCTTGAAGGTTTCACCTTGGAAGAAGATCTTGAGGTTCGACAAGAAAGGAAAATTGAGCCCGTGGTTTATAGGGCCTTATCGGGTTCTTAAACGGGTAGGGCCAGTAGCATATCAGTTAGAGTTACCACCGGAGTTAGACAGAATTCATGACGTCTTTCATGTGTCCATGTTGAGACGATATCGATCGGATCCGTCACATGTTGTGCCAATGGAGGAGATTGAAGTAAAGACTGATTTGACCTTTGAGGAGGAACCCGTGCAAATTTTAGATCGAGAGGTTAAAGTTTTAAGAAGGAAGTTAGTTCCATTGGTGAAAGTACTGTGGCGTAATCATGGAAGGGAATAGGCTACTTGGGAGTCAGAAGAGACTATGCATCAACAATACCCTCAATTATTTGAATCAGGTAAATTTCGAGGCCGAAATTTCTTTAAGGGGGTAGAGTTGTAACGCCCTGATTTTCGAGATTTTTCGAGTTTTTGTGATTTTTGGTAAATTTTGAAATTTTGGTGTTCTGAATATTGGAATTGTGTTTAAGTGTGTTATTGGGCCTTTAGAAGGCCCAAGCCTAAGTTAAACACGGTAAAATATCAAGGTTGGATTTTAAGTGAATAGGAGACTTGGTTAAGTGGGCTTTTAAGAAGAACTTCGTAAATTATGACGCAAATAAGGCCTTGGTAAAGTGGCAAGGTGGCGCCACTAAGTTCCTAAAAAAAATGGCGTCTGGGAAGGAATTAAAGGTCTAGGGTTCAAGTTGCAAGGTAGGCATATGGTTACTTTTTAATTTTAGGCATGTGCAGGGCATGTGATCATTTAAGTGAATTTCGGCAAGGGCCTTAGGGAGGTTGGGCCGATTGTTTTAGTTGATATTAGGGTTAGGTTCTTTTTTTTCTGTCTTGGAGAATTAGGGTTAGCCACCTAAAAGCTTTCACTGCCATTCATCCTTTCTGAGTTCTCACAAAAGCCAAAAACGCAAATTTTCTTCTCCTTGGTGCTGATTTCTTCTTCCTCTCTTTTCCCTCCATTTTCTTTCTTCCTTTTTGTTTTTTATTCTAGCCAAAACCTTCTGATCACCTTACTCACCTCTTCTGTCAATCCTATCCTCCACAAAACCTCCATAGTCGATTGCCTTAAAAGCTAAAATCCCGAAAACTCAATTCTTGTGCCGATTCTCCAAGCCAAAATCCTTCAGTTATTTTTGTTCTTTTTGATCAACTTTCATCTTCTCTAAACCCTTAGTATCTATCGGCAACATTACTTCAAAGTTATAGCCTCAAATTGTCATCTTCTTCATCACTTAAAAAGTTGAATTACCATAGATTTAGGGACTTATAGCTGAAACTTCAGATCTCCTGGATTTGAGTTCTACTATCATTTAGAGGATAGATCTGCATCAGATCTACATAGAAATCAAAGAGGAATAAGTGGTAAGTGCTCATCACCTCAGATCTAGTCTTATTTTACAATTTAGAAAAGCCGAAGTCCCTAAAATCTAGGGAGGCTATCGATTTGGGCATAGGGCTTTAAGGGTCTTTAACCGATGATTTCTTTTGGTGATTAGTGTCTTCTAGAGGTTTGGTCGGAGGCTTGGATCTTTGGAACAACTAGACTTAGATCTAGTCATCGGTTTTCGGCAAAAAGGTAAGATTCTAAAGGCTTTAAAGGCATGGTTCGAATATGGGTTGCTGAATATTGGGATTGGTTGTTGTGGGTTGCAATCTAAGAATTGTGGTAATTAATTGTAGGACATCGTAAGGGATCTCAGTAGCAGTCGTCGCGAAACAGGTGTGTATCGAACACCCTCTCATAGTTCAATTCGGCAAAAGCCGAAATGCCGAAATTCTAGCATTTCGTGGGCTTGTGAGTGTGTGAGTGCTCACAAGACGTTTAGAAATCATTAGATCTAAAATCGCAAAGTTGTAAGTTAGTCGTGTATGAAATTTCATGCACTTCGGTAATTGGGCCTCGATAGGTTAAAACTCATTAATGGGCTTACGGCCTATCTGGGTTAATAAAAAATAAAAATTTATAATATAAAAAATAGGCAATAAGTATGTTCATTGGATTTGTAGAATTGAAGCCGCTTAAACCGTAAACCGGTCATAAAACTTGAGTTAAATGGGCTTAAATTACTAATGGACCTTTGTAGGGCCCATTAGGGTTTTAGGGCCAATGGTGAAATTGTGAAATTGAGATAAATAAATTACTGCGATGACAAATGGGCTAGTAAGGACCATAACATTCATGAGAACCCTTAAAACGATAAAATTCTTGAAATACCTTTATAGGTGGAAAGTTTACGCTTTACTCCAAGAAGCAAAATTACCGATATACCCCTAGGGTAAAGGTTGACTGAATGCATGCTTGATCACACTATTTATTGCATGCCATGTTATTATTATCGATGCATGGGACTAGGTTATTGATGGAGGAAATCTTGAAAGTGGCTTGACAACGTCTTCGGAAGCTTTGCCTCAACTTATCGATATCTGAGCAACTATCTTTGCAAGCTGTGGAGTGTAGGGTTGGGTGGGTTGAGCTATTCCTCACATGGAGTGGAGGGCCAGATGCAGGTGGAGTGTAGCGGTTGGTTATAGGTGGGTTGGGCTTGCATACACGAATATGTACGTTACGTTGCGGAATGGGCCTACGGGCCATCTGTTATCTGAAAAAGGGCTAAGGCCCAGTTTATATCGATACGAAAAGGGCTTCTGCCTAGTACCCTCGGTTATCTGAATAGGTCTTAGGCCCAATGGGCTTGAGCTGACTTGGGCTTTGGATAGGTTTTACATATACACTGAGTTTTCCAAACTCACCCCATTTTTCTTCCATCCTTACAGGTAAACCCTAGTTGGTGGACTTGGAGCTGGGCGGGATTCAGAGTGGCCACGAAGATTAAAATTCTAGTTTAAAATAAGTTTCAAGTAGCTTCGTTTTAAATTTCGCATTTATTTTTGATTATTTCTATTTTGGTTAAACTTGTAATAAGGCCGCTCTATTATTTTTGATTTTGGGTTTTTAAATTACTTAAATCATTTTCAACTTGAGATTCACATCACTTAAACTGATTTCTTGAAATTGGTTAACTCTAGGTTTATCAAAAATTACTTGTTTCAAATTGACACGACAACCAAACGTCTTCGAAACGAAACTTTTCAAAGTACAACAAAGTCACGTTTTTCTAAACCCTTAACAATCGATAATGGATAGGAGTCACACTAGTGAATCGAAACATTTCTCTTAAAACTTCATTAATGGTTTTTGCAAAGCTCACCCAAACTTTAGTAAACTAGGTAACTTGGTTAGTGGTAGGTAATGTGACATACCGGATTCAGCCGTAACATCTAGGCCGGGTTTGTGGTGTTACAGTTGTCGTGCTAGAGGTCCTGTGTTTAAATCCCTACGCGAGTGTGGGTAGTATTTTTGCTCAGTTGTCTGATAGAGTTTTGGTAGAGCTGAAATTTTGAAGTGGTTGTGAGTTAGCGGGTTTGTGGGAGGAAAAGTAGGGAAGTTGCCAGATTTCTGATTCTATCTAGTTTTTGAAAGGAAACGTCCAATTCAATTCTTAACGGACAGATACTAAGCTAATTAGAAAAAACATACTTCCGACCTCGGGAAGCGGGGTAGTGATGCCGATTATTCATAACATAATTCAAGTCGGGAATTCCAGGCTGGGAGAAAAGATCTGCGAATCGGCTTTAGTTTAGGAGTTTCCCGGAAGCTGATCCGAGGGAGTTGAAGACTTTTAGGAGTTAGAGCTGCTCTGATCCCCAAAAATTTATTCCTAACGCTTTCCTCTTTTCCCCTACCTTCCACTATCGTTTTCTTTTCTTTATTCTCTGGATTTCTGCTATTCTCTTGTTCGACTGTCATTGCGTCGATTTTTGGATTCGTTAATCAGCTTGGTAAGTAGTTGGGTGATTGTTAATGATTGGTTTTTCTTGAACTATGGGCAATCTTAATAATAGCCGATAAGTAGTAGTAATCGATGAATTCTGTGGTGTAGGAGAAGGTTGTAAGGTAGGAAATCACTGTTCAATGGCTTGATTCGGGGTGTTGGTCATTTTTTGTTAAGCGTTAAGTTGGTTTTGCATAATTGGATGAATTGTGTTAGGCTCGTTTTTGGTTACTAAAAGGTGTTGGGTATTCTGTTTTAGGTACTGACGGTCTTGGTAGTGATTTCAAGGTGTAAACGAATCAAGTGTGTTCCCAAAATGTGAAAAACTAAGTTTCGGCGAAAGCCAAAAATGACTACTGTCGACACCACATGGGTGTGTTGCCGGTTATGTGTGAGACACGACCGTGTGGTCGACGAAGGCATGGCCTTGCGAAGTGCACAGCCATGTGGTGACGTGAGGGTGGCCATGTGGGCTACACAGTCTAGGCCAAGTTGGGCGTATGGGCCCATACGGGCTTGCTGCACGAGCATCTGGGTTTTGAGCCAGGCCGTATGGGCCATAAGGGTAAGGCCAAATCTGGGCGTATGGGCCACACGGGCAAACCACTCAGGCATGTGGGCCCATTTTTCTAAAATTTTCCCTAGGGCCGCTCGGGTCGCTCCGATCGACTGTGGGCCTACTGTAGGGTCAGTAAGGGCTAACCAAACCCTAAAATTGTGGATTTGATAGTCTGATATTCTGTTCTGGGTGTGATAATACTATGCATGTCTGATTACTCTGTTATATATATAAGCATGTTGAGCATGTTTAATCTATTATTCTGCATTTGATTTTTGTATCTGTTATTGGTGTTGGATTATATGTATGGAGGAAGTATTACGTTCGGCGTTAATCACCTATATTCTGCCAGCTTGGCTGCATATATTATGATATGTGTCTTAAGGGCACAATTTGGTATGTAGGGATGGGATGGGATGGTCGGAGATGGTGTGTAGAGGATGAGGGTAAGATTTATGCATATCTGTATCTGTAATCTGGATCTGGATCTAGATCTAATTCTAAATCTGAAACTGTATCTGTTTCTGATTATGTATATAATTCTGTATGCTTGTATGCTTAATTCTACTGGGTGACACACTGAGTTTTCGTAAACTCACATCTATTGTTTGTTTTGTCAGGTAATCCACAGACCTAGACGGATCAATGCGATGGAGCCTCTCGGTGACCACGAGTTCATAAATTGGTTATGTTTATGGTTTTATTTTAAAGATTATTTATGGATTTTTGTAACAATTGGGCTCTCTGAACTTTTTGGCTAGTTTTCTTTTGGATTTGGACTTTCGTTTTAGTAGGCTAGTTTTCTTTTGGATTTGGACTTTCATTTTAGTACTTACTTTGCGAATGGTTTCTAGTAAAACAAAGATTTTTCTAAGAATACGATCTAATTTCTTGAAATAAAATGTTTTCGTAAGCTTCCACTATTAAACACTATTTAAGACTAATTAATTAATGAATAACTGTTTTAACAATACATAAAGGCAAGTAGGAGTTTTAAAACTGAAATGGTTTTAACGTGTAGAGTTCGATATCAAAACCCATTCTTTGTAACATCTCCAGATTCGGCCATAATGTTTAGGTCGAGTTTGGGGTGTTACATTTAGTGGTATCAGAGCCAGGTTGCAATACTTGGTTGTGAATTTTGGGCTTCAAAATTGTGTTTTAAATAAAATTGTTCTTAAATAATTTGAACAATTGAGAAAGTATGTGGTACACCGAGTCTCCGGCACCGGTACTATATGTATTTCTAAAACTTAGTTAGAACTGCTCTGAAACACTTTAGTTAATACCTTTTGAAACTGCACTGAGTTAGCTAGAGACTGAAACCTCTGAAAATAATTCTGAGCTTTTGATAATTTATGCATAAAACATCTGCTAATAAATACCGAAACTGATGCATAAAATTTTTAATGTAGAGAAAACTTAAAATATACAATGAGCACTCGTGGAACTCGTGGACATGGTATTCGAGGCTGTGGTAGAGGCTGTAGGAGCACTCGAACTGAGTCTTCCTCTCAGGCGTTATCTTTGAACTTGGATCTGAGTGAGACACCGGTTTACCGCTATTGAGACTGGTCTCAAACTCGCTTCATTGGGACGACGACCTTGTCCCAAGCCATGCTGAGGATCTTAGAGAGGGTCCCTGGACCCCATTCTGGAGCAAGGGGCTGAAGGTCAGTAACTGAATGACTTCGGTCCAATTGTAACATCCCGATTTTGGTCCTAGTTAGAACATGGTTTCGGAACCACAAATTCGAGGTCGAAGAAATTATTTTTGGTATTATTTTATGTGTTATAGCATGATTTTATAGATATTTGAAAATTTTAGTGAATTAATTTTAGCAGTTGCATGCTTAATTTCGAAAAAGGGATTAAATCGCATAAAGAGTGAAAATTATGTTCTGCTAGTCAAAAGTGTTATGTAGCTAAAGAAATTAAATGTTGAGGTCCTTATTGAGTAAATAGACCAGTAATAATGAGTGGTGGATGTACATGGAGACAAAAAAATAATAATAAAATAAAATAAAATGGTCAAAGGTGGCTTTAGGTGACTTAATAAGTAGAATAATAGTAAAAAAAAAAGAGAACATTTGGCTTCCTCATCAATTGGCATACCGAATGGGAGAAAGGGGGGAAAGGAGTGAAAATGGAAAAATTTTGTTTATTTTTTCCATTCTTTTTGTTGTTCGAATAGAGATAGAAGAGGAAAGCTATTGCATGTTAATTTGAAGCTCAATTAGGAGCTGGTTCCTTAGGAAATTCAGTGCAGCAAGAAGGGGAAAGTTTGGCAACTGTTTGCTAAAGGAGAAGCTGGAAGCAGCAGTAAGAAAGGGAAAGGCATGGTTTCATAGTAGTTTCAGTTGAGTTTTCTGGTGAGATTTTCACACCCTTATTCTTTTTCTCTTTTTTCCCTTATTTTTCTATCAAATGGTGGAATTGGTAAGGATGGTAGGAGATGGAAGTTGAACTGTTGCTGTATGCAGATAGCATACATGATAATAATTTTTGTTTTCCCTAGGGTGTGGTTCGACTGATATGGAAAGAAATGGATAGTGGTAATGTATTTAATGCTATTGAGTTCTTATCTGAATGCAGTTTAATGTATCAAATTTATGCCTTGAAATTAGTTTGTGTTTTAAAATGTCTAAAACCTGGTCATATATGTGTTTAATGCTGCCATTACGAGGGCTGTTTGGTGAGAATAAATACAAAGCATAGGCTGTTGAACTTATATCTAAGGGTTATTTAATCTGTTGACTTTAGTGAGTTCTTGAACTCTATACTTTAAAATTTTATTTATTTTAATGTTCATTCATTGTTGCTTTTGGTTGAAAAAGGTTGAACTTACATTTGGGTATTCAGTGAATAAAAAGTTTAATTAATTTTGATAATAGCTATTTGCGTGGTGAATGGTACATTAAAGTTTAACAAGCACATTTGAGGGAGGTTGGAAGTTAACTTACATGCTATTCGGTTACTGCATGAGGGAGTTAAAATTGAACTTAAGATAGTTTATTACTAATTAATATGCTGCTGTTATACTGTAAATTATTGGCTGTCCAAATTTGGACAAATTCATGGTGCTTAGCTAATGAATATGCTGCTGTTATACTATAAATTATTGTCTGTCAAAATTATGACAAATTCATGGTGCTTAGCTAATTAATATACTGCTGTTATACTGTAAATTATTGGCTGTCCAAATTAGGACAAATTCATGGTGCTTAGCTAATTAATATTCTGCTGTTATACTGTAAATTATTGGCTGTCCAAATTAGGACAAATTCATGGTGCTTAGCTAACTAATATGCTGCTGTACTATTGTAAATTATTGGTTGTCCAAATTAGGACAAATTCATGGTGTTTAGCTAATTAAAATGTGTTGTTATAGATCAAGGAAGATGAAATTTGGAATTAGATCGGGGAAAAAGCAAGATAATCAAGTAATTGACTTATTTTTTCGTTTCATACCAAGGTAAGTTCGTGTGATAATAATAATACAATGTCTTATTTGAATTGAAATGCCTAATTATTATTATATAATTTTTATGATTTGTTACAGATATACTCGACGAGGAATTAACAAACGAGTTGTATGATAAAATTGGTAAGTTGTATGTAAGTAAGACAACTTTATTGCTATTATGTGTTGAATGATTGATTTTGCATAATATGGTTGAATATGCTTATGTCTAATGCACGATGAAATTTAAATGTGGTAAATTCCCGGTTGAACCTAGTAATAGATTGGATATCCATGCCAAGACATTTGGGTGATATGTGTGCTAGTGTAAGACCATGTTTGGAACATGGCATCAGCCACATTATGAGAGCCAGTGTAAGACCATATCTGAAACATGACATCGGCATCGAAACGAGAGCTAGTGTAAGACCATGTCTAGGACATGACATCAGCCTCGACATGTGAGCCAATGTAAGACCATGTTTGGGACATGGCATCGTCGATTTACCCTCTTGTGTGAGGCTTATCGGATATCCTTTAGAATTCCAAATGGTTTCACGGGTTATTTTAAAGCTTATGATAAAGATATGGAATGATATAATCATGTTGGGAGTGGTACAGGTTCTTTTTCGAAACTCATGAGATATGAATCTAGTTATGTTGCCTTAATGGTAAGAAAAACATGAGTAAGTTCTATCCCTAAGAAATGATTTTGTGATGACCTTGTGATGACCTTGTGATTATGGATCTATGCTTATGATGTATAAATTTGTATTTTTACCATGATGGGTGAAATGATTTGTAAAGGTATTATAAACTTAGTTGTCATTATTTTACACTAAAACAGTTTTGGATAGTAGCAGTAGCCCGACTTTGAAAATCTACCAAAAATCGTGGAAATTGAGTTAGAGGTTGAATCAAATATGAAATTAAAGGTAATCGAGTATAGTTTCACATAGAAGAATTTATGTAAGAAAAAGAATTTCATGTTATGAGATATTTGGATTTCTGTGAGATAGGGTTAGAGTGATTTCGAGTTCCCTTGTCTTAACTTCGAAAAATTATTAAAAATTTTATGAAATAATTATGGGTTAGAGTTCATATGAATAAATTGTCAATGAGTCTATTTGTAATATAAATAGAAAGTAACATTATACAAGTCCCGTACGAGGAGATAATTAATTTTTAGTATAGAAGGGTTGAAACTGTCAGACAGCAGAACAGGGACGAATTTAAAGTATAAACCGTACTTATTGGTTTGAGAAAAAATTCTGAAAATTTTATGGTAAGAAGATATGTGAGTCTAGTTTCAGATAAAATTAGAAAATCTTAATTTGGAGTTTCGTAACGCAAGATATAAATAATTTAGTGACTGTGACTCGAGTAGACAGCTTGAGATGAACAAGAGTAAATAGTAGAATTTTGTGCAATTATGATTGTATTAACTTGAGAACATGTCGTAAGAATATGGCATAAACATATCAATAAATCTCTTATTATTTTCATATGGACTTACTATGTTATATAGCTTACCCCCTTCCCTTTTCCTCATTTTATAGGGACACTAAGCTAGCTTGGGTTGGAGATCGTCAGAGATTCCATCACACTATCCAGCTATTAAAGGGTATAAATGATTTCAAGCACTTTAAGTCTATCGCATGTATAGGGACTTAGTCAATTCGATATGTGTCATTTGATTTGTCCAAATGTATTGGCTCATAACGGGAATATGATCCATTTTGTATATGGCCATGAGATGTGGCTCATATTGGTTATTGAGTTGTAAACCGATTCATAAATGCATGCATATGCTAAAGGTTTCATATGGTGTGGTCATGTGTGTTTGGTATAGATGAATTGTGAATGTGCCCTAGATTACTTGATGGCTTTAAAGTGACTAAATTAGCCTATGGATAGACCTTAGCATAAGTATGAAGTGTAAGAATGTGTTAACGATAATCATGGCATGAAGTTGATAAGTTTAAACTAGGCAAAGTATGGTGCCTTATGTAAGAATAAATTGATATGAAATTGCCACGAAAAGTTCCATTGAAATTATGTTTAAGCAAGTGCTAACGAGGGTGCCAAATGGCTTGGTAAATAGCCAATTTTTTGGGCCACATGACCAGAGATATGACCGTGTGTCTCATCCGTGTGGAGGACACGGTCTAGCACATAGGCGTGTGACTCTCCAAAATATGAAAATTTTCTTAGTGTCTCAAAAGTTTCAAAAGTTCTTGGTTTAGTCCCTAACCAACTCTAATGTATGTTTTGGGCCTCGTATGCCCATATAAGGGACTTTAAGATAGAAATTAAAAAGTTTTAAATTTGAACGAAATTTTATGACCTGGAAATGTTTGTATACATGCGTTTGAGTCCGGTAACGCCTCGTACCCAATTCTGGCTGCGGACGTGGGTAAGGGGTATTACACCAATGGTGCTAAGTTGTTTAAGGGTGTCACTGGAGTCGCCCTTAATGTGGTCGAGTATTGGTTGGTGGCCACTGAGAGGATCATGAATGATCTAGACTGTATTACCATGAGGCTTATCAGTGGTGGTTGACAATTGATGAGGGTACTCAGCCTGATCGTCTGAGTTGGGATTTCTTTAAGACTACCATTCAGAGCAAGTATGTGGGAGTGAGCTATGTGGATGATCATAGGCATGATTTCATGAATCTTACACAAGGGGATAAATCTGTGGCTGAGTATGAGGCTGAGTTTCTAAGACTAAGCCGCTACGCTCGAGGTGTAACACCCTTACTCGTACCTGAGGCCAGGATAAGGTACGAGGCGTTACCGGACAAACATACAAACATTAAACTAAAATACGGGCCATAAAATTTCATTCATATTTCAAAACGTTCATTCACTTACACATAGTCCCTTATTTGAGTCTACGAAGCCCAAAACATACTTTAGAAAGGGTTCGGGACTAAACCGAGAACTTACAAAAATCTTGGAAATTTCATGCTTTAAGGCTCCACACGCCTGTGCCCCAAAGTCAGAAAATTCCATACACTACCGAGACACATGGTCGTGTCTCTGCTGTGTGGAATATACCTAGGCTATTTTCTAAGCTTTGGTCAACCTTAATCTCTTACACACTTATACAAAATCAAAAGCATATAACATGGTATTCATTTAATGATTAAATATTCTCAATTAAACCACAAACATAGCATTTGTCTGTCATCATACATGTGTCTCTCATACTCATTTTACCTTGTTTATTATAGTACCACTTATATATTTATACCAAGATTATCATCTTACAAAATATCTTCAGCTTAATCATCAAGCATTCATATTTAAAACTAGATCATATCTTTATAAAATACCACAATTCAGATACGTAAAATAACATGTTTGCCTGAAACATTTCAATTCAACTCCATACCCAACAAGCATTACATTGAGACTAGTCATATATATATATATATATATATACATGTCATGATACATATCATTCTCTTTCTGTTTTCTTATAAACACATATCATTTATTTCATTATATCAATATTCCATATACCATAGTTTCCATGTATTCCACATATATTTATTTTCCTCCTCCTCCTCTCCATTCCACATCCTTAATGTATATAGCATTCTTGTAAGTACGATTTTACAATTTACTAATAAATGCTCACATCAAACGGTCCACACAAGTCATAGTCATTTACTTATTTATAATTCGAGCTACATAGCTCTAAATTAAGATCCGTAAATTTCAGATAAAACTAGACTCACATATCTTTCCACCATAAAATTTTCATAATTTTTGGTTTAGCCAATTAATACAATTTATTCATTAAAATTTCCCCTATTTCACTTTTTGACAGTTCTGACATCTCTTCACTAGAAATTAATTATCTCACAGTACAGAACTCGGATAATGTTCTTTTTGATTTATCGTAAAAATAGACTCATTATGGATTTTAAAAATATAAGTTTAATCCTCTAATTATTTTTATCCAAAATTTTGTGATTTTCTAAAGTCAGAACAGGGGATCACATAATCATTCTAAACCAGTCTCACAAAAACATAAATATCTCAAAATATAGAACTCTTTTCTTGCTCTGTTTCTTTTATATGAAAATATACTCACTAAGATTTAATTTAATATCTCATTCAGTCTCTGATTCAATTTCTACTATTTTTTGTGATTTTTCAAAATCACGTCACTACTACTGTCCGAAACAGTTTTATTGCTAATTCACTCTTTCACACTTTCTTTGTATTAACCTCATTTTAACATACATATCACAAATCATTTTCACCACATTTCATACATCACAAGTATAGGCCATGATCACAAGGTCACCATAAAATCATCCTCATGTATAACTTACTTGTTTATAACCTCACCACATCCTGGTCACTTAATGAACACATCATTCACATAATCAAGTTCCTGCACTTATTCATCACAAAACTCACAAAGCAATACATAGAGAGTCTCCCATTGAACACTTCGGATCAATCCTCGATACTTGGTGGTTTCAGCACATAGCTCCACCCATCAGATAGTTCGGCTCTCTTGTACACATGGTGAACACTCAGTACCACCCATGTGACCTAGCCAATTTATCTCGTAGCTCTCTTGTCTACATGGTGTCCTTCACCTGGAACCACGCATGCGACCTAGCTACATATATCCTGTAGCTCTCTTGTCTATAAGGTGTACACATAGCATCACCCATGCGACCTAGCTACATCATAATGTCTTGTAGCTCTCTTGTACACATGATGTGCACTCAGCACCATACATGTGACCTAGCTACATACTATCTGTATCATCCAATCTTTCCGAAGGTTCAATCGGGATTTCTCTCTCTTTTCTAACAATTTCACCAATCAAGTAATTATCCACAAACATATTTCCAATATTATTATAAAATATCATAATACAAGTAATATTGATGTATTATTTACATATAAACTTACATCTCATTTAATATCAAGGCAATAACATTAAATTACACATTGCCTTATTAAAAATCATATGAGCTTACAATTTCCCATAATATCCATCATAGAAATCACATTTATGTATGGTAATTCAATGCACTTTATGTACCATAGACATATTTTTGAATCAATTCATAAAATTGGCACCATAATCATTTAATTTAATATAATTCAATTAATTCACTAAATTTAACTTTCAATTATAAATTACAACATTATTGCTGTATTATTATCATACCAACTTACATACTTTCAACACCTCGGAAATCATAATGAATATATCAATTTTACATTGAAACATGCATAAATTAATGCTTATTATACATATGAACTTACCTCGATACTAAAACGGCCATTTTACCAACTTTCCCAATTTTCAATTTTTCTCTCATTCTAGGTTCAAATCTCATTTTTTGGGATCTAAAACATCATATTTTACTTATTTAATTAATGTACTATTCAAAACAGTTCTTAACTCAAACTTTGGAAAAATTATAATTTTGCCCCTAAACTTTTGCATATTTACACTTTTTCCCCTAAGCTTGGGAATTAAAATTCATCCCTTATTCTTATGTTTTATGACATGCTGATCACTTTTCCCTTCTATGGCAACATCAAATTCTCACTCTAACATATACTTATGACTATTAGGTATTTTTACCGATTAAGCCCTTTTACTCGTTTTCACTCAAAACCGAGTAGCACAAGTTGTCTAACATAATTTAAAACCTCATATTATATTATAAAACATCAAAATAAACACATTTCACCTATGGGTATTTTTCCAAATATGAACCCTAGCTTAAATTATTGCTAGAATAAGCTTAATCAAATTACCGGGATTCTAAAAACGTAAAGAACTTGAAAAAACGGGGTTATAACGGACTTACTATTGAGCTTGGAAAGCTTGAAAACCCTAGCCATGGCTTCCCCCATGCTAATTTCGGCCTCCATGAGAAAGATGAGTCAATTTTGGCTTTATTTTCCCTTTTTATTTCTTTTAATTACCAAATGACCAAAATGCCCTTCCTTACTAAACTTTCAAAAATTCCATCTGTCCAATTTTTTTCCATCACTTAGAAATTGGTAAAATTTCTATTTAATACCTCCTAATTAATATTTCAAAGTAATTTCATACTAGAAACTTCTAGAATGCAAGTTTTGCAACTTATTCAATTTAGTCCCTAACTTCAAATTGAGCACTTTATGCATAGAATTTCTTCACGAAATTTTCACACAATCATGCAATCATATCATATACCTCAAAATAATCATAAAATAATTATTTCTATCTCGGACTTTGTGGTCCCGAAACCTCTATTCCAACTAGACCCAATTTTGGGCTATTACAACTCTCCCCCCTTCAGAGATTTTCGTCCTCGAAAATCTTACTGGAGTGAAGTTTAGTATCTTTCTCATAATTTCCAGCATTACTAACTAATTGTTTTCAAGACGATAATTTTAGAAACACTCTGTCATCAATTTGAATCCCAAGATAACTCAGTCAACTCTGATATTTATCTAACTCAGTCCTTCACTTGTCAACCATTCTCAGTCTCTGGTCATATCTATAATTATTTTATCACTGAACTCTTTGATTCCACACTTAGGAACTTAGTCAACATGATTCTCATGAATTTCCATTATATACACCTCATCGGCAAGGGGGTCAGGTCGTACAGTCTCTAACTCGATTCTGAGATATATCTATATGACACATATTTTTCATTATCCACATATGTCATTATAATCATACTATCCACTTCAAACAATTTATTATTCATATCTGTCTTACATAAAATTTTCAATTATCTCATTTCAAACAAGTGCACTCACTCATACATTCTATGAATTTTGAATAAATTTAGTCATCACATTTACTAATTAATTTAGTCAAGCATGCAACATCATATGTAGGCCAAACAAATATGAATAAATATATCACTATATAAACTTTCATCTCACATATTATCACATATACATATATCACGAATTCTTATTCATACCTTCCCAAGTTTAACACATCATACCTACACTTTATTCAAATACTTCAATATTACTATTAAATGGTCAGATGTAGCTCGGTTGGAGAATACGTCATTTTAAACAAAATTGTCCTCATTAGTGTCGGAAGACATCACACTATCACATATTTGTGGCATGTATAACTAAACTCTCACACTTGCTATGTTAGTCCGAGAATCGACTAAACATGCTCTGATACCACTAAATGTAACACCCCTTACCCGTACCCGAGGCCGAGATAAGGTACGAGGCGTTACTGGACAAACATACAAACATTAAACTAAAATACAAGCCATAAAATTTCATTCATATTTCAAAACGTTCATTCACTTACACATAGTCCCTTATTTGAGTCTATGAAGCCCAAAACATACTTTAGAAAGGGTTCGGGACTAAACCAAGAACTTACAAAAATCTTGAAAATTTCATGCTTTATGGCTCCACACGCCCGTGTCCCAAAGTCGTGTTCCATACACGGCTGAGACACATGGTCGTGTCTCTGCCTGTGTGGAATATACCTAGGCTATTTTCTAAGCTTTGGTCAACCTTAATTGCTTACACACTTATACAAAATCAAAAGTATATAACATGGTATTCATTTAATGATTAAATATTCTCAATTAAACCACAAACATAGCATTTGTATGTTATCATACATGTGTCTCTCATACTCATTTTACCTTGTTTATTATAGTACCACTTATACATTTATACCAAGATTATCATCTTACAAAATATCTTCACTTAATCATCAAGCATTCATATTTAAAACTAGATCATATCTTTATAAAATACCACAATTCAGATCATAAAATAACATGTTTGCCTAAAACATTTCAATTCAACTCCATACCAACAAGCATTACATTGAGACTAGTCATATATATATATATATATATATATATACATGTCATGATACATATCATTCTCTTTCTGTTTTCCTATAAACACATATCATTTATTTCATTATATCAATATTTCATATACCATAGTTTCCATGTATTCCACATATATTTATTTTCCTCCTCCTCCTCTCCATTCGACATCCTTAATGTATATAGCATTCTTGTAAGTACGATTTCACAATTTACTAATAAATGCTCACATCAAACTGTCCACACTAGTCATAGTCACTTACTTATTTATAATTCGAGCTACAGAGCTCTAAATTAAGATCCGTAAAATTCAAATAAAACTAGACTCACATATATTTCCACCATAAAATTTTCATAATTTTTGGTTTAGCCAATTAGTACAATTTATTCATTAAAATTTCCCCTATTTCACTTTCTGACAGTTCTGACATATCTTCACTTAAAATTAATTATCTCACAGTACAGAACTCGGATAATGTTCTTGTTGATTTATATTGAAAATAGACTCATTAGGAATTTTAAAAATATAAGTTTAAGCCTCTAATTATTTTTATCCAAAATTTTGTGATTTTCCAAAGTCAGAACAGGGGATCACGTAATCATTCTGCACCAGTCCCACAAAAACATAAATATATCAAAATATAGAACTCCTTTTCTTGCTCTATTTCTTTTATATGAAAACAGACTCACTAAGATTTAATTGGATATCTCATTCAATCTCTGATTCAATTTATACTATTTTTTGTGATTTTTCAAAATCAAGTCACTGCTACTGTCCAAAACAGTTTTATTGCTAATTCACTCTTTCACACTTTCTTTGTATTACCCTCATTTTAACATACATATCACAAATCATTTTCACCACATTTCATACATCACAAGTATAGGCCATGATCACAAGGTCACCATAAAATCATCCTCATGTATAACTTACTTGTTTATAACCTCACCATATCCTGGTCACTTAATGAGCACATCATTCACATAATCAAGTTCCTGCACTTATTCATCACAAAACTCACAAAGCAATACATAGAGAGTCTCCCGTTGAACACTTCGGATCAATCCTCGATACTTGGTGGTTTCAGCACATAGCTCCACCCATCAGATAGTTCGGCTCTCTTGTACACATGGTGAACACTCAGTACCACCCATGTGACCTAGCCAATTTATCTCGTAGCTCTCTTATCTACATGGTGTCCTTCACCTGGAACCACGCATGCGACCTAGCTACATATATCCCGTAGCTATCTTGTCTACATGGTGTACACATAGTATCACCCATGCGACCTAGCTACATCATAATGTCTTGTAGCTCTCTTGTACACATGATGTGCACTTAGCACCATACATGTGACCTAGCTACATACTATCTCAGATCATCCAATCTTTTCAAGGTTCAACCGGATTTCTCTCTTTTCCAACAATTTCACCAATCAAGTAATTATCCACAAACATATTTCCAATATTATTATAAAATATCATAATACAAGTAATATTGATGTATTATTTACATATAAACTTACATCTCATTTAATATCAAGGCAATAACATTAAATTACACATTGCCTTATTAAAAATCATATGAGCTTACAATTTCCCATAATATCCATAATCATAGAAATCACATTTATGTATGGTAATTCAATGCACTTCATGTACCATAGACATATTTTAAATCAATTCATAAACTTGGCACCATAATCATTTAATTTAATATAATTCAATTAATTCACTAAATTTAACTTTCAAATATAAATTACAACATTATTGTCAGTATTATTATCATACCAACTTACATACTTTCAACACCTCGGAAATCATAATGAATATATCAATTTTACATTGAAACATGCATAAATTAATGCTTATTATACATATGAACTTACCTCAATACTAAAACGACCATTTTACCAACTTTCCCAATTTTTGATTTTTCTCTCATCTAGGTTCAAATCTCATTTTTCGGGATCTAAAACATCATATTTTACTTATTTAATTAATGTAATATTCAAAACAGTCCTTAACTCAAACTTTGGAAAAATTACAATTTTGCCCCTAAACTTTTGCATATTTACACTTTTGCCCCTAGGCTCGGGAATTAAAATTCATCCCTTATTCTTATGTTTTATGACATGCTGATCACTTTTCCCTTCTATGGCAACATCAAATTCTCACTCTAACATACACTTATGACTATTAGGTATTTTTACCGATTAAGCCCTTTTACTCGTTTTCACTCAAAACCGAGTAGCACAAGTTGTCTAACATAATTTAAAACCTCATATTCTATTATAAAACATCAAAATAAACACATTTCACCTATGGATATTTTTCCAAATATGAACCCTAGCTTAAATTATTGTTAGAATAAGCTTAATCAAATTACCGGGATTGCAAAAACGTAAAGAACTTGAAAAAACGGGGTTATAATGGGCTTACTATTGAGCTTGAAAAGCTTGAAAACCCTATCCATGGCTTCCCCCATGCTAATTTCAGCCTCCATGAGAAAGATGAGTCAATTTTGGCTTTATTTTCCCTTTTTATTTCTTTTAATTACCAAATGACCAAAATAGCCTTCCTTACTAAACTTTCAAAAATTCCATCTATGTCCAATTTTTGTCCATCACTTAGAAATTGGTAAAATTTCTATTTAAGACACCCTAATTAATATTTTAAAGCAATTTCATACTAGAAACTTCTAGAATGCAAGTTTTGCAACTTATTCAATTTAGTCCCTAACTTAAAATTGAGCACTTTATGCATAGAATTTCTTCACAAAATTTTCACACAATCATGCAATCATATCATAGACCTCAAAATAATCATAAAATAATTATTTATATCTCAGATTTTGTGGTCCCGAAACCTCTGTTCCAACTAGACCCAATTTTGGGCTATTACACGAGGCATGGTGACGACTGAGTATGAGAGACGCACCCGATTTGAGGATGGCTTAAGGGACAATTTGAGGGTGCTAATTGCTCCATAGAGGGAGCGAGAGTTTGCAGTTCTAGTTGAGAAGGTGAAGATCACCGAGGATGCTAAGTGCATGAAGCGCCAGAATATGGATCGAGAGAGGGGTAATAACAAGAGGGACTCGAACCCTCTAGTTCTCTTCAGAGGCCTAAGAAAAAGGCCAGATCTGATGGGCCAGTTAGACTAAGGGCTCCTGTTGCTCCTACTAGGATTCAGCTGTGCAGTGATTGTGGTTGGCACCATTCGGGCGAGTGTTGGAGGAGGATAGGGGCTTGTTTGAGGTGTCAGTCATTAGAGCACTGTATTCGAGATTGTCCATAGAGGGTTGATTAGATGCAAGCTTTGGGACTAGGTTCTACGCAGGCTCAGAGGGCAGTTTAGCAACCACCTAGGGGTCATGGATAGGCTAGGGGTGGTAATAGTATGGGTCGTGGGTAGAGAGCACCAGGTAGAGGTGCTGGTTAGACTGAGGCGAGGCAGTCTACACTGGTATATGCTGCATGACGCTGAAAGGATAGAGATGCTCTTGATGTCGTCACCGGTACGTTCGTTATATTTGATGTGCCTTATACTGCTTTGTTAAACATAGGTTCTACACATTTCTATGTAACTAGTTCTGTTTCTAAAAACTTGGGTATTCCTGTTGAGAGTACTTCTAGTGAGATTACTGTACTAAGTCCGTTGGGGCAATCTGTTCGGGTTAGTTAACTCTATAGGGATACTCAATTAGTGGTACAAAGGGCTATCTTTCTGGAAAATCTGATGAAGCTTCCGTTTGGGGAGTTTGATTTAATTCTGGGTATAGAGGAAAGAAGAAACAATGTAAAGGTTGTGGTTGGTGGCTAAAACAAAAGAAAAAATGAAGATAAAAGGAGGAGCAAAAGAGGGGGCGACAATATAGAGAGGGAAAATAAAATATGTAATTCACCTTGTCCAAATTCAATGTACATCACACAAGGTAAGGATGAAAAAAAATAGGCATGTTTAGGGGATAAAGGAGTAAAAAGGGGATCAAATAAGGAATTTAAGGAAGGTTAACTTGTCAAGAAAGGGAAGAAATCCTCCCCATGCAAGGTAATTTAATTGGATGGTAAACGGGGTTAACCATGCTAAAATTGGCTAAAAAATTAAATAAAAATTTTGAGAGTTTGGAGACTTAAACCTAGGACCCTTAGGAATTTATTTAAGCTCCTAACCATTAAGCCAACTTACTTCCTTGTTCATACTTCTACAACAATTATTTAAAAACATGGTGTAACATTTACTAAGGTTTGATGCAAATTTACACCAAATAGAAATTAATTAGAGAGAAGGGATTCGAACTCAGATCATCAAGGACAGCTCCACCACCACTCAATCACTATACTTGATACTTATCTATTGACAAATGTACAAAGGTCATCTAAAAAATATTTTCTAGTGACATTCTTGGTTTAGTAACCCAATTTCTACTAACCCAGTTTTTGGGATGTGAAATTAGTTGGCTCTTAACTAGTTCACATTACGAAACCAAACTAGCACAGTGCTTAGACAAACTAGGCGTATTTAGACAAACTAGGCGTACTATACATTTGGCGATATCCCTTACCAGACTTAATCTTTGATCATAATATACTTTCTTAACTAGTAAAATAACCTGAGATAGAATCTTTGATTATTTAAGCGGCAGATAATTTAAGCCAAAAGACTATAAATAGGTAGACTACACTAAGCCAAACAAATAATTTCACACTTACATGCCTTCAAATTGGATCCGCTAGATCTAGGGTGTGACAACATAAAACTTAGATAGACAACCTGCTACCTTACACCTCATTCTAGTCCTCTCTTTTTTACTAGGAATACTTAAAGTCAAACCTACGACCAATTGTATAATAATATAGATCTTCCATAAATTTTTGGGAGCTCCCAAAGATCATCCCCAACTAAAAACTTGGCTCACCACTACAAGTATCAAATAAGACATTCTACGATTTCTTACAGACAAGCTCACCATTAGAATCACTATCATAGCATCCCATATTTGAACTATCTAAGTAATTAGTCTCTTCCTTTAAACCTTCATCCTCTGCATGGTCTACATTTTTATCCTTAAAAAGTCATACAAACTCTTCATCTTGTTAGACGTTATTTCATCATCAATTACCCATCTACCCTCCCATAGCCAATCCGAGTCACTACTATTTGATTCACTACTATAAATCTCATCATCTACCCTTGCTACACTCTTGCTATCTACCCCTTGAACCCTACAACTAACAAAAATTATCAGCATCTATAACCTCACCACACCTACCAACATTTAAGTGGGTTGGACCACTACTTGTTTGTCCTTCTAGTCCACCAGTTTTATTCGTCTTCCATATACAATGGTCACTATAAACAAACAAAAGTAAACATAAACAAAATATAAAGCACAGTAACCAATTTTAATATACTATAAAAAAGCTAACCAATATAATATTTGAACAACCTTAAGTAACTACTATAACACCCTTTGCCTGACCCAATCGTCATGTCCAAACTACAGGATGCTACATTCATTGTCGGAGCAACTACAAACATTTAACAATCAAATCAAGGCATAATACATGCAAACAAAAGCATTTCAAACAATAGAAATTATATATAATCTTTCTCGTGTTAATGTCGTAATGTGAGGGAGTTCTTCGCTGAACGTAACATACTAACTTAGTTGCATTGTGACGATGGGGTTCCTTTTCATGTCATGGCCTGAAGTCCAAAGCTTGTCACGATGACCATCACTCGACGTTGCGACATGGACTCTATTTTTGGTACTAATTAAGCCATTTGGTAGATATTTAAGGGTTACCTCTCAATTCATTCATTTTGTGCACAATACACAACTTTACCTGCACAAAGTCACTTCAAATTCATGCCCAAACATGTCCAAATAATCACATTCATCATCAATTCAACTTATAACATCTACATAGCCTTTAAACATTTAATTTCTTTATCAAAGTATACATATCAAACATTAACCATTTATCATCTTTATCATTATCAATACACATCCAATATTACTATTCCAAAAGCCATAATCACAACTCATACAATTTACCAAAAGCATACCATCTTAACAACCATTACCATTAGGCAAAGTCATACATAAAATAGATTTTCAGCTAAGCTATCATTCAAGGTTAACCAAATACAAGCACCTATATACATGCCACAAAACTAAGCTTAAAACAATTCAAAGGCTATCGAATCAATAACAGGATAGTGTGAGCTAGTCAACGATTCACTTAACACATTCCACAAGTTGGCAATCTATAAGAAAAGGGAAGAAAAGGGGTAAGTATATCAAATGCTTAGTAAGTTCATAGGCATTAAACAATCAGGATGTCATCAATAAATACCACAACAAACTGATCTAAATATGATTGAGTTACCCGATTCATCAAGTCCATGAATGCCGCAGGAGCATTATTTAAACCAAATAGCATTACCAGAAATTTGTAGTGACCATATCTAGTTCTAAATGCAGTTTTCAGTACATCTTTCTCTTTAGCTCGTAACTGATAATATTCGGATCTCAAGTTGATATTCGAAAACACTTAA
This sequence comes from Gossypium arboreum, assembly GCF_025698485.1. Lineage (NCBI taxonomy): Eukaryota > Viridiplantae > Streptophyta > Magnoliopsida > Malvales > Malvaceae > Gossypium > Gossypium arboreum. The sequence continues at coordinate 59,001,111 of NC_069080.1, forward strand.
CTCCTTTTAACTAATTGAACAAATCATCAATACGAGGTAACGAGTATTTATTCTTAATGCTGGTTGTATTTAGCTATCGATAATCTATACATAGTCTCATTGACCCATCTTTCTTCTTCACTAACAAAATTGGAGCACCCCAAGGTAACACACTCAGTTGAATAAATCTGTGATCTAACAACTCTTACAACTGTACTTTTAACTCTTTCAATTCTGTAGGGGCCATCCTGTATGATGTTATCGAAATTAGAGTTGTTCCAAGCACAAGTTTGATCATGAATTCTACTTCTCGAGTCGGTGTCAACCCAGAAAGCTCTTTAGGAAAAATATCAACATATTCTTTGATTGCCGGCACTTGCTCAATTTTTGATTCAGCCACTTTCGAATCAAGAACATAGGCTAAATAAGCTTCACATATCTTTTTAATTAATTTTTGAGTTGACAATGCTGAAACTACATTTGTAATACAATTGGCCCCATCTGCCCTAACACATATAAATTCACCATTCAGACGCTTCAAACTAACTTGTTTCCTTCGGCAACTCACTATTGCATCATGCTCAGACAACCAATCCATTCCCAAAATGAGATCAAAATCATAAAAAGGTAACAACATCAAACTAGCGGGAAAATCATAACCCCTAACTTTCAGTGGACACAATTTACAAATTTGATTAATTAAAACACATTGACCTAGTGGATTCGTTACTTTGACAGTATATTCAGTGGACTCAACAGGTAAATTCTTTTTTTCTACTAATGCAGTGCATATATACGAGTGAGTTGATCCAGGATCAATCAATGCATATACATTAATATCAAAGAGAGAAAAGGTACTAGCAATAACATCTGGGGTAGTAGCTTCCTAACGAGCTCTGATTGCATAGGCTCTAGCTTAGTAGATCCACAACAGAAACAAGCTCCCAACTTTGACTGACACTCACCAAAATGCCTTTCGTTACAATCATCACAAATAGGAATGGTTCTTTCTACATTTCTTACACTTCTAACACTAGCCGTTGGAGAATTAATAGACTTAAAATTGCTTTGCCTCGGTTTATCTCTGCCAGTGAACTCTGAAAGGGCAACTGGTTGACTCATGTCATTTTCAAATTTCTTCGATAGAGAAATTTGAGCAGACTTAAACAACCTTCTTTTGTTATAATCTCAAAATTTCAAATCTGTCTATCGTTTACTCTTGCAAATTTCTTCAATTTTCTAGGCTCGGTCAAAAAGTTCTATAAATTTCCTTAACTTTAATGCTACCATAGACATACGGATATCATCATTCAACCCGTCTTCCAATCTATTACACATTTCTTCTTCATTTGACATTATTTTATGAGCATACTTGCTTAATTGTACGAATTCCCGTTCATACTCAGCCACAGATCGATTCCCCTATTTTAATTCGAGAAATTCCTTCTTTTTCTTGCTAATAAACAATCGACTAACATACTTCTTCTTGAATTCAATTTGAAAGAAATCCAAATTAATGTGATCATTTGATGTCATTATACTCAAAGTGTCCTACCACAAATACGCTTCATCTTTTAACAATGATACAACACATCTCAAACAATCTTCAGGAGTATACGCCAATTCTGCATAGACTCTCTTTGTATTCATTAACAAGTACTCGGCTTTTTTAGGATAATCATTAGCCTTTCCTCTGAATTCTTCCACTCCATATTTCTAGATTTTATCTACGGATACTGGAGCAACTGTCACAGGTACATTATTTTGAAGACCCAGGGGTGGTGGAGGAGGCACAGGATGTAACGCCCCCACGCCCGAGACCATCACCGGAGTCGAGCTTGAGGGGTTACCGAACATAATTTATCAATTTAAGAACTTCAAATCATTTGTTTCTACATTCACAGCTTTCTAGCTACTCGCGTCACAGTTACAAGAAAAATCATATCTCGAGTTACGAAACTCGAAATCAAGATCTGTAAATGTTCCCTAAATCTAGACTCATATATCTATTTACTAATTTTTTTATACAATTTTTTATTGGGCCAATTAGTACATTTTATTAATTAAAGTATCCCCTATTTCAGGGTTTGACTGCTCTGACCTCTGTCTATTACAAATCAGATATCTCTCTATACAGAATTTCAATGACTATGAGGTTTGTTTATATTAAAACTAGACTCAATAAGGAATCTGTAAATATAAATAAAAACTTCTAATTATTTTAGTAAAATTTATTATGAATTTTTAAAGTCAGAATAGGGGATCCAGAAATCACTCTGCCCTGTTTCATAAAAGTTTAAATATCTCATAAAATATAATTTATATTCCTGTTTTGTTCAATCTATATGAAAATAGACTCATTAATCTTCAATTTCATAACTTACTCATCATTTAGTTCCATTTATACTATTTTTAGTGATTTTTCAAATTCATGTCATTGCTGCAGCAATATTCTGTTTTAAGGCAAATTTCATCTTTTCATGAGTTGTTATGAACTAGATAACCTATTAAACTTCCATGATATCAAACATGATCTAAATTTAACCATCACCATGACTTATCAATATCAAACATTTTCTCAACCAGTCATGGCCATATCATAAAATTATTTACACAAAATAGGTATATTGCTAGACATGCCATACTTAAGTAGTTGTACAAGCCATTTACCAAGATAAAAGTCCTTTGGATAGTGTGATTGAACTTTCGACCTGTCCCGATTCCTGAGCCGACTTGTTCAAAACTACAGTGAATGAAAAGGAAGGAGTAAGCATAAATGCTTAGTAAGTTCATATGTAAATAACAAGTAACATAACAATACAAATATACCAAACAACTTTAGCATGGTACCACCAAAACATATATCACATCTTTAAACATCATTCATCATCTTACCACCTTATCGTTGTTGTATCTATTTTCAACCCGAGGGTTAAGAACATACCTGTCCAAAGTGTCCATTTCACAACACTTACCCAAAACGTCACTTATATCTTAAGTGCTCTTCCATTAAACTAGAAATTTCACCCGTTGAACACATCGGAATATAACTCGGATACATGGATAATTTGCACATAAGTGCCACATATGTAATCAAGAAATCATGTAACCCTCCCCTAAGTGAACTCGGACTCAACTCAACGAGCTCGGGAGTTCGCATCAATAAATGAACTCAGACTCAACTCAACGAGCTCGGGCGTTCGCATCCATAAATGAACTCGGACTCAACTCAACGAGTTCGGACATTTGCATCCATAAGTGAACTCGGACTCAACTCAACGAGTTCGGATGCTCAACCATCCTAGTGACATGTCACTTGTATCCTAATCTATTCCTAAGGTTCAAACGGGCTTTTTCCTTCGATCTCACATTTGCCGTCTTCCATGGAATATCGGAACCGATACTCGGTAGCAATTCATATTTATCAAGTAGTAAACATAATTTGCATATTACTCAACATTAACCACAAAGCATAATATTTCACGATTAAAAATCAGCATATCATATAATTAACATTAATAACTTAAAAATAACATTTATGCTACATTATTTACACATGAACTTACCTTGGTACCAAAATATAAAGATTTTGCAATTTAGTCCACAATCTTTTCTTTTCCTCGATCACGACTTGAATCTCGTTTTTCTTGATCTATAATACCAAATTAATCTTATTTAATACATACATTTATCAAAACAGCATTTAATACGAACTTTAAAAAAATTACACTTTTTCCCCTAAACTTTTGCATTATTACACTTTTGCCCCTAGGCTCGGGAATTAAAATTTATTCCTTATTCTTATGTTTTATAACATGCTGATAATTTTTCCCTTCTATGGCAACATCAAATTCTCTCTCTAACATATACTTGTGACTATTAGGTATTTTTACCGATTAAGCCCTTTTACTCGTTTTCACTAAAAACTGAGTAGCACAAGTTTTCTAACATAATTTAAAACCCCATATTCTATCATAATACATCAAAATACACAAATTTCACCTATGGGTATTTTTCCAAATATAAACCCTAGGTTGAATTATTGCTAGCATAAGCTTAATCGAGCTTCCAGGATTCCAAAACGTAAAGAACATTAAAAGCGGGCTTGGAATCACTTACTATGGAGCTTGGAAGCTTGAAAAAACCCTAGCTATGGAGAACCCTTGAAATTTCGGCCTAATGAAGAAGATGGACAAAATTGGCTTTTAATTTTGTTTTAATTCATTTTAATAACTAAATGACCAAAATACCCTTACTACTAAACGTTCCAAAAATTCCTTCCATGTCCTAATCTTGTCCATGAACTTAAAATTGGTCAAATTGCTATTTAAGACCTCCTCATTAATATTCCAAAACAATTTCGTACTAAAAACTTCTAGAATGCAATTTTTGCAACTTATTCGATTTAGTCCCTACTTTCAATTTAAGCACTTTAGGCATAGAATTTCATCACGAAATTTTCACACAATCATGAAATCATATCATAAACATCAAAATCATTGTAAAATAATTATTTCTATCTCGGATTTGTGGTCATGAAACCACTATTCCGATTAAGCCCTAATTCAGGATATTACACAGGAAATGGTGGAGATGGTGGAGTTGCTGGATTTGTTTGCTTAAACTCATTGAACCACTGGTTCATCATCTCAAGAAACACATTTCTCATTTCATTACCAAAGGATTTTGGAATTGACGCACCATTATTTTCCTCAGGATTCAAAGCTTGAACATTACTTTTAGCTTTGTTAACTACAGCCCGGTTTGACTCAGTCGACATCTTGAACCAATAAGAAAATACAATATTAGAGCGGATCAAAAGCATCACACTATTATATCAAAATATGTCATTCAATATTAATTAACAAAAGCTCATTAAGAACCTATAAAAAATATGCAATTTAGACCTTAAATCGGGCTTTCGAGGCCCTAAAAATAGTTTAGAAATAATTTAGGACTAATTTGAAACAAATTAGAGGTTTTAAGAAGAAGTTGCAAAAATGTGAAAATGGGGGTCACACAGTCATGTGACATAGCCTAGGTCGTGTAACAAATGAACAAGGGACACACAGCCGTGTCCCAGCCCGTGTCTTCACCCATGTAACTCACTGAGTAGGGTTACACAGCCTTGTTGTAGGCCGTGTGCCAGACCATGTAACTCTCTAGCTTGCCACACATGGTCGTGTGCCAAGCCGCGTGCTAGGTCATGTAACTCATTGACTTAAAACACTGAGAATTTACAAATGACACACGACTGTTTCACCAGGCCGTGTGACACACACGGTCGTGTGATAGCTCGTATCCAGGCTATGTGCACAAAATTTGACCCAAAAATCATGCCATTTTAAAACCAAACCATACCTATTCCACCACTCTAATTATACACATATTCAATAGACCTAGGCACTACTCCAACATACCTAAATATACCAAATCAATCAATCTATATCATCCAAATAATATGCCATTCAAAGGCACCATATGTATATACTAAACTTTAGTCTCAAAAATTCTCAAAAGACATCATTTATATGACATTAAGCAAATAAGCATTGCACTATGATTAAAACCACTTCATTCAACAACTGAACATCAAGGTGTTCATCTATGCATTTTATATGTATACTTGTTATATCAATACAAAACATACCCTAAACAAAGCACACATCTCATTCATGAACTACTTCTATCAACATTTCAAAACCACATATTTGTCTATAGATACATGCCACTACCCGAAAGATACAAAAGCTACCAACTTAGATGGATAGTGTGAGTCAGTTGGTTGATCTTTCCAAAGAGTCAACAGCTATTATCTACAAAACAATCCATGAAAACCTGTAAGCTTACATAACTTAGTAAGCACCTAGTATAACGTTTAATCTAAATACAATTAGACACGATTCTCATATTAATTGATTACTAAAATTTCAAGAATACAAACGATGAGATTATGTAACAATACAATGTTCTAAAAGATACCAGAATAAAATCAGGAGCATAATATGCCTTCAGGAGTACCGAAGTACTAACAAGGGAACATATGTGCATTCAAGGGTACCGAAGTACAAACAGGGGCACATATGTGCATTTAGGGATACCGAAGTATAAATAGGGGCACGAATGTGCATTCATACATTAATAATCTATAAACATATTAACTAAAGAACAATAATATAAGAATACAAGTAGAATTTTATTTATGTATTGAAATACTATGTACTTACCTACGATTTAATTTCGGTCAACACGTAGGGACTATCATGCTATTTTCCCTTTTCCTCGGTTCTTGTCTTTTTATTCAAGTCTTGATCTATAAAATAATTAAATGTAATATATTAATCTCATACATATTTCACATTCCATTCAATGTATATGACCCTTAACTTTTCATTAATTACACAGTTTCCCTAAACTTTTACAACTTTTGCAATTTAGTCCTCTAACCCGAAATAATCATATTAACCATTTTATCAGGTTAACAATTATAGTCAAATAATCTAGGCCCTTAAATAGTCTCAATTATACTTCTAAATCACCATCAAACCTTAAATTTTTTATATTTAACAATTTAATCCTTAGTAAAAAACTAATAAAAATTACTTCTCACAACAACCAAACACCACAATCAAAGCTCCAAACATATAATTATCATTAAAAAAACAACAACCAAGATTCTACTTCTAAAATTTTTAACAGATTCAAAAACGAAGGTACGGGCTAGCTGGACTTAGTTGCAACGATCTTAAAAATATAAAATTTACTAAAAACAGGGTTCAAAAATATACCATGCATGTAAATATACCTTGACGGAAGCTTTCCCCCTACTATTCAATGGTGTTTTAGTTTTCCTTCTCTAAAATAAAGAAGATGGTGATTTTGGCATATTAATTTTATGTTTTAATTACTAATTTACCATTTTACCCTTGTTAAAAATTAAAATTTTCAACTAAACCTTGTTCATAGCTATCCATTAACATATTACATGGTATAATTACCATTTAAGTCCATTAGGTTAAGATTCCACATCCATTTGATCCTTTTAACTAATAGAAATCAACCTTTGCACCTTTTTCAGTTTAGTCCTTTTTCTTCAATTAGTTATCTAAACGTTAAAATTTCTTAACCAAATTTTAATACAACTCTAATGACTCTGCAAATATTTTATAAATAATATTTACGAGTCGACAAGATAGAAATTTGTGGTCTCGAAACCAGATTGTTACCACTGAAAAACGAGTTGTCACACTCATACTCAAACTATCCGATGGCATCTCAACTATATTCGACTCTACTTGAACAGATAAAAGGGTAAGAATTTATTGAATCATCATTTTGTTCAATTCTTATCTCATCAATTCAATTCATTATTCAAATCATCAACTTATCACATAGCAAATTCTATTCCAACCTAATTCAAATTCAATCCCATAATTTCATCGAATTTCACTATTTTCAATTCTATTCAATTTAGTCCTCCATCTCAAAAATCAAATATTTACATACCAATTCAATTCAACTAATTAATCTCAAATTGTAATTCATTATATTCAATTTATCAATCAATTTATCATTTCTTTACAATTTAGTCTATATCTCATTTTTTGTACCAAATTGTATACACTTTAAATTACTATCAAACATACACAAAATCATAACTCATGTAACACCCCAAACCCTACTGAGTAGATTTCACCTGAATTTGGCAAGCTACATTAGCCGCCAAAACACGCCATGTATTTTTAACATAAAAAGTGATAAGTTATAACATAGCAGTGGAATAATATCATACATAGAATGTAAACATGCGAACTTATCAAATAGAATAGAGGAAGGGTTCGCATGTCACCTAAGCAATAAAACTTAAGGGTACGTATGCAAGATACAAAGAGGGTATTTAAAGTATGTAGTTTCAAAAATAATTACAAGTACATGAAAGCTAATATTAAGATTCACACCATAACTTAGGTCCACATACATCATACAACATAGGTTTGCATCACCAAGTAATATATGACTTTACATAACAACTTGAAGCATGAGTTTGCACCAAAAACATAGGTTCACATAATATAGTGGTTTGCATGCTTCCTAAACTCTCATATCGAATTACAACATGGGTTCACATACAAATGGCTTTGCAACAATAGAAATTATTCATGCAAGGGTTTTTGATCTTAGGTAGGGTTCGCATGCATATAAGGGTCACAAAGAATAATTCTTCACAATTAAACTAGCCCGCATATGATATTAATACATACTTCAATAAGGTAAAAAAAAAACAACATGGTACACATGCATGGAGAAATAAAGAAACATCAAACTTGTATTCATGCTGAGAAGAAATTAGTAACAAAGGTTTTACTTCATGGTTTAAAAAATATTAAAAGAATAAACTTAAAATTTTAAGGAAATTGTCCTAATAATAGGATCAAATAAATCTAAACGCACAGAAATTAATTTTGAAGTAACCAATCCTAAGTTAACATCACCTAATCCACTGTCACATGTTTTAGGTGTATTAAAGAATATAAGCTCATCATTGAACATCACAAGTACAGATTTATTCCTTATAAGCAAACAATATGTAATAGTCACATTTCCATGGCAAAACAGATTCAACTAAACTAAAATGATCATACATACTAAATATAAAATGCAACATAAATGTACAACATACCCCCAAACCTAAGACATGCATTGTCCTCAATACATGACTAGATATATATAAGAACAATCAAAAGAGAAATTTTTACAACAAATGTCATGGAAAACAAAAAATGAAAAGCAAAATGCATGAAAGAAAATAGTAAACTTAGCTGGCTTGGACTAGCACATAGATACTTCATTTTGCCTGATGAATGGACTTTCAGGCACTAATTTTCTATCGGCACTTCTTCTTTTGGAGGGTCATTTCATCCCCTTCCTTGTCAATTTCTGTGAGTTCATCAATCAAATGATGAATGTCATGGTCTTGTGCAAACATGGAAGCTAGTGGCAAAAGTGGAACAAGTTCCTTACCCTTGGTGGTGGTGGCAGTGGTGGTAGTATCATTCTTTTCTCTTTTTTCCTCCTTCTCAGCATTTAGAGATGTCGTCTTTTTCAATTATTTAGTAGTATTTGAGTAGGTGCCGCAGCAGCAGGTTGAGTGGGTGCTTCAGCAACAGCTTTAATGGGTTCATTGGTAGTATCACTAAATAGCAACAAGGTGGCTGAGAAGAGGGGAAATTTTGGCATTGGCTTCATAAAATTCTTCTGAAAGGATTTCCTTAGAGCCAAATCCCTACTTCTTACTTAAGCCCAATATTCAGCTTATTGTTGTTGGGCCTGTGCCAACTCCTCAGCCAGGTGAAACTGCTGGATTTCAAAAAGCAACATCCTCTACTCTAACTGCTTTAAGAAATGCAATATTTTCTATTCAAGGGAGCTACAAGAAACTGGAGGTGCTGTTGCAGAGGCATAGGCAGTAGAGGAAGTGACGGCATGACTCTGCTAAGTTGCCCTAGCAAGATTAGTGCCTTGGATCTTAGCAAAGATGGTCCTGGTCAGCCCATCCTCTTTAGGGGTGATATCCTCCTCCGCGTTGAGATAGACCTGGACAGTTAGACATAGGGCGGTAATAAGTGCGGGGAAATTTAAACTACTTTCATTTTTCTCAGTACAATAGTGTACTTCTTGAAAAATGATCCTCTCGGCATTAATCTTTCTCCCTTTTATAATGGAGTGCAGTAAAAGTATTCTCTCTTTCGAAACAGGTGTGTTGTGCGTCGAAGGCATAAGTCGGCTTCTTAGAAAATGATACCAAATTTTCCCAACGGGCTTCAACAAAGCCTCTCGACAGTTTAACATTCCTGGCTGGAAACAGTCCATCGTGTTCCCTTAATACATAAATCCTCCAATACTTGGTTTAAACCCTTAGCAATGATACTTTCAAAAAACGGCATGTGTTCGTCCTGTATACTTGCAAGACCAAACTGAGCATTAATATGGTCTTCATCAAAAGAAACATAAGTACCTCTTATGTAGATAAAATGGGAATCTGGAGAGTTTACATGGGCATAAAACTCTCGAACAACTTTTCCTAAAACATATTCAGGGTGCAAACAAAAAATATTCCACCCATGCTTTTCCACTATTGAAGACACTGATTCATCGTATCCTATATATGGTTCATCTTTAAACCAGAAGCCTTTCTCAAAACAGAAAGGTCGCTTCACGATGTTACTGTTATATCTCATGGCTACAACAGCGTTAAAGAATGTCTTTGGCTGAGTAACACCAACCCTCGATGATTTAGCAATTTTGAAGCAAGCCATTGGAGAAAACTAGAATAAATTTTTGAGTATATAGTGAAAAAAATTAAAGAGATTGAAGAGAAAAAATAATAAAAATGAAAAATTTAAAAGAAACTTAAGAGACTTGAACAATTGAGAAGAGGGAAATACAGGGATAGTGATGACAGTTCATCCAAAGTGAAACGTGCTAGAGAAGTTGTATGACATGGAGGAGCGAAGAAACAAATTAAGAGGACTTTATGAGGGAAAAATGTGAAATGCCCTAATCCCAAAAAGTCTAACTTCCCTTCTATGGGCTCACCCAATAACAGAATTGGCCCAACTAAAAAAAAAAATCTTTCTCCTTGGACTTATCTACTTGATCAACCTCACATTGTCCACTACCCAGATCGTCGTAATGCTACGAAAACCTTCTCTTTATATTACCATTGCTTAGTTCACATTTTTATTATTTTGTATTTGAAAATCGTAGAAGAATTTTCAAAAACAAAAACAGAAATGAAAACAATATTAAATAAGTACTAAAAATAAAATCAAAGTAAAGCAATTAAAGAAAAGAAAGATAAAAGAAGTTGTTAGCTCAAACATCTCGGATATCAATGGAATTCTTGTCTCGATCTACATGGGCACCCCAGTAGTGTTTTAAGCATTGCCCATTAACCTTAAATGTGAGTTTTCAAGTCTTTGATATTAATAGCTCTACGAGGATACACTTGGGAAACTTCAAAAGGACCTGACTAGCAAGACTTTAATTTACTTGGGAATAATTTGAGCCTAGAGTTAAATAACAACACTTACTGTCCTGGTTCAAATTGTCGCGACATGATTCTCTTATTATGCCAACTCTTGAACTTGTCCTTGTACAGCTTAGCATTCTCATATGCTTGTGCTCAAAATTTATCTATTTTATTCAATTTTAACGACCTTTTGTGGCCAGCAGCAACCCAATCCATGTTCAGTTTCTTAATAACCTAAAATGTTTTGTGCTCTAGTTAAACATGAAGGTGACATGGCTTACCATAAACAAGCTTAAAAGGTGACATCCCCAGCGAAGTTTTCTATGCAGTACGATACGCCCACAAAGCTTCATCCGATTTAGTAAACCAGTCCTTATGAGAAGGATTCACCACTTTTTCTATAAAAAAATTAATTTCTCTATTCGAAATACAGCTTGTTTGTTTGTTTGGGTGTGATATGTTACAGCAATCTTATGTTTCATCCCATACCGATGCAAAGTATTGGCTAGACACCTCGTCACTAATAATGGCTCTAGGTGTACCAAATCTTGTAAAAATTTTCTTGTGTAAAAACGACATTTCTGACCTTACATCACTAGTAGGAAGAGCAATAGCCTCGACCCACTTAGAGACATAGTCCACTGCTAACAGTATGTACACCTTTTTCAAATCTGAACACCACAACCAATAACTTTTTTTTCGTGGTGTTGTAATTAAGTTGTGCTTTGACAAGGTTCTACTAGCATAGTATATTACCTGCAGTATTTTGTCTTTCCTTTGCCTCAGCATGACCCCTACAGCATAATCGTTGGCGTCACACATGAGTTCAAAAGGTAGTGTTCATTCCGTAGCTACTACAATCATTGTTGCTATAAGCTTTTTCTTTAACTCTTCAAAGGTTACCAAAAACTGTTCATCAAAATTAAAAGGTCTATTTTGCTCCAACAAAGTGCACAAAGGTTTAGATATCTTCAAAAAATCCTTAATGAATCTTCTATAAAAACCTAAATGACCTAAAAAATTTCTAATACCCTTGGCACTGGAGGGAGGTGGCAATTTTCCTATCACTTCAATTTTTACTCTATCCACTTCAATTCCTCTCTATGATATCCTATGCCCCAGGACAATTCCTTCACCAACCATGAAGTGGCACTTCTCCCAATTTATAAGTTTTGTTTCTTCACAACGACACAGAACCAATTCCAAAATTTTCAAACAATCCTTAAAATCATTCCCAAACACAGAAAAATTGTCCATAAAGACTTCAAGAAAATTTTTCACCATGTCAAAGAATGTGACCACGTTAAAAAATTGTTAGGGCATTACATAACCCGAAGGCATCCATCTGAAAGCAAAAGTGCCATATGGACATGTGAAAGTTGTCTTCTCTTAGTCATTGGGGGCTATGGCAATCTGATTATATCCTGAATAACCATCCAAAAAATAGTCGAAAGCTTTTCCAGCTAACCTATCCAACATCTGATCAATAAATGGTAGGGAAAAATGGTATTCCCTTGCTGCCTTGTTAAGCTTGCGGTAACCCATACATACTCTCCATCTCATGACAGTGTGAGTTGGTAAGAGCTCATTTTTGTCATTACTTACCACTTTGACACCTCCTTTCTTGGGTACACATTGTACAAGACTCACCCATGAGCTGTTCGAAATCGGGTAAATAATGCCAGCATCAAGCCCCTTAGTGCTCTCTTTCTTGACAACTTCTCCCATGATCGGATTCAGTCTTCGCTGTTGTTCAATGGAATTGCTAGGGCAATCCTCTAACAAGATCTTATGAATGGAGAATACAGGGACAATTCCCTTTATATCAGCCAAATTCCAACCCGATGCCTTCTTAAATTGCTGAAGAACTTCTAACAACCTTGCCTCTTGCTCAGGTGTTAACTCTGTAGAAATTACTACCAGTAAAGTACTATTGGCACCCAAATATGCATACTTCAAATGTTGCAGTAAAGGTTTTAACTCTAGTGTAAAAGGTTCCTATATTGAAAGGTCGATTTGAAAAATCAAAAGGTTCAAACCTCTTTCTTGGTCTATCCACTATCTGTTTGGCGATCATAAATTCACTGAATTCCTCAAAACATATTGTATCACTTTGTTCAAGTGAATCTTTATCAATGTCAGAATTGTTATGGCAACATCTAGTGAACTCCTCCACTGTTGTTTCTATTAACCTAACGATGTGGCATTTGTCATTAACATCAACACATTTAAAACCATTGAATACATTGAAGGTAACTTGCCGATCATTTACCCTTATGGTCAGCTCATCTTTCTATACAGGAATTAAAATCCTGCCAGTCGCAAGAAAAGGTCTTCCAAGAATAATCAGCACATCTTAGTCAGCTTCATATTCTAAAATAAATAAATCTGCAGGAAAGATAAATTTATTTACTCTTACCAGCACATCTTCAATTTTACCTTCCAGATGCGCATAGGATCGATTAGCCAGTTACAATGTAACTGTAGTAGGTCTTACTTTTCCAATTCCTAGCTTCTTGAAAATAGACATAGGCATTAGATTTATATTTGCTCCTAGATCACAAAACACCTTACCAACATAATGATTTCCAATTGAACATGGGATAGTGAAACTCCTTAGTTCTTTTAACTTAGGAGATAATTTATTCATCAAAATTGCTATGCACATTTCAGTGAGAGAAACAATCTCAAATTCTCCCAATCTGCGCTTCTTTGACAATATATCTTTCATAAACTTCATATAGTTGGGCATTTTCTCTAAAGCTTCTACTAGCGGTATATTGATATTAAGTTGTTTCAAAACCTCCAAAAACCTTTTGAACTGAATATCCTACTTGGAATTGTGAAATCACTAAGGAAAAAGTAAATGTGGTCATCCTTCATGTTGCTGATATTGTTTTTTGATGGCATTTCAGTTGACAACCTGATCTAATTCTACCATAGCATTTTGTTGCTTACCCTTTTTAAGTTCAGTTTGTTTGTCAAATGACTCTAGGATCTTTACATGGTTGTTATTTTAGTTATCCTCTCCTGCTGTGGCATCTTAAGCAATATCATCAAGTTAAGTTCCACTTCTAAGAATGATGGCCTTGCACTGTTCTTTCCTTTGTGATCTTGAACTCTTTGTGGTCTCGAATTTAAAGCATTTGCTATTTTCCCCCACTTGATTCTCAAGAGCTCGAAGAGATGCAACCGGAATTTTAATTAGAGTATCATTCTTAGCCATATATTCCTTCATCAAGGCTTCAATAAACGATGACCTTGATGCTTGACCTTGCTGGACATTTTTGGCATTGTTGGCATTCTGTCTTGCCGCATTGTTAAAATTCTTCGCATCTTGATTATTCCAACTACAGTTCAAATGTTGCTTCCATACTAGATTATGGGTGTTGGAATAGGGATTACTTTTTAATTAAAATTACCCATGTAGCACACAGATGCTAGGTTTGATGGGCATTCATTGAACATATGATCTTCACCACAATAAACACACGATAGCTCGGTTGATTTCATCTCCTTAACTGCAGTAGGCCTTTTCATTATTTTAATCATATTAGCCAAAAAAGATACATGGGCTGTCAATGAGGTGATTGCATCCAACTCCATAGTACTGTCAGCTCTCTTGCCTATCATAACTCTTGTGGTAGGATTTGATAATCATTGTTGGCAATCTTTTCCAAAATCTCATATACTTTATTATAGGATTTATCCAACAAAGTACCATTGGTATAAGCATCAACTACCATCCTCGTATGTGTATTCAGCCCATTATAGAATAATTCCATCTGAGTCCAGTGTTGAAATCCATGCATCGGACACTTACAAATTAAGTCTTTAAATCGTTCCCAAGTTTCATACTGCGGTTCATCATTCAATTGATGAAAAGATATGATGTCATTTCTAAGCCTGGCATTCATACATGGAGGATTATACCGTAACGAAAACCTCTGGAAAAGATCATTTTGTGATGCAACTATTCCTAACAGTAAAGCATTCAGCCACGCTCTTGCACAATCTGTTGAAGAATATGGAAACAGTTTAAGTTGTAGAGCATCTTCAAGCACACATTGTTGTCTAAACAAGTCACAGACTTCTAGGAAAATTCTTAAATTTAGTCTTGGATCTCCAGTGGGTAATCCAACAAACTGTCCTACTATTTGCAACATCTGAAACATTACTTGTTTCAGCTGAAACTGCTGAACCTGTATTTGTGGTCTAGCTGGATTCAGGTCATCCAAGATTGACACAACATGCTCTTGGATTGGTCTATCTCGATCATCTATCACCCCACGGACATGAGGATTAGCGCCCTGACCATTCAAATTATCATTCACACCATGTATTACCGTACAAACAGGAGGATTAGCATCTTGACCATTCAGATTATCATTGAAACCAGAATCATTCCTATTCCTAGTCATTTTCCATAATTCTTTCTATCTTCTTTGTAAATTTTTTTCAATCCCTAAGTCAAAAGGATACTCTTTGTCAGCAGGAATGCCTTTTTTTATAGACTAACGGCAAACCTAGAAGAATTAGAGTACACTAAATAGACTAATGAAATTAAGTAAAATAACCAAACCAAATTACACCAAATTGTCAATCCCCGGCAACGGTGCCAAAAACTTTTTGCGTGTGAATATGATATGTGAATTGTACAAGTATACACTTCGAATCAAGTAATAAAGTGATAAGTGAGATCATCTCCATAAGGATCGAATTAGGTCTAGAAATGGTCAAGTTATTATAATGATTAATGTTATGGTAAAACTGAGTTAAGTATGCAGTGATAGATTAAAATAATAAGGATGAGTGTCAATTGTATACGGACTGATATGGGAAAATGCTAAGGCAAAGTAACAGTAAAAATATGTAATGGTAATGATGAGAATAATTACGTGAACAATATGTGAATGAATAAATAAATAACTAAGGATGTTATGGCAAAGATATTGTGGCAATGGATAGAAGGTCTACGATATTGATTTGGATGGTTGGGATTACTAAGAATCTACCCTTACTTTCAGTAATGCCTCAACAAAATCATACTCAATCTACTTATCAGAAGAGACCTAAAGTGACCTGCTTCTTTCCAAAGCAATATCAAAAACTACCTGGCCTATGTCTTAAGACCTTGGCACGGTACCCTGCACTATTTTGTCTTCCTTTCTTATGAACTTTGCTCTATGTCTAGAGTCTACTACAAGTATTTGTCAAGTAATTGCTCATATCATTCAATTATGGTCCAACTAATCCAACCTCTTCAGATTTAGATTCAGTTTTATAGGCATACTGCACATTCATCTATGTCTGAGGAATTTATGCATTCACTTAGAAAATCAGAACAATTGAATGAAACAGTAGATTAAATCAAACACATGCGTCAACTATTAAAGAAAATAAAAGTTTCATCATGTAATCCTAACCCTATGAGATTTAGCTCATGAGTCGGAGATTAAAATTTAAGTTTGAAATAACACCCAACATCGTTGTGATCAATTCAATTCATGGAAAATAGAATAAGAAATAATGGATGAACTTGGGAAGATGGTTGTCACCAAATCAATCCTCAATCTAGTAGCACAATGTCCTGTGATGGCCAAAAGGGACTACCATCGGTCTCCACTTTTCATCTCTACTCAGCTGCTACCCTCTATTTTTGCCTCTGAATCTCCACAATTAGGGCTTCTTCTTTCGGAGTTTTATAGGATTTTTCCTCCTAGAATAGCTCCAACAACCCATGATATCTTCTCCTCTTTTCTAAGCAGACTTTTCTAGTACCAGTAAAGTTGGGCTAGAACTGGTCTGCGATAAGTATTGACTCAGTCATCTCCCTAAATTGCCAGAGCATACAAGGTGGCAAACTATCCAACCTTTTGCCCTAGCAAACCTTAACTCATTTATTTCTTTCTCCAAATCCTGAACCTACCAAACCACCAAACATAACCCTTCCACATGAAATTTGTAAGACCCCAAACCCGAGACCATCGCCGGTGTCGGACCCGAGGGGTTAACAAGCCAAGTTCACATGTTTTGCCCACCAATTTGACATTTCCAGTCAGGCTGGAAAACTGCGTCACTGTCGCCTTAAAAATCATATCTCGAGTTGCAAAACTCGGAAACTGGTTTCGTAAATTTTCCCTGAATTTAGACTCATATATCCATCCATGGATTTATTTCTAGGATTTTTGGTCAGGCCAATTGGTACAGTTTATTAGTTAAAGTTACCCATGTTACAGGGATCGACTGCTCTTACCTTCGCGCGGTATAACTTTAATATCTCTCTGTACAGGGCTTTAATGTTGGTGTCGTTTGTTTCTAATGAAACTAGACTCAAAATGGAATCTGTACATATAAGGTATGTCTCCTAATTCTTTTTGGATAATTTATAGTAAATTTTTAAAGTTGCGACAGGGAACCCAGAAACCATTCTGGCCCTGTTTCACAATAGCTTTATTATCTCTTAACCTGTAACTCCTATGACCATTTCGTTTCTTCCATATGAAAATAGACTCATCAAGGTTCATTTACATAGCTTATTCACTATTTAATTCCATTCCTATGAATTTTGGTGATTTTTCACATTCACGCCACTGCAGCTGGCAGCATCTGTTTTTAAGGTAGGACTTACCTATTTGGTAGTCTCCATGATTCGACTAGTCTTGCCATACATAGGTTCATATATGATCATTTTAACCATGCCAATGGCTGATCATATGACCAACATTCCCATTTCCAAGCCATAGCCACATCATGACACCAAATATATACATACAACCCACAATTAGTCTAAGTTCATGCTTCCCTTTTCGAGCCATTTTCGCATGGCCGTACATACTTACATTACAACATATTTAACAAACAAGGGGTAGTCCTATACATGCCATCTCAAGTTCAACCAAAAATTTATACCAAAATGGAGGCTTGATAGTGTGGATGACTTCGACTTCAACGATCCCAAATCCGATTGCCTCGAGCGAAATCTAGAAAACTGAGAGCCAAAGCAACGGGGTAAGCATTTTATGCTTAGTAAGTCTCAAGGAATATAATCAACTCTAATTACAGCAATACATTCACATAGCCATATGCATCATTTCATTTATACACATTCTTACTTCACACTTCATCATTATATAATTTCACAAAGTATCAATCAATTCAATAACTGAAATTCATTAGTCGATTGAGCGAATGTTGCTCAAACATGTCGACTTTCCGATGCACATATAACGTACCTTATCCTTTGGGCTTTTCGAGTGTACTAATTGAATTCATTACAGCAACCAACACTCACCTCCAGCCCAAGATTCTTCGGAATATAACCGGATATAATCACGTGCACAAATGCCTTGGTCTTAGCCCGGATAGAATGTCTCGCATTTAATGCCTTGGTCTTAGCCCTGATGTAGCCACTAAGCGCAATTGCCTTCGTGTCTTAACCGGATATAATTTCCAGCATAATTGTCTTGATTTAGCCCGGATATCATTCAATTTCCCATGAACACATACATCAATTATCATTGGACATACATAATTCATTTTCGTTACTAAGGCTCAAACGCAATTATAGTCACAAGCATATTCGCCGGGACTTAGCCCGGTAGAATTCAAATACTCATGCATACACAATCAATAATCAATACACATCCATACTTTATTTCACACAATTCAAGTAGGGTCACTTCTTGAGGACTTACCTCGGATGTTGTCGAACGGCTTTTTCGGCTATTCGATCACCTTTTCCTTCCCTTGTCCAATTGTGGTCTTCTAAGCTCTTGAGCTAATTCAAACAAATTCAATTTATTAAAACCTCATTGTGCTAGCTTTTGGCGAATATGACAAGGAGTTTAAATGGTCATATGGCCACCCTTTAGCTTGAATACACAATGGTCATGCACATTTTATACTACATCAAGCAATTCAATACAATTTATTCGAGCATCAAGGAAATGCTAAGGCCTTCAATAGGCTACCCAAGGCGAATATTCATGTACATGTTGAGGTTAATTTTGCACTTAATACCTCACAAAACAGCATGCAATTTACTAATTAATGCTTTGCACATTGTGGCCCAAAACTTATAATATAGCATCAAGCACCTACATGTGTGCTAGGTCAATTGTGCTTGCAATTTCACAAGCATTCTTCCACATCTTCTTCTTTAAACCAATATATTCATCACTTAGTTCATAACCAAAACATAATGTGCAATCATATATATGCATATATGAGCATGGCCAATTTCAAGGTGTCCATAGCCATCCAAAACACAAATTTTAACTAACATGCAAGAAGCATGAATCATGCTCAAGAATGCATCATGGCGAATATGACAATCATGCTTCTTTTCAACTTCAATCATGATAAAACAAAAGAAAGCTCAAAATCTTACTCATAGGTAGACAATCCATCATTGCATGCATCATCATCAAGTTTCACACTTAGCATGCAATGGCTTTATCACCATAACAACTTTGGCCAAATGCCATTTCCATGGCATAACAAAGATTTGAGCCATGGCTAACATGCACATCAAATTAGCAACCAAAACATGCATGAAACTCCCAACACAACCTCATACATACCTTACTCTTGATGCAAATTTAGCCAAATCACCTTCTAGATCTCTTCTAAACAAAGGAAATGAAGCAAAATCCTTCTTCCTCTTAGTATTTTTGGCCAAAAGGAGAGAACAAGGATGAACAAATTTTTTGTTTTTTCTTCTTGGTTGCACGGCAATGGGGGGATGCTACTCTCCCACACATTTTTTTTTCATTCTTTTCTTACCCATGCTTATTTGTTTATTATTTCTCCCTAATGCCCAACAAAACATGTTTCATGACATGTTTAGCCCATATCTCTTTGTCATGGCCGCCATCACTTGTAAAAGGGAATTTGACATGCAAGTCCATTATTTTGCATGCATGCTTTAATTAGTCATCACACATTTCCCTATCGTACTTTCAAAGTTCACTACTAAGTCCTTTCTAGTGGAATTCACCTTTATAACACCAAATCAATCATCATAAAATGTCATACATGAGCACACACATATTATAGGCATCAAAATAAATTTTAATTATTTTTATGCCTCGGTTTTGTGGTCCCGAAACCACATTCCGACTAGGGTCAATTTTGGGCTGTCACAACTCTCCCCACTTAAGAAATTTTCGTCCCGAAAATCTTACCGTAAATAGGTTTGGATATCGCTCTTTCATAGAGTTCTCGGTCTCCCAAGTAGCTTCTTCTATCCTGCTTGAGCCATAACACTTTCACTAGCGGAACCCGCTTGTTTCATAACTCTTTCACTTCCCGTGATAGGATACGAATCGGTTCTTCCTCATAACTCATATTGGCTTGAATTTCAATTTCGATGGACTAATCATGTGCGATGGATCGGATCTATAGCGTCAAGCATCGAAACATGAAAGACATCGTGAACCTTTTGAGCTCGGGGGCAAAATCAAGCGATATGCCATCGACCGACTCGCTCGATATCTCATATGGTCCAATGAACCTCGGGCTCAACTTGCCCTTACTACCAACTCGAGTATCTTTTTCCAAGGCGATACCTTGAGAATCACTTTATCACCCACGATACTCGACATCCTTACGCTTCAGATCCGCGTCGACGACTTCTCGACGATCGGAGGCTATCTTCGACTTTCACGGATTACTTTCACTTTCTGCTCAGCATCCCTAATCAAATCCACCGAAAATCTTGCTTTCACCGAGCTCGGTCCAAAACAATGGCGTCGGCATTTACGACCGTATAAGGCCTCGTAGGGTGCCATCTTAATACTTGATTGAAAGTCGTTGTTGTAAGCGAATTCAATTAACGGCAAATACCGTTCCCATGAACCACTAAACTCGAGGACGCAACATCTTAACATATCCTCAAGTATCTGAATTATCCGCTCGGATTGACCATCGGTTTGGGGGTGAAAGGCGGTGCTGAAATGCAACTTAGTACCCAAAGCTTCTTGCAACTTTTTCCAAAATCGCGAGGTAAATCTCGGATCTCTATCCGACACGATAGAAATAGGCACCCCGTGTAATTTCACAATTTGAGAAACGTACAATTCCGCTAATTTGTCCATTGAAAAATCCGTACGTACGGGGACAAAGTGGGCCGACTTAGTCAATCGATCTACCACGACCCAAACCGCATCCTTCTTACTCGCTGACAATGGCAGTCCGGATACAAAGTCCATTGTGACTCGATCCCATTTCCACTCGGGTATCGTGATTGGTGAAGTAATCTCAAGGCACCGATGTTCCGCTTTCACTTGTTGACATATTAAACATCTCAAACAAAGTCGGAGATGTCTCGCTTCATACCATGCCACCAAAACCGACGTTTCAAATCATTGTACATCTTCGTACTCCCGGGTGGATTGCCATTCGGCTACAATGGGCTTCATTCGAATTATCGAAATGAGTTCAATTCTTTGGGACACACAGACGACTTTTGAACCTCAAACAATCGTCATCGTCGATTTGAAACTCCGAGTCCTTGTTCGAACACACGCAGCCCGTTTTGCAACCAACTCGTCATCGACTTTCCGAGCTTCTCGAATTTGGTGTGTCAATAATGGTTTGGCTTTCAATTCAGCCACTAACACACTTTGCTCGGATCGGATAGACAAGTGCACATTCATCGCTCAGAAAAGTGAATAACGATTTACGACTCAAGGCATCCGCAACCACATTCGCCTTTCCCGGTGATAGTCAATGATCACTCATAATCCTTTAACACTCGAGCCAACGTCTTTGTCGCAGATTTAAGTCTCTTTGGGTCATCAAATACTTGAGACTTTTGTGATCCGAGTATACATGGCACCTTTCACCAAATAAGTAATGTCGCCAAATCTTTAAGGCGAATACGATGGCGCCAATTCGAGATCATGAGTCGGATAATTTTTCTCATGTGGCTTTAATTGCCTCGACGCACAGGCCACAACTCGACCTTCTTGCATTAATACGCAACCTAACCCAAGTAGAGAGGCGTCGCTATAGATGACAAACTCTTTGCTTGACTCGGGTTGCACTAGAATTGGGGCTTCATCAAATAAGTTTTCAGTTGATCGAAACTTTTTGGCATTTCTCCGTCCATTCGAACTTAACGTCCTTTTGGAGTAGCCATCATCGGCGTGGCTATCGTTGAGAAGCCTTTTACAAATCGTCGGTAATAACCTAAGCAAGCCCAAAAAGCTTGAACCTCGAATATTTCTGAGGCTTCCAATTTAGTATGGCTGAAATTTTATTCGTCGACTCGAATACCCGATGCGATACCACATGACCCAAGAAGCTAACCTCTCTTAACCGAACTCACACTTGCTGAACTTAGCATATAATTGCTTGTCCCGTAAAATTTGCAGCACTAACCGCAGTGTTCAAAGATGTTCGGTCTCATTTCTTGAATAGACCAAGATGTCATCAATGAACACGACTACAAATCGATCCAAATATGGTCTAAAGATCCGATTCATTAAATCCATAAATACCACAGGGCATTAGTGAGCCCAAACGGCATCACTAGGAACTCATAGTGACCATATCTCGCTCAAGGCGCCTTGGGCACGTCGAATCTCGGATTCGTAATTGATAGTAGCCCGATCTCAAATCTATTTTCGAGAACACCGAGGCTCCCTTCAGCTTGATCGAACAAGTCATCAATACGTGGCAACGGATATTTGTTCTTTATCGTCGCTTTATTAAGTCGACGATAGTCGATGCACATCGCATGGTTCCATCCTTCTTCTTCACGAACAACACCGCGCACCCCAAGGCGAAAAACTCAAGGCGAGCAAAACCTCTATCCACCAATTCTTGCAACCGAGCTTTCAACTCCTTTAATTCCGTGGTGCCATACGATACGGAGCTATCGAAATTGGAGTGGTACCGGTACCAAGTCGATGCCAAATTCTATTTCCGAACAGTGGTAAACCCGGCAATTCTTCGGGAAAACATCCGGTATTCACAAACCACGGGCACGATTCGGTTTCTTCTCCGATTCCTTGTCATCGAAAGCACGACGCAAGGTACGCCGCACCCTTTTCTTACATATTTCTGGGCCAACATCGCTGATATTACAGCTGGCAACCCGTTTAAGTCCGTGGACTCAACCCGAACTATTTCATTATTCGCGCACCTCAAATCGATAGTCTTGCTCTTGCAATTTATAACCGCATCGTGCATGGTCAACCAATCCAAACCAAGAATAACATCGAACTCATCGAACGGCAAAAGCATTAAGTCCGCCGGAAAACAAGAACCTCGAACACTAGGGGACTTTTCTTGCACACTTTGTTACCAAGCACGTAATGACCCAAGGGTTTGACACCGAATTACAAACTCGAGAGACTCAATAGGCAAAGTCTTCTTGGATGCTAAGGTTTCACATATATATGAATGAGTAGAACCAGGGTCAATCAAAGCAATCACATTTGTATTGAAAAGAGTGAAAGTACCTGAATAACATCCGGAGAGGCAGATCCTCGGCGTGCGGCGATGGCATAAGTCCTAGCAGAGCACGAGCCTCGGATCGATGGTAGCATCTCTAGATCCTCTCCGACCGCCACCGACATTGCCCATATTTCTAGGTGGCCTACCTCGGCGAGTGGTAGCACCCGGGTTTGCACTCGACTTACATTCTGCTCATGCATCCTCGGGCAATCCTTCATAAAGTGGTCGGCCGATCCACACTTATAGCAGGAGCGATCACGAAACCAACAGCTCCCGAATGCCATTTGCCACAATGTGGACACTCCGCCTCTCTCGGCGATCATTTCCACCATCAGGCGATCGAAGTGACTCGTGTGGTCACAGGGGTCGATCGCGTCCTCGTCTAGAAAAGCCCAAACGCCTCTAGACCGGCTCGCATCATCTCGAAATCTCTTCGATGCTTGTTGAAGAGACTTTCCGAGGACCTCTTCGAATTCTCCAATCCCCACATCGCTTTTTGTTTCTCCTTTCTAAGCTCTTCGACTTTACAAGCTCGCTCAACAAGTACTACGAACTCTCGTATCTCGAGAATGCCAACAAACATCCTTATATCATCATTCAGCCCATCCTCGAAGCGTTTACACATAATAGCTTCGGACGAAATGCATTCTCGCAGCATATCAGCTAAGCCTCACAAACTTTCGTTCGTAGTCGATAACGGACATAGAACCTTGCTTAAGATCAAGAAATTCCTCCGCTTTTGGTCGATGAATCTCGATCGATATACTTTTTTGAACTCGGTTTGAAAGAATTCCCAAGTCACTTGCTCTCTAGGCACCACAAGTCGAGTACTCCACCAATAGTAGGCGGACTCGCGTAGCAAGGAGATGGTACACTTTAAGCACTCATCGGTGTACAGGATAGCTCATCAAGCACCCGGATAGTGTTATCTAACCAAAATTCAGCTCGCTTCGGCATCATCATCATCCGTAGCCTTAAATTCAGTGGCCCCATGTTTTCGAATCCTATCGATCGGGGCTTACTTGACCTTATTTGGTCATCACGGGAGGTATTGTAGGTGCGGGGTTGCATTTGTCGGGAATGGAGGTTGTGGAACAGTAGTGTTGGTTCGAATGTATTGATTAAACCATTCGCTCATCACACTATAAAAGGCTTGCCTAGCCTCGTCATTAGGATTGCTGGCCATAGGTTGAGAGTCCGCCGCCTGTCCCTTGCGCGGAGCAGGCGCCACACTCTCCACATCATCAGCTATCGTTCGGTTGGGATCGGGATCCATTGCTACAATAAACACAAAGTCGAATTGTCAGAATCATCACACTATCGATTCATCATTTAATGGCATGTATAGCTAGACCCCAAACACACCACGGTAGTCCTAGAATCGACTAAACCGTGGCTCTGATACCAATAAAATTGTAAGACCCCAAACCCGAGACCATCGCCGGTGTCGGACCCGAGGGGTTAACAAGCCAAGTTCACATGTTTTGCCCACCAATTTGACATTTCCAGTCAGGCTGGAAAACTGCGTCACTGTCGCCTTAAAAATCATATCTCGAGTTGAAAAACTCGGAAACTGGTTTCGTAAATTTTCCCTGAATTTAGACTCATATATCCATCCATGGATTTATTTCTAGGATTTTTGGTCGGGCCAATTGGTACAGTTTATTAGTTAAAGTTACCCATGTTACAGGGATCGACTGCTCTGACCTTCGCGCGGTATAACTTGAATATCTCTCTGTACAGGGCTTTAATGTTGGTGTCGTTTGTTTCTAATGAAACTAGACTCAAAATGGAATCTGTACATATAAGGTATGTCTCCTAATTCTTTTTGGATAATTTATAGTAAATTTCTAAAGTTGCGACAGGGAACCCAGAAACCATTCTGGCCCTGTCTCACAATAGCTTTATTATCTCTTAACCTGTAACTCCTATGACCATTTCGTTTCTTCCATATGAAAATAGACTCATCAAGGTTCATTTACATAGCTTATTCACTATTTAATTCCATTCCTATGAATTTTGGTGATTTTTCACATTCACGCCACTGCAGCTGGCAGCATCTGTTTTTAAGGTAGGACTTACCTATTTGGTAGTCTCCATGATTCGACTAGTCTTGCCATACATAGGTTCATATATGATCATTTTAACCATGCCAATGGCTGATCATATGACCAACATTCCCATTTCCAAACCATAGCCACATCATGACACCAAATATATACATACAACCCACAATTAGTCTAAGTTCATGCTTCCCTTTTCGAGCCATTTTCGCATGGCCGTACATACTTACATTACAACATATTTAACAAACAAGGGGTAGTCCTATACATGCCATCTCAAGTTCAACCAAAAATTTATACCAAAATGGAGGCTTGATAGTGTGGATGACTTCGACTTCAACGATCCCAAATCCGATTGCCTCGAGCGAAATCTAGAAAACTGAGAGCCAAAGCAACGGGGTAAGCATTTTTATGCTTAGTAAGTCTCAAGGAATATAATCAACTCTAATTACAGCAATACATTCACATAGCCATATGCATCATTTCATTTATACACATTCTTACTTCACACTTCATCATTATATAATTTCACAAAGTATCAATCAATTCAATAACTGAAATTCATTAGTCGATTGAGCGAATGTTGCTCAAACATGTCGACTTTCCGATGCACATATAACGTACCTTATCCTTTGGGCTTTTCGAGTGTACTAATTGAATTCATTACAGCAACCAACACTCACCTCCAGCCCAAGATTCTTCGGAATATAACCGGATATAATCACGTGCACAAATGCCTTCGGGTCTTAGCCCGGATAGAATGTCTCGCACGAATGCCTTCGGGTCTTAGCCCGGATGTAGCCACTAGCGCAATTGCCTTGGTCTTAACCGGATATAATTTCCAGCATAATTGTCTTCGGGATTTAGCCCGGATATCATTCAATTTCCCATGAACACATACATCAATTATCATTGGACATACATAATTCATTTTCGTTACTAAGGCTCAAACGCAATTATAGTCACAAGCATATTCGCCTTCGGACTTAGCCCGGTAGAATTCAAATACTCATGCATACACAATCAATAATCAATACACATCCATACTTTATTTCACACAATTCAAGTAGGGTCACTTCTTGAGGACTTACCTCGGATGTTGTCGAACGGCTTTTTCGGCTATTCGATCACCTTTTCCTTCCCCTTGTCCAATTGTGGTCTTCTAAGCTCTTGAGCTAATTCAAACAAATTCAATTTATTAAAACCTCATTGTGCTAGCTTTTGGCGAATATGACAAGGAGTTTAAATGGTCATATGGCCACCCTTTAGCTTGAATACACAATGGTCATGCACATTTTATACTACATCAAGCAATTCAATACAATTTATTCGAGCATCAAGGAAATGCTAAGGCCTTCAATAGGCTACCCAAGGCGAATATTCATGTACATGTTGAGGTTAATTTTGCACTTAATACCTCACAAAAACAGCATGCAATTTACTAATTAATGCTTTGCACATTGTGGCCCAAAACTTATAATATAGCATCAAGCACCTACATGTGTGCTAGGCAAATTGTGCTTGCAATTTCACAAGCATTCTTCCACATCTTCTTCTTTAAACCAATATATTCATCACTTAGTTCATAACCAAAACATAATGTGCAATCATATATATGCATATATGAGCATGGCCAATTTCAAGGTGTCCATAGCCATCCAAAACACAAATTTTAACTAACATGCAAGAAGCATGAATCATGCTCAAGAATGCATCATGGCGAATATGACAATCATGCTTCTTTTCAACTTCAATCATGATAAAACAAAAGAAAGCTCAAAATCTTACTCATAGGTAGACAATCCATCATTGCATGCATCATCATCAAGTTTCACACTTAGCATGCAATGGCTTTATCACCATAACAACTTTGGCCAAATGCCATTTCCATGGCATAACAAAGATTTGAGCCATGGCTAACATGCACATCAAATTAGCAACCAAAACATGCATGAAACTCCCAACACAACCTCATACATACCTTACTCTTGATGCAAATTTAGCCAAATCACCTTCTAGATCTCTTCTAAACAAAGGAAATGAAGCAAAAATCCTTCTTCCTCTTAGTATTTTTGGCCAAAAGGAGAGAACAAGGATGAACAATTTTTTTGTTTTTTCTTCTTGGTTGCACGGCAATGGGGGGATGCTACTCTCCACACATATTTTTTTCATTCTTTTCTTACCCATGCTTATTTGTTTATTATTTCTCCTAATGCCCAACAAAACATGTTTCATGACATGTTTAGCCCATATCTCTTTGTCATGGCCGGCCATCACTTGTAAAAGGGAATTTGACATGCAAGTCCATTATTTTGCATGCATGCTTTAATTAGTCATCACACATTTCCTATCGTACTTTCAAAGTTCACTACTAAGTCCTTTCTAGTGGAATTCACCTTTATAACACTAAATCAATCATCATAAAATGTCATACATGAGCACACACATATTATAGGCATCAAAATAAATTTTTAATTATTTTTATGCCTCGGTTTTGTGGTCCCGAAACCACATTCCGACTAGGGTCAATTTTGGGCTGTCACAAAATTAAAAGTATCTAACATGTAAACACAGTCCAAACACCTATTGCAAATGATAAAGATACTAATAAAATGTCCTAAAATGCCACTAAATGTACCCAAGTACAAGAAATCAGCTAGGTCTAAAGGTATGAAATATAACTTTTTTCAAGAGTTATCAAAAACCCCATAGTCTATTTCCCAAGTTCGCTAACATCTGTTCAAGGATAAGCTTCGCCAAGTAATCTACCTCGCCACTGCCATCTGTGACATACTTACCAACGAAGTAAGAGAGGAGTAGGTGAGTTCATTGCGAACTTACTGAATAATTAAGAATCATCAGTGTATGCTCAAAATATAGAGTTTAAGACAGAAAGAATACTTAGTTTGAAAATTTGTATCTCATGTTGGGTTCATTGTGAAGGTGCGAGACCTAGTTTGCAACACTTGCTTGTCATAAAATCATATAAGTTTGTAAAAACTTTCGCATGTACTTACTGAAAATCATACATAAAAGCTTAGCTTGTTCTTGTTTGAAAACCAATCTTATATAGCATGAAACATACTCACATGCTTGTCTTATCGAAATGGTTGAGGAACATAAAATATGTTCTCACAATTGTCTTAACTTACTTATTTTATCTTTTGGATATGTGGATCTCCTTATCACACCTCAGGAGGACTCAAAGAATCCTTAACATGTCCTATAAGTGTAGTATGAGCTAAACACTTTCCTTTACGCCAAAATGTCCCTTTGAATGGAGCATAGCTCAACCCTCCTTTATCTCTCCACATGTCCTAAGGCCTTAATGCACAATTCATAAAGCTTAAAGGTGAGTACTCACAATCTTTTGGTATACCAATATTTCCAACGTATAAGCTCATAAAAGAGATCCCCAAAACATAGGTTATGAACCATACTTTTAAAACATGCTTTAAAACATAAGCTCACATAGGAGCACGCATAAAACATATTTTATTAAAACATATCTTGAAAACTAAGTATTAGAACTTTAAAAATAGCATTTTATAGGAAAAGCTTACTTTCGAAACTTATCTTAGAAACAAGGTTCATGAAAAACATAACAGTTCATACACAAGTTACAAGCCCTAAGAATTAATACTGAAAAACATGATAATTAACACACTTATGGCAGTTCTTAACCACTCACCAATAAAGCTGAAAAATTAAATAAATTTTGCTTTACCTGTATCCTTACTGGTAGATGGTATAGCTGGTTCACAACATACATAAAAACATAGATTACTTAAACAAAAAAACTTACGGAATACACATATGCAAGCAAACCTAGCTTCCTAGACAATCAACCCTAACAGAATAGAGACTTACCTTAGTTGCTAGAAACTTGGTTTAAAATAGAGACTTGACGGCAGAATAACGATGAGAGAATTTTCATGGAATAAGGGTTGTATATAGGCACTAAGTTTATTAATGATCCTAAGATCCCTTACATAACTTATGAAACCCTAGTTAGTTTAGAAGTGTAACAGCCCGTTTTCAGTGAAATTGGAACAGTGGTTTTGAGACAACAAATCTTACTAGTAAATTATAATTTTCTTATTATTATAATTTTTATGGGATGTTAGTAAGGTTGTATTAAAATTTTGTTAAGAAATTTTGATGTTTGCATGATCAACTAAGTGAAAAGGACTAAATCGTAAAAAGTGTAAAAGTGGAGTTCTATTAATTAAAAGGGCTAAAAAGCTATGGAAATGAAACCGAGTGGACTTAACTGGTAATTAAACCATTTATGTGGTTAAAGGATGTTCATGATGTGGTTTTGATGAATTTTTAATATTAATTAAAAGTTAAAAAGGTAAATGTGTAATTAAGGTTAAAATAAATAAAACTAAAATTACTTCATCTTCTTCCATCTTCTTCCATCAAATTTGAAGAACCAAAATATCCATTTTAAGGTTGAAGTTTGGCTAAGCTTAGATTGGTGCATGGTGAGTGTTTTCCATCCCGTTTTTAACGATTTCTATGTTTTTGATATTGTTTTAGCTTAATCTAGCTAGCCCAAGGGTCAATTTGTAAAACTATTAAAGGTTGAGGGAATTTCCATGAATGTTGTTGAATACTTTTTTATGTTAAATGATAGATTGTGAACCTTTGTTGAGAAATAAACAAGTTTTGTAAAGTGATTTTTGATGAAATTTACATATAGGGATTAAATGGTGAAATTTATGAAATAATGATTGGTATGGGTTGGTTTAAGTCACTAGATAATCGGTTAGCTTGAAAGGGGGATTAAAATGCTTAGATTTCAATTTGTGAGCTTAAGGACTAAATTGTGAAAAGTTAAAATGTTGGGGTAAAATGGTAATTTTACATAAATATGAATTGTGGACTAAATTGAATACTAGAGGTATTAAATGGATTGAAAATTGTCTATTTTGATCAAGATAGACTACATATAGATCTAGATCAAGGAAAAGCTAAAGCCTCAGATTAGCTCGACTTTGTTTCTACGCCTTAGTCATTAAAGTAAGTTCATATGAACAGTTGTTATATTCATGTTATTTAAATATATGTTATTATGTTAATTCTAATGTCAAATGATTGATGTGTAATTTAATCAATGCTATGACGACTATTGAGTCCTAGTTGAACCTTAGGAATTCGTAGGATACAAATGACATGTCATTAGGGATTTCATGTTTCGGGTGCTGGTCTTGAATGTCCTACCGATGGCTGAGGTCTTACATTTGTTGCGAATACTCCCCAGCTCGTGTGAGCAGCATCGTGTAGCTGACATGTTGACCCACAGCTCATTTGAGTAGGCCCATTTCACAGCTTGTGTGAGCAATGATGTAAAGAAAAGGTTACGTTATATGTTGAAGCACACTTCGTCTGAGCTTTCCCATGTATCCAATGATATTCTAGATGGTTCAACGGGTATGAAAAGAAAAGGAAATGGTAAGTCTTCAAATGGAATGTATCATGTACTTATGAAAAGGAAATGGTGACCTAAATGAGATGAACAAATGTGTAAGTTATTTATTATGGATGAATACATTTGAACCATGTATAAATGCACTGACTTGTGTATTTGGTGATGTTGTATAGGCATTGTGCCAAGCTTATGGTATTAGTTGGTGTTATAATTTTGCCATTTAGATTATGCAAAGGAAATGGTAAGATGTGTTTATGTTATACGAACTTACTAAGCATTATGTACTTACGTAGTTTCTTTCTAATGTTTTATAGATTATCGGAAGCTTGATCGTTTTGGAAGCTCGTCAGAGATCTATCACACTATAAAGCATAAATATCAGTAGTTTTTTACAGTTTTGGCCAAGGTTATAATGGCATGTATAGGTTGAATTATAATGTCATTGTGATGAATGTTTAGTTGGTGGGTTGGCTTGTATAAGCTGTGAATGTTATCTTGGTTTAGTACCTTTGATGCTTTGATGGTTTGTGTCATTGAGCTATCTCTTGTTGCATGTTTTGAATGGCTCAAATGGCATGTTTTGTGATGGAGTAGTAATGGTCAAGTTGATACATTTTTGGTAAGTTTTTGGAAATAGTAATTGATGAATCGTAAGCGGTAAAATATACATGTTTAAGTAAGTCTTGATGACTACATTTGGGGTGCATTTGAATGGCATATTGGTTACTTGAATTAGGACTTTGGAATGGCATATATGTGTGTATGTTTAGGTATGGTTTGATACTTTTTAGGTATGCACATATGGTTCAAATGTTTATGCATGAATTGGCATAGGAAATGGCTTGTTTTTAGGCAAATTTATGTCCACAGGCATGTGACTCAGCTGTGTGTGACACACGGCCTGGTGACACAATCATGTGTCATTTGAGGGTTCCTTTGTATACAAGTCAGTGAGTTAACGGCCTAGCACATGGGCGTATGGGGCAACCCAGAAAGTTACACGACCTGGTACACAGGCATGTGACACAGCCATGTGACCCTACTCAGAGAGTTACACAGGTGAGGACACGTACTGGGACACGACCGTGTGTCACTATTTCGAAGGTTACACGGATTGAGAGATGGGCGTGTGCCTCAACCGTGTGACTCCTATTTTTAAAATTTTGAGAATTTTTCTTAGACTTTTCAAATGATTTCAAATTGGTCCCAATTTGTTTCTAAAGTATTCTTAGGGCCTCGAGGGCTTGATTTATGGATGATATGTATTTAAATGATTAGTTTATAATATGTTTATGATAGAGTATGAAATGAATGTTTAAATGTTTTGTTTGTACGGTAATGTGCCGTAACCCTAATCCGAGGACAGATACGAATTAGGGGTGTTACAAGAAGAAATTACTTGCACGAAAAGTATCCTAGATACACAATATCTTAGTTTCCTAATTTAAGCCTGACTTGACTTTGATTGGCAAACCCATATTCATGAAAATAAAATATACAACAATATCACCAATCACCGTTTCGTCAAAGTATACGAAATCACAGAATTTAAGTAGATGTACATGAATTTTAATGCATTTTCCCTACCCATCCATCTGCTACACACCATATCCAACCATACACACCATATTAGAAGGAGTCGTAGCTCATTGTGGTTAAACCATAGGAATAATGTTACGAACAAACCGTCAGAACAATATCTGAACAAATCTCTAGAATAATATGCAAACAAATCACGAGAACTTCAAATAGAACTCCAAAATTATGGATTTTTATCACTAGAACTCCAGTAATTGTAGAAATACCACCAGAACTTCATAGATCTCCTCTATCTCCGATCAACCCAATACTCGATGCAATGCATAATGTCATTATATTAGAATAGCACAATCAGATACGGTACAATACAGAAGCATGTCAAAATCACGTGATCAATAATCAGAACAATGGCATGCTTTGTAGTCATACAAACAAGAGATACAGAAAATAACAACATGCTTAACATGCATTCAATGAAACAAAACAATGAGCATCACTTAGGAAATTGACGGATATAATTAAGGGTTGATTGGAAAACAACAACAGGCTAAAATAGCAAGAATTAAAGCTAATCGGCACCTAAACAGTAAGCAACACATTTAGATGGCAAACGGTGCAAGGTTGAGCAACAAAATTGAAGCAAACTAAATAGCAAATCAGTAACGAAAGTAACCAGCAGTAGCTAATTGGAGGTTGATCAATATGTATTTGGTTCAACAAAATTAGTCGACAATAGTGAGCACACGTACACTATTCACAATTGATTTAAATTCCACACCCCGATTACAATCCATAGAACACTAACAATTGACCTAAGCACCACTACAACTCGGATTCGTCTCGATTCCTCCTTCCCAATCTGTAACTTAGACATGATAAAACATACAACAAAATGATTAAAACTAGCCTATGGCATTCATCTAACAGAGAACAAGAAGGAAAATGAAATTTAATTGATTGGATCAACTTACACTACACTCGTTTGAAGATCTGTGTTAACAGTCGATCAACAAAAATGAATGTTCACTAACCATGCTAAGAGGTTTTGGCCAAGGGTTAGACTATGTACAAAATGAACAACAAAATAAGATAAATAATGGTGACAATATGAGACTTTGATGGGACGGAAGTGCATAAATTATGATAGCAACAAAAGCTTCAATGTGCAACAATGGGAGAAGGAGAAATTAACAGCAATTGAGAATAGAAAAATGGCAACAACTTATGAACAAAGTATTGATAATAAAAAGGCAAGGATTTAGTCAAATAAAGCAAAGAAGTGATAAGCAAAGGGGCAACATAAACAGAAAATAAAAACTAGTATTTAAGGGCTTCAACAATGGTGAAAAAGGGAAGAAAAATGAGAGAAAAAGAAAGGGATGGCAAAGAGAGGAAAAAGAGCGAAAAATAAAATAAAAAAAATTCAACAAAATTTAAATCTAATCTTTTAAAAAACTGATAGCCTTTTTGGTAAATTAGATAAAATCTTTGAATATTTAGGTTAATCAGATTTTCCAGTTTTGCTAAGGGTAAACCACACATGCTTAAAAGAAAAAGAATTTACGAGCGAAAGGAATCAAACTCAGGTCTCAAGGATAACTTCACTAACTCTTTACCACTAGGCCAAATACTTATTCTCACTAAATTTTTACAATATTTATTTTTTAAAACAATGCGTGACACATACTAGGTGTAACAGCCTGATTTAGACCCTAATCGAAACGGTGGTTTCAGGACCACGAATCTGAGTCAAAAAATATTTTAAAATTATTTTCCATGTTTATTTTGTGTGAATTTATGCTTGTGAAATTTTCGTGATTCAATTTTATCGTTTAGGTGCCCGATTAAATAAAAGGACTTAATCGCATAAAATAAAAATTTAGTGGTTAAATGTGAAAGTGCTTTATAATTGTTGTCTTTATTAGTGGAGGTACTTATAATGCAAATATACCTTTTAATTTTTTCATGGACACATTCGGTCATTAATAGGTGAATTATAAATAATTTATACTAAGGTTAAAATGGTAACTTATGTGATAAAATGTCATAATATATAACATATCATAAATAAAACAAAACATTTTTAGTGTCCATACTTTCCTATTGCCGAATATTAAAATAACCAAAAAAAGGAAAAGAAACTTAGGGTTTGGCACTTTCAAGCTTGATTCAAGGTAAGTTTTAGCTCGATTTTTGATAATTTCTACGTTTTTGAGATCATTGCTTCGAGTACTACAAAACTCAAGCTTTAATTTTTTATTTTGATGAATATTTTGAGTTGTGCCATTGTTGATAGCTTGTGATTTTTGTTGTTTGATGATGAAAAATGAAGGATATGTTTTAGATTAACATATTTTGTATTGGAGTTTTTGATGATTTTGCGTAATTAGGACTTAATTGTAAAAATAATAATTTGAGGGACTAAAATGTGAAATTGATAGAATATATGGACTTGTATAGGAATGGGTACCATTCGGCCTAACATGGGTGTTTCGAAATTTTGTGTATTTTGTGTTTTGTGCAATAGGGACTAAATTGTAAAAATTGTAAATGTCAGGGGTAAAATGGTAATTTTCCTATTTATGTTTTTTTGACTAAATTGAATGAAAATATGTTTGAATGAGCTTAATTTGAATATGTTTAGATCAAAGACCAAAGAAATCGAATTTGGATCAGGGAAAAATGAAAGTTATCGACTAGTTGCCCGATTCTGTTTTGTATCGTCCGACGTAAGTTTATAAGCAAATAGACGTATTTATTGATAATTTAATGTTATATTTACATGCTGTTATGAAATGTTAAGATTAAATTATGCTATGGCCGAATGTGTTTGAATACAGTTACTACACTTCCGAGTTCAATTCGACCGAGATACAACGTCCGAAAGCCCTGTATGAACCTTAGGAATAGCTAGGATACATATGTCATGACATAGGATTCCAGTATATGTGTGCAAGTAAGTCCATGGCATCGATTTGTGATTTTGATATGTGTTTACGAGTAAGACCCTGTCTGGGACAGTGGCATCGATATGTGGCTACATGTAAGACCACGTCTGGGACATTGGCATTGTATGATTTATGTGATTATCCGAGTGTCCTATCCAATTCCGAATGGTTCATCGGGCAAAGGTAAAACGTGATCAGATGTGTTATATGAGCAAAAAGGGACAGGTATGATTTAGTTTATTAGTTAACAATGATAAGGAAATGATTCTTTTTGAATCCATGGTTTAAATATGTGTATTCGGCTTTGAACAAATGGTGTAAATATTAGGAAATGATTCTTGGATTTGCATTTATATGTACCCATGTATATTCAGCCATGAAAGTAATTTATGTACATGATGTTATAACTGGATTTTTGAGCTTATATAAATGTGTGTACTTGTAAATTTTATTGCATAAGGATAATTTAACGTAGAAAGCCGATTGTTTCTTGGTAATGAGATTATGGGAGCATTCGGCTAAGTTAGTATTGTGCATGAAATTGTAGTATTTTATTTCAATTGTAGGTTTAAGATTATGCATTGATAATGATAATATAATCCGGCAAGTTTAAATCAATTTGAATATAATATTAAGTTGTTTATTTGCTTATGACTTACTAAGCTGTGGTAGCTTACTCTGTGTATTATGTTTTTCTATTTTATAGATTTTGGAGTCAAGCTACAAGCTCGGGGACTGTCATCCAAGCTCATCACACTATCCACTATTTTTGGTACCTTATTAGTTAAACTTAAATTATGGCATGTATAGGCTGGAACATATATTTTGAAATGTTGATTTTGGTTATGTATTAAAAGCCATGCGAAAATGGCTTGCTATATATATGTTTAGATTCAGTTTTATGTGTGCTTAGTTATGATGCTCATGATCTTGGTTTGATATATGCGATTATGCTTGATTATGGTTTATGTTGTGGTAAGTATCTTGTATAATGGAAATGATTTTATTTTTAGGTTTGAATTCGGTTTTGGGTTGAATTATTGCTTAAGTCTTTTGATAAATATGCCATATGATATGGTTGTTTAAAATCTTTGTGATATTTTAAAGGTGTATTTAAGTATTTATATAGCTTGTAAGGTACTTTGTGGTTCGGCTACATGTCTATAATTGATGTTATTTATGCTAGGGTTTTCCATGAGTTGTCATGTAAAAATTATAACATATGTTTGCAGTAAATTAATGACTATTATAACTTATGCTAGAATGTGTGTATATGTGATATTCAGCCATATTATTTCACTTGTATTTATTTATAATTTACTTGCGTATAAGGTACATATACTTCGAACATTATGTTAGTTAAGTTTTTGCATGTTATACATGTGCAAATATGTGAGTTTATATTATGTTTGATAAGTACATGTGCTTGGTTATATAAATCCATTTGATATTTGTAAATTATTAGGTATGAATAAATGGATTAAGTTAGTAAAGTATACCCTGAAATGAAATGGGTTACTTATGATTGGATGCTTGTTATTCAATTGAGTTAATATATATAAATGTATGAATTTTACATGGACTAATACATTAAAACGGCAAACATGAATAAAAAAGGGTGGTAATGAAACCTAGTTCAATTGTTATATAACTGGTGTTTATGCAGGACTTAATAATATAGGGTTATTATTCAAAGAATGAAAATGTTGATATGATATATGTTTTGTATGTGTTTTTAAATTAAGTTATAAGCATTGATGCAATCTAAATCTCGAACGGTATTGAACATATGATTTGCACTAGTAATACATATGTGCTTATGACTTGATTTGCTATGAAATATGCAGAACTGTACATTCGTTTAGTAATGCCTCGTAACCCCATTCTGGCAACGAGTACGGGTTAGGGGTGTTACACTAGGGTTTGAAGTAAAATTTGCAAAATAAAAAAAAATGATGCAAGGGAAGGGACTCGGACTTGGGTTTCAAGGATAAATTACTAACACTTAACCATCAGACTAGTAACTTCTTTTATTTTTCAAACGCATAAAGATAATCCTAAAAATAGGGCGTGACCACTCCTGGTTCACAATCTCGATTCTACTAACCCAATTTTTAGGGTGTGACATACTCAATACCATCAAGCTAAAATTTTGAAGATGAAATTTTCTTAAGTAGGTAAGAGTTGTAACACCCCAAAAAAATTTTATAGGACAGATGACATTATTTCCAGATTGGATACAATATATTTACAAGAAATTTGAAATAGTAGTCAGATAGATAATTTTTATAAGAGGAAAATTTTTATTAGAAATAGAAATCAATTAAAAGTATTTTGGATGTGGAATGAGGCATAAAGGACCAAATTACAAATTCTAAAAATTTTGATGATTAAAGTACAAATTTTGACCAAGTGTGAAATATGAGTTGTATTTATTAATTCGCGTAAGAATGAGTTGAAATATGTTGGTGTGATGAAAACCACTTTTTGGACCAAATATGAAAGCTTGGAAAGTTTAAGGATTAAATAGTAATTTTTTTCATGTTTCCCAAAAAGAGATTAAAATGTAATTTTTACCATCCAAGTATTTATTTATAAGACTTAAATGTGAATTATGATATTTGGATTTGATAAGTACCTATTGTTGTGAAGAATTTGAGCAAAATGACAAAATAGGCAAAATAATAATTTTGACACGAAAGGGTATTTTGGTTATTTCTAAAGTATTATATGTTGAAAATATTATTTTAATGAGATATTTGATAATTGGAGTAAGTTTTGAACCATGAATTAGGGAAATGGGTCACAAATTTTAAAATCTTGAACTTAAGGGCCTTTGGCCCACTTGGGTGATTTTAAAGCAAAAGAAAAGGGAAGAAACCCCATCCTCCTCTTCAATTTTTTTTGTAGTAGCTTAAGAAGAACAGGGAGCTCCTCCCATGTTCTCTTCTCTTTACCTTTCTCAATTTTTTGGTTGGATTCAGCACCCACTTTGTTTTCCTTGTTGCGATCACATAGAAAACAACCTTCAAGCTTGTATTCCCATCATCTTCTCCATTTTCCAATTAGGGTTCATTTGTTTTTGAGAGAGAAAATGAAATTTATAGAGAGGAAGCATTATCAACGTAAGAAATGGTGTTTTCCACCTCTCTTAGCTTGATATTTGTTATTGGTTGCTATGAGAAAGCTTATAAAGCTCTTGTACTAATTTTAGTTGTATTTTTGTGTGTATAGGAGAGAAAATGATGTATATTGATGTTTCAAGCTAGAATAAAGATGGAATCATGTGGTTGGAAGTTTAGTTCTGAGTTAATGTGACCTTAGATACTCCTATACTAACCACTTTAGGAAAATGATGGGATTGTGTAATAAATATGAAATTAACTAAGTAATGAATATGTGTGACCTTCATGGCTTAAAATGTTAAAATAAGCAGTTTGTGTGATTGTTGCTTCGTGAGATTTAGCTACATGGGCCTTACAAACTAATAATGTGCTATGAACTTTGGTTGCCATGAAATGAGTGATAATATGACATGGTAATTGTGAATTATTTGAAAAAGTGTTAATGATGAGAATGGTGTATAATGTCACCTTAGCCAATTCAAAGTTTAATAAGTTGTCATAACTTGTCACACCCCGAACCCGAGACCACCGCCGGTGTCGGACACGAGGGGTTAACAAGCCAAGTTCACATGTTTTGCCCACCAATTTAACATTTCCAGTCAGGCTGGAAAACTGCGTCACTGTCGCCTTAAAAATCATATCTCGAGTTTCAAAACTCGGAAACTGGTTTCGTAAATTTTCCCTGAATTTAGACTCATATATCCATCCATGGATTTATTTCTAGAATTTTTGGTCGGGCCAATTGGTACAGTTTATTAGTTAAAGTCACCCATGTTACAGGGATCGACTGCTCTGACCTTCGCGCGTTATAACTTGAATATCTCTCTGTACAGGGATTTAACACTGGTGCCGTTTGTTCCAAATGAAACTAGACTCAAAATGGAATCTGTACATATAATGCATGACTCCTAATTCTTTCTGGATAATTTATAGTAAATTTTTAAAGTTGCGATAGAGGACCCAGAAACCGTTCTGGCCCTGTCTCACAATAGCCTTAATATCTCTTAACATGTAACTCCTATGACCATTTCGTTTCTTCCATATGAAAATAGACTCATCAAGGTTCATTTACATAGCTTATTCACTATTTAATACCATTCCTACAAATTTTGGTGATTTTTCACATTCACGTCACTGCAGCTGGCAGCATCTGTTTTAAGGTAGGTCTTACCTATTTGGTAGTCTCCATGAACCAACTAATCTTGCCATACATAGGTTCATATATGATCATTTTAACCATGCCAATGGCTGATCATGTGACCAACATTCCCATTTCCAATCCATAGCCACATCATGACACCAATATATACATACAAACCACAAATAGTCTAAGTTCATGCTTCCTTTTTCGAGCCATTTTCGCATGGCCGTATATATATACATCACAACATATTTAACCAACAAGGGGTAGTCCTATACATGCCATCTCAAGTTCAACCAAAATTTATACCAAAATGGAGGCTTGATAGTGTGGATGACTTGACTTCAACGATCCCAAATCCGATTGCTTGAGCGAAATCTAGAAAACGAGAGCCAAAGCAACGGGTAAGCATTTTTATGCTTAGTAAGTCTCAAGGAATATAATCAACTCTAATTACAGCAATACATTCACATAACCAAATGCATCATTTCATTAATACACATTCTTACTTCACACTTCATCATTATATAATTTCACAAAGTATCAATCAATTCAATAACTGAAATTCATTAGTCGATTGAGCGAATGTTGCTCAAACATGTCGACTTTCAATGCACATATAAACGCACCTCATTCTTTGGGCTTTTGAGTGTACTCATTGAATTTATTACAGCAACCAACACTCACCTCCAGCCCAAGATTCTTCGAATATAACCGGATATAACCATGTGCACAAATGCCTTGGTCTTAGCCCGGATAGAATGTCTCGCACGAATGCCTTGGTCTTAGCCCGGATGTAGCCACTAGCACAATTGCCTTGGGTCTTAACCGGATATAATTTCCAGCATAATTGTCTTGATTTAGCCCGATATCATTCAATATCCCATGAACACATACATCAATTATCATTGGACATACATAATTCATTTTCGTTACTAAGGCTCAAACGCAATTATAGTCACAAGCATATTCGCCTTCGGGACTTAGCCCGGT
The DNA here is from genome assembly GCF_025698485.1 of Gossypium arboreum. NCBI lineage: Eukaryota > Viridiplantae > Streptophyta > Magnoliopsida > Malvales > Malvaceae > Gossypium > Gossypium arboreum. The sequence continues at coordinate 59,041,836 of NC_069080.1, forward strand.
AGAATTCAAATACTCATGCACACATAATCAATAATCAATACACATCCATACTTTATTTCACACAATTCAAGTAGGGTCACTTCTTGAGGACTTACCTCGGATGTTGTCGAACGGCTTTTTCGGCTATTCGATCACTTTCTCCTTCCCTTGTCCAATTGTGGCCCTCTAAGCTCTTGAGCTAATTCAAACAAATTCAATTTATTAAAACCTCATTGTGCTAGCTTATGGCGAATATGACAAGGAGTTTAAATGGTCATATGGCCACCCTTTAGCTTGAATACACAATGGTCATGCACATTTTATACTACATCAAGCAATTCAATACAATTTATTCGAGCATCAAGGAAATGCTAAGGCCTTCAATAGGCTACCCAAGGCGAATATTCATGTACATGTTGAGGTCAATTTTGCACTTAATACCTCACAAAAACAGCATGCAATTTACTAATTAATGCTTTGCACATTGTGGCCCAAAATTTATAATATAGCATCAAGCACTTATATGTGTGCTAGGCGAATTGTGCTTGCAATTTCACAAGCATTCTTCCACATCTTCTTCTTTAAACCAATATATTCATCACTTAGTTCATAACCAAAACATCATGTGCAAACATATATATACATATATGAGCATGGCGAATTTCAAGGTGTCCATAGCCATCCAAAACACAAATTTTAACTAACATGCAAGAAGCATGAACCATGCTCATGAATGCATCATGGCCGAATATGACAATCATGCCCCTTTTCAACTTCAATCATGGTTAAACAAAAAGAAAACTCAAAATCTTACTCAAGAGTAGACAATCCATCATTGCATGCATCATCATCAAGCTTCACACTTAGCATGCAATGGCTTTATCACCATAACAACTTTGGCCAAATGCCATTTCCATGGCATAACAAAGATTTGAGCCATGGCTAACATGCACATCAAATTAGCAACCAAAACATGCATGAAACTCCCAACACAACCTCATACATACCTTACTCTTGTTGCAAGTTTAGCCAAATTTCCTTCTAGATCTCTTCTAAACAAAGAAAATGAAGCAAAAATCCTTCCTTTTTCCTTAGTATTTTCGGCCAAAGAAGAGAAAAATAGGTGAACAAAATTTTTTCTTTGCTTCTCTTTCACTCACGGCAAAAGGGGGAAGGATGAGCAAATTTTGAGTTTTTGTTTCTCTTCCTACATGCTTAATTTTTTATCATTTATCACATCATGCATTAACAAAACATGTCATAACATGTTTTCCTTGCCCATATTCCCTTGTCATGGCCGGCCACTATACCATCTTTGGGGAAATTTGACATGCAAATCCTTATTTTTGCATGCATGCTCAACTAGTCATCACACATTTCCCCATCATACTTTCAAAGTTTACTACTAGGTCCTTTCTAGTGAAATTCACATTTATAATTCTAAATTGAAACATCAAAATGTCATACACAATTTAACACATATCATAGGCATCAAAATAAATTTTAACTATTTTTATGCCTCGGTTTTGTGGTCCCGAAACCACATTCGACTAGGGTCAATTTTGGGCTGTCACAACTCTCCCCACTTAAGAAATTTTCGTCCCGAAAATCTTACCTAAATAGGTTTGGATATCGCTCTTTCATAGAGTTCTCGGTCTCCCAAGTAGCTTCTTCTATCCGTGCTTGAGCCATAACACTTTCACTAGCGGAACCCGCTTGTTTCGCAACTCTTTCACTTCTCGTGATAGGATACGAATCGGTTCTTCCTCATAACTCATATTAGCTTGAATTTCAATTTCGATGGACTAATCACGTGCGATGGATCGGATCTATAGCGTCGAAGCATCAAACGTGAAAGACATCGTGAACCTTTTGAGTTCGGGGGCAAAATCAAGCGATATGCCACCGGACCGACTCGCTCGATATCTCATATGGTCCAATGAACCTCGGGCTCAACTTGCCCTTACGGCCAAACTCGAGTATCTTTTTCCAAGGCGATACCTTGAGAAACACTTTATCACCCACGATACTCGATATCCTTACGCTTCAGATCCTCGTCGACTTCGGCGATCGGAGGCTATCTTGAGACTTTCACGGATTACTTTCACTTTCTTCAGCATCCCTAATCAAATCCACCCGAAAATCTTGCTTTCACCGAGCTCGGTCCAAAACAATGGCGTGCGGCATTTACGACCGTACAAGGCCTCGTAGGGTGCCATCTTAATACTTGATTGAAAGTCGTTTGTTGTAAGCGAATTCAATCAACGGCAAATACCGTTCCCATGAACCACTAAACTCGAGGACGCAACATCTTAACATATCCTCAAGTATCTCGAATTATCCGCCGGATTGACCATCGGTTTGGGGTGAAAGGCGGTCTGAAATGCAACTTGGTACCCAAAGCTTCTTGCAACTTTTTCCAAAATCGCGAGGTAAATCTCGGATCTCTATCCGACACGATAGAAATAGGTACCCCGTGTAATCTCACAATCTGAGAAACGTACAATTCCACTAATTTGTCCATTGAAAAATCCGTACGTACGGGGACAAAGTGGGCCGACTTAGTCAATCGATCTACCACGACCCAAACCGCATCCTTCTTACTTGGTTGACAATGGCAGTCCGGATACAAAGTCCATTGTGACTCGATCCCATTTCCACTCGGGTATCGTGATTGGCTGAAGTAATCCTGAAGGCACCTGATGTTCCGCTTTCACTTGTTGACATATTAAACATCTCGAAACAAAGTCGGAGATGTCTCGCTTCATACCATGCCACCAAAACCGACGTTTCAATTCATTGTACATCTTCATTACTCCCGGGTGGATTGCCATTCGGCTACAATGGGCTTCATTCAGAATTATCGAAATGAGTTCCGAATTCTTTGGGACACACAGACGACTTTTGAACCTCAAACAATCGTCATCGTCGATTTGAAACTCCGAGTCCTTGTTCGGAACACATGCAGCCCGTTTTGCAACCAACTCGTCGTCGACTTTCTGAGCTTCTCGAATTTGGTGTGTCAATAATGGTTTGGCTTTCAATTCAGCCACTAACACACTGTCGGATCGGACAGACAAGTGCACATTCATCGCTCGTAAAGTGAATAACGATTTACGACTCAAGGCATCCGCAACCACATTCGCCTTTCCCGGGTGATAGTCAATGATCAGCTCATAATCCTTTAACAAATCGAGCCAACGTCTTTGTCGCAGATTTAAGTCTCTTTGGGTCATCAAATATTTGAGACTTTTGTGATCCGAGTATACATGGCACCTTTCACCAAATAAGTAATGTCGCAAAACCTTTAAGGCGAATACGATGGCGGCCAATTCGAGATCATGAGTCGGATAATTTTTCTCATGTGGCTTTAATTGCCTCGACGCATAGGCCACAACTCGACCTTCTTGCATTAATACGCAACCTAACCCAAGTAGAGAGGCGTCGCTATAGATGACAAACTCTTTGTCGGACTCGGGTTGCACTAGAATTGGGGCTTCATCAAATAAGTTTTCATTGATCGAAACTTTTTGGCATTTCTCCGTCCATTCGAACTTAACATCCTTTTGGAGTAACCGTCATCGGCGTGGCTATCGTTGAGAAGCCTTTACAAATCGTCGGTAATAACCGCAAGCCCCAAAAAGCTCGAACCTCAAGAATATTTCTGAGGCTTCCAATTAAGTGTGGCTGAAATTTTATTCGGCCGACTCGAATACCCGGCGCAGATACCACATGACCCAAGAAGCTAACCTCTTAACTAGAACTCACACTTGCTGAACTTAGCATATAGTTGCTTATCCCGTAAAATTTGCAAGACTAACCGCAGTGTTCAGCATGTTCGGTCTCATTTCTTGAATAGACCAAGATGTCATCAATGAACACGACTACGAATCGATCCAAATATGGTCTAAAGATCCGATTCATTAAATCCATAAATACCGTAGGGCATTAGTGAGCCCAAACGGCATCACTAGGAACTCATAGTGACCATATCTCGCTTCAAGGCGTCTTGGGTACGTCCAAATCTCGGATTCGCAATTGATAATAGCCCGATCTCAAATCTATTTTCGAGAACACCGAGGCTCCCTTGATTGATCGAACAAGTCATCAATACGTGGCAACGGATATTTGTTCTTTATCGTCGCTTTGTTAAGTCGACGATAGTCGATCACGTACCGCATGGTTCCATCCTTCTTCTTCACGAACAATCTTTGGCGCACCCAAAGGCGAAAAACTCAGGCGAGCAAAACCTCTATCCACCAATTCTTGCAACCGAGCTTTCAACTCCTTTAATTCCGTTGGTGCCATACGATACGGAGCTATCGAAATTGGAGTGGTACCGGTACCAATTCGATGCCAAATTCTATTTCCGAACAGTGGTAAACCCGGCAATTCTTGGGAAAACATCCGGTATTCACAAACCACGGCACAGATTCGGGTTTCTTTTCGATTCCTTGCCATCGAGCACGTCGCAAGGTACGCTTCGCACCCTTTTCTTACATATTTACGGGCCAACATCACGATATTACAATGGCAACCCTTTAAGTCCAGTAGACTCAACCCGAATTATTTCATTATTCGCGCACCTCAAATCGATAGTCTTGCTCTTGCAATTTACAACCGCATCGTGCATGGTCAACCAATCCAAACCAAGAATAACGTCGAACTCATCGAGCGGCAAAAGCATCAAGTCCGCCGGAAAACAAGAACCTCGGAACACTAGGGGACTTTTCTTGCACACTTTGTTGACAAGCACGTAATGACCCAAGGGTTTGACACCGAATTACAAACTCGAGAGACTCAATAGGCAAAGTCTTCTTTGGATGCTAAGGTTTCACATATATATGAATGAGTAGAACCAGGGTCAATCAAAGCAATCACATTTGTATTGAAAAGAGTGAAAGTACCAATGTGACATCCGGAGAGGCAGCATCCTCACGTGTGCGTATGGCATAAGTCCTTGCAGGAGCACGAGCCTCAGATCTGATGGTAGCATCTCTAGATCCTCTCGACCGCCAATCGACATTGCCCATATTTCTAGGTGGCCTACCTCGGCGATGGTAGCACCGGGTTTCCACTCGACTCACATTCTGTTCAAGCATCCTCGGGCAATCCTTCATAAAGTGGTCGGCCGATCCACACTTATAGCAGGAGCGATCACGAAACCAACAGCTCCCCGAATGCCATTTGCCACAATGTGGACACTCGCCCTCTCTCGGCGATCATTTCCACCATCATGCGATCGAAGTGACTCGTGTGGTCACAGGGGTCGATCGCGTCCTCGTCTAGAAAAGCCCGAACGCCTCTAGACCGCTCGCATCATCTCGAAATCTCTTTGATGCTTGTTGAAGAGACTTTCCGAGGACCTCTTCGAATTCTCCGGTTCCCACATCGCTTTTTTGTTTCTCCTTTCTAAGCTCTTGACTTTACAAGCTCGCTCAACAAGTACTACGAACTCTCGTATCTCGAGAATGCCAACAAACATCCTTATATCATCATTCAGCCCATCCTCGGCGTTTACATAATAGCTTGGACGAAATGCATTCTCGCGTCTGGCTAAGCCTCACAAACTTTCGTTCGTAGTCGAGTAACGGACATAGAACCTTGCTTAAGATCAAGAAATTCCCTCCGCTTTTGGTCGATGAATCTCTCGATGATATACTTTTTTGAACTCGGTTTGAAAGAATTCCCAAGTCACTTGCTCTCTAGGCACTACTGAAGTCGAGTACTCCACCAATAGTAGGCGGACTCGCGTAACAAGGAGATGGTACACTTTAAGCACTCATCGGTGTACAGGATAGCTCATCAAGCACCGGATAGTGTTATCTAACCAAAATTCAGCTCGCTTCGGCATCATCATCATCCGTAGCCTTAAATTCAGTGATCCCATGTTTTGAATCCTATCGACCGGGGCTTACTTGACCTTATTTGGTCGATCACCGGAGGTATTGTAGGTCTTGAGGTTGCATTTGTCGGGAATGGAGGTTGTGGAATGCCGTGTTGGTTCGAATGTATTGATTAAACCATTCGTTCATCACACTATAAAAGGCTTGCCTAGCCTCGTCATTAGGATTGCTGGCCATAGGTTGAGAGTCCGCCGGCGCTGTCCCTTGCGCGGGAGCAGGCGCCACACTCTCCACATCATCAGCTATCGCTCGGTTGGGATCGGGATCCATTGCTATAAACAAACACAAAGTCAAATTGTCAGAAATCATCACACTATCGATTCATCATTTAATGGCATGTATAGCTAGACCCCAAACACATCACGGTAGTCCTAGAATCGACTAAACCTGGCTCGATACCAATAAATTGTAACACCCGAACCCGAGACCATCGCCGGTGTCGGACACGAGGGGTTAACAAGCCAAGTTCACATGTTTTGCCCACCAATTTGACATTTCCAGTCAGGCTGGAAAACTGCGTCACTGTCGCCTTAAAAATCATATCTCGAGTTTCAAAACTCGGAAACTGGTTTCGTAAATTTTCTCTGAATTTAGACTCATATATCCATCCATGGATTTATTTCTAGAATTTTTGGTCGGGCCAATTGGTACAGTTTATTAGTTAAAGCCACCCATGTTACAGGGATCAACTGCTCTGACCTTCGCGCATTATAACTTGAATATCTCTCTGTACAGGGATTTAACACTGGTGCAGTTTGTTCCAAATGAAACTAGACTCAAAATGGAATCTGTACATATAAGGCATGACTCCTAATTCTTTCTGGATAATTTATAGTAAATTTTTAAAGTTGCGACAGAGGACCCAGAAACCGTTCTGGCCCTGTCTCACAATAGCCTTAATATCTCTTAACATGTAACTCCTATGACCATTTCGTTTCTTCCATATGAAAATAGACTCATCAAGGTTAATTTAAATAGCTTATTCACTATTTAATACCATTCCTACAAATTTTGGTGATTTTTCACATTCACGTCACTGCAGCTGGCAGCATCTGTTTTTAAGGTAGGTCTTACCTATTTGGTAGTCTCCATGAACCAACTAATCTTGCCATACATAGGTTCATATATGATCATTTTAACCATGCCAATGGCTGATCATGTGACCAACATTCCCATTTGCAATCCATAGCCACATCATGACACCAATATATACATACAAACCACAAATAGTCTAAGTTCATGCTTCCTTTTTGAGCCATTTTCGCATGGCCGTACATATATACATCACAACATATTTAACCAACAAGGGTAGTCCTATACATGCCATCTCAAGTTCAACCAAAATTTATACCAAAATGGAGGCTTGATAGTGTGGATGACTTCGACTTCAACGATCCCAAATCCGATTGCTTGAGCGAAATCTAGAAAACGAGAGCCAAAGCAACGGGTAAGCATTTTTATGCTTAGTAAGTCTCAAGGAATATAATCAACTCTAATTACAGCAATACATTCACATAACCAAATGCATCATTTCATTAATACACATTCTTACTTCACACTTCATCATTATATAATTTCACAAAGTATCAATCAATTCAATAACTGAAATTCATTAGTCGATTGAGCGAATGTTGCTCAAACATGTCGACTTTCCAATGCACATATAAACGTACCTCATTCTTTGGGCTTTTTGAGTGTACTCATTGAATTTATTACAGCAACCAACACTCACCTCCAGCCCAAGATTCTTGAATATAACCGGATATAACCATGTGCACAAATGCCTTCGGTCTTAGCCCGGATAGAATGTCTCGCATACGAATGCCTTGGTCTTAGCCGGATGTAGCCACTAGCACAATTGCCTTGGTCTTAACCCGGATATAATTTCCAGCATAATTGTCTTGGATTTAGCCGGATATCATTCAATTTCCCATGAACACATACATCAATTATCATTGGACATACATAATTCATTTTAGTTACTAAGGCTCAAACGCAATTATAGTCACAAGCATATTCGCCTTGGGACTTAGCCCGGGTAGAATTCAAATACTCATGCACACATAATCAATAATCAATACACATCCATACTTTATTTCACACAATTCAAGTAGGGTCACTTCTTGAGGACTTACCTCGGATGTTGTCGAACGGCTTTTTCGGCTATTCGATCACTTTCTCCTTCCCCTTGTCCAATTGTGGCCCTCTAAGCTCTTGAGCTAATTCAAACAAATTCAATTTATTAAAACCTCATTGTGCTAGCTTATGGCGAATATGACAAGGAGTTTAAATGGTCATATGGCCACCCTTTAGCTTGAATACACAATGGTCATGCACATTTTATACTACATCAAGCAATTCAATACAATTTATTCGAGCATCAAGGAAATGCTAAGGCCTTCAATAGGCTACCCAAGGCCGAATATTCATGTACATGTTGAGGTCAATTTTGCACTTAATACCTCACAAAAACAGCATGCAATTTACTAATTAATGCTTTGCACATTGTGGCCCAAAACTTATAATATAGCATCAAGCACTTATATGTGTGCTAGGCCGAATTGTGCTTGCAATTTCACAAGCATTCTTCCACATCTTCTTCTTTAAACCAATATATTCATCACTTAGTTCATAACCAAAACATCATGTGCAAACATATATATACATATATGAGCATGGCGAATTTCAAGGTGTCCATAGCCATCCAAAACACAAATTTTAACTAACATGCAAGAAGCATGAACCATGCTCATGAATGCATCATGGCCGAATATGACAATCATGCCCTTTTCAACTTCAATCATGGTTAAACAAAAAGAAAACTTAAAATCTTACTCAAGAGTAGACAATCCATCATTGCATGCATCATCATCAAGCTTCACACTTAGCATGCAATGGCTTTATCACCATAACAACTTTGGCCAAATGCCATTTCCATGGCATAACAAAGATTTGAGCCATGGCTAACATGCACATCAAATTAGCAACCAAAACATGCATGAAACTCCCAACACAACCTCATACATACCTTACTCTTGTTGCAAGTTTAGCCAAATTTCCTTCTAGATCTCTTCTAAACAAAGAAAATGAAGCAAAAATCCTTCCTTCTTCCTTAGTATTTTCGGCCAAAGAAGAGAAAAATAGGTGAACAAAATTTTTTCTTTGCTTCTCTTTCACTCACGGCAAAAGGGGGAAGAATGAGCAAATTTTGATTTTTTGTTTCTCTTCCTACATGCTTAATTTTTTTATCATTTATCACATCATGCATTAACAAAACATGTCATAACATGTTTTCCTTGCCCATATTCCTTGTCATGGCCGGCCACTATACCATCTTTGGGGAAATTTGACATGCAAATCCCTTATTTTTGCATGCATGCTCAACTAGTCATCACACATTTCCCCATCATACTTTCAAAGTTTACTACTAGGTCCTTTCTAGTGAAATTCACATTTATAATTCTAAATTGAAACATCAAAATGTCATACACAATTTAACACATATCATAGGCATCAAAATAAATTTTTAATTATTTTTATGCCTCGGTTTTGTGGTCCCGAAACCACATTCTGACTAGGGTCAATTTTGGGCTGTCACATAACTAATTTACGTATTAAATGGTTTTGGTATGTGTCATGTGTGTATCACTTTTAAATGGAAATTTGGTTTCATATGAAGCCTTAAAGACTTTTCTCAGATTTTGTTATGAGAACTTTGGTAAATGAAAGAAATTGTTATGAATGATTCATTGAAAACATAATAAGAACCGTGAATATGAATATAAGGCCTAAGATGATAATTTCTCTGTTTGCTTGATAAAAATGTTAATGGTCTTAACTGAAATAAGTTACTTCTAAATTTAATATGCCTTAGTAAACTTAGTGGAATAGATAAAATACGACATGCCACTAGGGATTAAATATGGATTCTATTCTATTGGAGTTTTGTTTTGATTTGTTGTGTTTGGGCCCTGTACCTTTTATGTGCACTCTTTATTGCCTTCGGGCTATGCAATCACATGCATACTTTGATGCCTTCAGGCTTAGAACTTCAATGCCCTTTGGTGTTTTCGGGAGGCTTAGCACTACGATGCTCTTTGGTTGTTTAGAGGGCGTGATATGATGCCTTAGGACGAAACATTTATGTGCCCACTAGTGTGTTTTGAATGGTTCTTGTGTTCTAAGTCTCTTTTGACTAGAGTTTCTTAAAAGAAAAATGAATTAAAATCTTAATTACTAGATCTATGTAACACCCCGAACCCGAGACCATCGCCGGTGTCGGACACGAGGGGTTAACAAACCAAGTTCACTTGTTTTGCCCACCAATTTGACATTTCCAGTCAGGCTGGAAAACTGCGTCACCGTCACCTTAAAAATCATATCTCGAGTTTCAAAACTCGGAAACTGGTTTTGTAAATTTTCCCTGAATTTAGACTCATGTATCCATCCATGGATTTATTTCTATAATTTTTGGTTGGGCCAATTGGTACAGTTTATTAGTTAAAGTCACCCATGTTACAGGGATCAACTGCTCTGACCTTCGCGCGTTACAACTAGAATATGTCACTGTACAGAACTTTAATACTGGTGCCGTTTGTTTCTAATGAAACTAGACTCAAAATGGAATCTGTACATATAAGGCATGACTCCTAATTCTTTCTGTATAATTTATAGCAAATTTTTAAAGTTGCGACAGGGGACCCAGAAACCGTTCTGGCCCTGTCTCACAATAGCTTTAATATCTCTTAACATGTAACTCCTATGACCATTTCGTTTCTTCCATATGAAAATAGACTCATCAAGGTTCATTTACATAGCTTATTCACTATTTAATACCATTCCTAAAAATTTTGGTGATTTTCACATTCACGTCACTGCAGCTGGCAGCATCTGTTTTAAGGTAGGTCTTACCTATTTGGTAGTCTCCATGAACCAACTAGTCTTGCCATACATAGGTTCATATATGATCATTTTAACCATGCCAATGGCTGATCATGTGACCAACATTCCCATTTCCAATCCATGGTCACATCATGACACCAAATATATACATATACAAACCGCAAATAGTCTAAGTCGATACTTCACTTTTACGAGCCATTTTCGCATGGCCGTACACAAATACATCACAACATATTTAACCAACAAGGGGTAGTCCTATACATGCCATTTCAAAGTTCAACCAAAAATTTATACCAAAATAGAGACGTTGATAGTGTGGATGACTTGACTTTATTGATCCCGAATCCGATTGCTATCGGCGAAATCTATAAAACAGAGAGCCAAAGTAACGGGGTAAGCATTTTTATGCTTAGTAAGTCTCAAGGAATATAATCAACTCTAATTACAGCAATACATTCACATAGCCAAATGCGTCATTTCATTAATACACATTCTTACTTCACACTTCATCATTATATACTTTCACAAAGTATCAATCAATTCAATAACTGAAATTCATTAGTCGATTGAGCGAATGTTGCTCAAACATGTCGACTTTCAATGCACATATAAGCGTACCTTATTCTTTGGGCTTCTCGAGTGTACTAATTGAATTTATTACAGCAACCAACACTCACCTCCAGCCCAAGATTCTTCAGAATATAACCGGATATAAGCATGTGCACAAATGCCTTGGTCTTAGCCGGATAGAATGACTTCGCACGAATGCCTTGGTCTTAGCCGGATATAGCCGCTAGCACAATTGCCTTGGTCTTAACCGGATATAATTTCAAGCATAATTGTCTTGAGGCTTAGCCGGATATCATTCAATTTCTCATGCACACATACATCAATAATCATTGGACATACATATTTCATTTTCGTTACTAAGGCTCAAACACAATTATAATCATTAGCATAATCGCCTTCGGGACTTAGCCCGGTAGAATTGAATACTCATACACACATAAATCAATAATCAATACATCCATATTTCATTCCACATAATTCAATTAAGGTCACTTCTTGAGGACTTACCTCGGATGTTGTCGAACGGCTTTTACGGCTATTCGATCACTTTTCCTTCCCTTGTCCAATTGTGGCCCTCTTAGCTCTTGAGCTAATTCAAACAAATTCAATCTATTAAAACCTCATTGTGCTAGCTTATGGCGAATATGACAAGGAGTTTAAATGGTCATATGGCCACCCTTTAGCTTGAATACACAATGGTCATGCACATTTTATACTACATCAAGCAATTCAATACAATTTATTCGAGCATCAAGGAAAAGCTAAGGCCTTCAATAGGCTGCCCAAGGCGAATATTCATGTACATGTTGAGGCCAATTATGCATAATACCTCACAAAAACAGCATGCATTTTACTAGTTAATGCTTTGCATATTGTTGCTCAAAACTTATAATATAGCATCGAGCACTCATATGTGTGCTAGGCCGAATGTGCTTGCAATTTCACATTCATTTTCAACATCTTCTTCTTTAAACAAACATATTCATCACTTAGTTCATAACCAAACATCATGTGCAAACATATATATACATATATGAGCATGGCGAATTTCAAGGTGTCCATAGCCATCCAAAACACAAATTTTAACTAACATGCAAGAAGCATGAACCATGCTTATGAATGCATCATGGCGAATATGACAATCATGCTCCTTTTCAACTTCAATCATGATTAAACAAAAGAAAACTCAAAATCTTACTCAAGAGTAGACAATCCATCATTGCATGCATCATCATCAAGCTTTACACTTAGCATGCAATGGCTTTATCACCATAACAACTTTGGCCAAATACCATTTCCATGGCATAACAAGGATTTGAGCCATGGCTAACATGCACATCAAGTTAGCAACCAAAACATGCATGAAACTCCTAACACAACCTCATACATACCTTAATCTTGATGCAAACTTAGCCAAATCTCCTTCTAGATCTCTTCCAACCCAAGCATGAAGCAAAAGTCCTCCCCTTTTCCTTAGTATTTTCGGCCAAGAAGTGAAAATGGATGAACACAACAAAATTTTTTCTTCCTTCTTTCTCAACTCACGGCAAGGGGGCATCCAAGCTCATCTTTCTCTTTTTTTTTTTCATTTTTTTATGCTTATTTTTATTATAATACTTCCTACATGACTCACTAGCCAAACATGTTGGAAACATGTTTTCCTTGCCCATCATGCCCACCTTGGCGGCCATTATAGTCAAATTTGGGGAATTTGACATGCAAGGACAACATTTTCCTAGTGTGCATCAATAGGCCTCTTCAACATTTGCCTATCTCATTTCTAAGTTTTCTCACACAAGTCCTTTCTAGTGAAATTCACCTTTATAACACTAAATCAATCATCATAAAATGTCATACATGAGCACGCACATATTATAGGTATCAAAATAAATTTTTAATTATTTTTATGTCATGATTTTGTGGTCCCGAAACCACATTCGACTAGGGTCAATTTTGGTGTCACAACTCTCCCCACTTAAGAAATTTTCGTCCCGAAAATCTTACCAGTAAATAGGTTTGGATATCGCTCTTTCATAGAGTTCTCGGTCTCCCAAGTAGCTTCTTCTATCCCGTGCTTGAGCCATAACACTTTCACTAGCGGAACCCGCTTGTTTCATAACTCTTTCACTTCTCGTGATAGGATACGAATTGGTTCTTCCTCATAACTCATATTAGCTTGAATTTCAATTTCTAATGGACTAATCACGTGCGATGGATCGGATCTATAGCGTCAAGCATCGAAACATGAAAGACATCGTGAACCTTTTTGAGTTCGGGGGCAAAATCAAACGATATGCCACCGACCGACTCGCTCGGATATCTCATATGGCCCAATGAACCTCGGGCTCGGCTTGCCCTTACGGTAGAATCGAGTATCTTTTTCCAAGCGATACCTTGAGAAACACTTTATCACCCACGATACTCGATATCCTTACGCTTCAGATCCGCGTCGACTTCTAACGATCGGAGGCTATCTTGAGACTTTCACGGATTACTTTCACTTTCTGCTCAGCATCCCTAATCAAATCCACCGAAAATCTTGCTTTCACCCATTTCGGTCAAAACAATGGTGTACGGCATTTACGACCGTACAAAGCCTCGTAGGGTGCCATCTTAATACTTGATTGAAAGTTTGTTGTTGTAAGCGAATTCAATCAACGGCAAATACCGTTCCCATGAACCACTAAACTCGAGGACGCAACATCTTAACATATCCTCAAGTATCTGAATTATCCGCTCGGATTGACCATCGGTTTGGGGGTGAAAGCGGTCTGAAATGCAACTTGGTACCCAAAGCTTCTTGCAACTTTTTCCAAAATCGCGAGGTAAATCTCGGATCTCTATCCGACACGATAGAAATAGGCACCCCGTGTAATTTCACAATCTAAGAAACGTACAATTCGGCTAATTTGTCCATTGAAAAATCCGTACGTACGGGGACAAAGTGGGCCGACTTAGTCAATCGATCTACCACGACCCAAACCGCATCCTTCTTACTTGCTGACAATGGCAGTCCGGATACAAAGTCCATTGTGACTCGATCCCATTTGCACTCGGGTATCGTGATTGGCTGAAGTAATCCTGAAGGCACCTGATGTTTCGCTTTCACTTGTTGACATATTAAACATCTCGAAACAAAGTCGGAGATGTCTCGCTTCATACCATGCCACCAAAACCGACGTTTCAAACCATTGTACATCTTCGTACTCCCCGGGTGGATTGCCATTCGGCTACAATGGGCTTCATTCAGAATTATCGAAATGAGTTCCGAATTCTTTGGAACACACAGACGACTTTTGAACCTCAAACAATCGTCATCATCGATTTGAAATTCGAGTCCTTGTTCGCACACACTCACGGCCGTTTTGCGACCAACTCGTCGTCGACTTTCTCGAGCTTCTCGAATTTGATGTATCAACAGTGGTTTGGCTTTCAATTCAGCTACTAATACACTATCGGATCGAGCAGACAAGTGCACGTTCATCGTCAAAGCGAATAATGATTTACGACTCAAGGCATCCGCAACCACATTCGCCTTTCCGGGTGATAGTCAATGATCACTCATAATCCTTTAACAGCTCGAGCCAACGTCTTTGTCGCAGATTTAAGTCTCTTTGGGTCATCAAATATTTGAGACTTTTGTGATCCGAGTACACATAGCACCTTTCACCAAATAAGTAATGTCGCCATATCTTTAAAGCGAACACAATGGCGACCAATTCGAGATCATGGGTGGATAATTTTTCTCGTGTGGCTTTAATTGCCTCGACGCATAGGCCACAACTCGACCTTCTTGCATGAATACGCAACCTAACCCAAGGAGGGAGGCGTCACTATAGATGACAAACTCTTTGCCGATTCGGGTTGCACTAAAATTGGGGCTTCATCAAATAAGTTTTCATTGATCGAAACTTTTTGGCATTTCTCCGTCCATTCGAACTTAACATCCTTTTGAAGTAGCCGTCATCGGCGTAGCTATCGTTGAAAGCCTTTACAAATCGTCGGTAATAACCGCAAGCCCCAAAAAGTCGAACCTCGGTAATATTTCTGGAGGCTTCCAATTAAGTATGGCTGAAATTTTATTGAATTAAACTCGAATACCGATCGCGAGATACCACATGACCCAAGAAGCTAACCTCTCTTAACGAACTCACACTTGCTGAACTTAGCATATAATTGCTTATCCGTAAGATTTGCGGCACTAACCGCAGTGTTCAAAGATGTTCGGTCTCATTTCTTGAATAGACCAAGATGTCATCAATGAACACGACTACGAATCGATCCAAATATGGTCGAAGATCCGATTCATTAAATCCATAAATACCGCAGGGCATTAGTGAGCCCAAACGGCATCACTAGGAACTCATAGTGACCATATCTCGCTCAAGGCGGTCTTGGGTACATCCGAATCTCGGATTCGCAATTGATAATAGCCCGATCTCAAATCTATTTTCGAGAACACCGAGGCTCCTTGATTGATCGAACAAGTCATCAATACGTGGTAACGGATATTTGTTCTTTATCGTCGCTTTATTAAATCGGCGATAGTCGATGCACAACCGCATGGTTCCATCCTTCTTCTTCACGAACAACACCGGGCGCACCCAAGGCAAAAAACTCGGGCGAGCAAAACCTCTATCCACCAATTCTTGCAAGCGAGCTTTCAACTCCTTTAATTCGTTGGTGCCATACGATGCGGAGCTATCGAAATTGGAGTGGTACTAGGTACCAATTCGATGCCAAATTCTATTTCGACAGTGGTAAACCCGGCAATTCTTGGGAAAACATCCGGTATTCACAAACCACGCACAGATTCGGGTTTCTTTTACGATTCCTTGTCATCGAAAGCACGTCGCAAGGTACGCTTCGCACCCTTTTCTTACATATTTCGGGCCACCATCGCGATATTACACGGCAACCCTTTAAGTCCGTAGACTCAACCCGAATTATTTCATTATTCGCGCACCTCAAATCGATAGTCTTGCTCTTGCAATTTACAACCGCATCGTGCATGGTCAACCAATCCAAACCAAGAATAACGTCGAACTCATCGAACGGAAAAAGCATCAAGTCCGCGGAAAACAAGAACCTCGGAACACTAGGGGACTTTTCTTGCACACTTTGTTGACAAGCACGTAATGACCCAAGGGTTTGACACCGAATTACAAACTCGATAGACTCAATAGGCGAGTCTTCTTTGGATGCTAAGGTTTCACATATATATGAATGAGTAGAACCAAGGTCAATCAAAGCAATCACATTTGTATTGAAAAGAGTGAAAGTACCGGTAATGACATCTGGAGAGGCAGCATCCTCACGTGCGCGTATGGCATAAGTCCTTGCAGGAGCACGAGCCTCAAATCTGATGGTAGCATCTCTAGATCCTCTCTGACCGCCACTGACATTGCCCATATTTCTAGGTGGCCTACCTCGAGTAGTGGTAGCACCCGGGTTTCCACTCTGACTTACATTCTGTTCATGCATCCTCGGGCAATCCTTCATAAAGTGGTCGGCCGACCCACACTTATAGCGGAGCGATCACGAAACCAACACTCCCGAATGCCATTTGCCACAATGTGGACACTCGCCCTCTCTCGCGATCATTTCCACCATCAGCGATCGAAGTGACTCGTGTGGTCACAAGGGGTCGATCGCGTCCTCGTCTAGAAAAGCCCAAACGCCTAGACTGGCTCGCATCATCTCGAAATCTCTTGATGCTTGTTGAAGAGACTTTCTCGAGGACCTCTTCGAATTCTCCGGTTCCCACATCACTTTTGTTTCTCCTTTCTAAGCTCTTGACTTTACAAGCTCGCTCAACAAGTACTACGAACTCTCGTATCTCGAGAATGCCAACGAACATCCTTATATCATCATTCAGCCCATCCTCGAAGCGTTTACACATAATGGCTTGGACGAAATGCATTCTCGCACAGTCTGGCTAAGCCTCACAAATTTTCGTTCGTAGTCGATGGCGACATAGAACCTTGCTTAAGGTCAAGGAATTCCCTTCGCTTTTGGTCGATGAATCTCGATGATATACTTTTTGAACTCGGTTTGAAAGAATTCCCAAGTCACTTGCTCTCTAGGTACCACAAGTCGAGTACTCCACCAATAGTAGGCGGACTCACGTAGCAAGGAGATGGTACACTTTAAGCACTCATCGGTGTCTGGGATAGCTCATCGAGCACCGGATAGTGTTATCCAACCAAAATTCAGCTCGCTTCGGCATCATCATCATCCGTAGCCTTAAATTCAGTGGCCCCATGTTTTCGAATCTCATCGATTGAGGGCTTACTTGACCTTATTTGGTCATCACGGAGGTATTGTAGGTCTTGGCGGTTGCATTTGTCGGGAATGGAGGTTGTGGAACAGTAGTGTTAGTTCGAATGTATTGATTAAACCATTCGTTCATCACACTATAAAAGGCTTGCCTAGCCTCATCATTCGGATTGCTGGCCATAGGTTGAGAGTCCGCGCGCTGTCCCTTGCGCGGAGCAGGCGCCACACTCTCCACATCATCAGCTATCGCTCGGTTGGGATCGGGATCCATTGCTATAAACAAACACAAAGTCAAATTGTCAGAAATCACCACACTATCGATTCATTATTTAATGGCATGTATAGCTAGAACCCAAACACATCACGGTAGTCCTAGAATCGACTAAACCGCGGCTCTGATACCAATAAAATTGTAACACCCGAACCCGAGACCATCGCCGGTTAGTCGGACACGAGGTTAACAAACCAAGTTCACTTGTTTTGCCCACCAATTTGACATTTCCAGTCAGGCTGGAAAACTGCGTCACCGTCGCCTTAAAAATCATATCTCGAGTTTCAAAACTCAGAAACTGGTTTCGTAAATTTTCCCTGAATTTAGACTCATGTATCCATCCATGGATTTATTTCTAGGATTTTTGGTCGGGCCAATTGGTACAGTTTATTAGTTAAAGTCACCCATGTTACAGGGATCGACTGCTCTGACCTTCGCGCGTTACAACTTGAATATCTCACTGTACAGAACTTTAATACTGGTGCCGTTTGTTTCTAATGAAACTAGACTCAAAATGGAATCTTTACATATAAGGGATGGCTCCTAATTCTTTCTGTATAATTTATAGCAAATTTTTAAAGTTGCAACAGGGGACCCAGAAACCGTTCTGGCCCTGTCTCACAATAGCTTTATTATCTCTTAACATGTAACTCCTATGACCATTTCGTTTCTTCCATATGAAAATAGACTCATCAAGGTTCATTTACATAGCTTATTCACTATTTAATACCATTCCTACAAATTTTGGTGATTTTTCACATTCACGTCACTGCAGCTGGCAGCATCTGTTTTTAAGGTAGGTCTTACCTATTTGGTAGTCTCCATGAACCAACTAGTCTTGCCATACATAGGTTCATATATGATCATTTTAACCATGCCAATGGCTGATCATGTGACCAACATTCCCATTTCCAATCCATGGTCACATCATGACACCAAATATATACATATACAAACCGCAAATAGTCTAAGTCGATACTTCACTTTTACGAGCCATTTTCGCATGGCCGTACACAAATACATCACAACATATTTAACCAACAAGGGTAGTCCTATACATGCCATTTCAAAGTTCAACCAAAATTTATACCAAAATAGAGACGTTGATAGTGTGGATGACTTGACTTTATTGATCCCGAATCCGATTGCTATCGAGCGAAATCTATAAAACAGAGAGCCAAAGTAACGGGTAAGCATTTTTATGCTTAGTAAGTCTCAAGGAATATAATCAACTCTAATTACAGCAATACATTCACATAGCCAAATCGTCATTTCATTAATACACATTCTTACTTCACACTTCATCATTATATACTTTCACAAAGTATCAATCAATTCAATAACTGAAATTCATTAGTCGATTGAGCGAATGTTGCTCAAACATGTCGACTTTCAATGCACATATAAACGTACCTTATTCTTTGGGCTTCTCGAGTGTACTAATTGAATTTATTACAGCAACCAACACTCACCTCCAGCCCAAGATTCTTGAATATAACCGGATATAAGCATGTGCACAAATGCCTTGGTCTTAGCCCGGATAGAATGACTTCATACGAATGCCTTGGTCTTAGCCGGATATAGCCGCTAGCACAATTGCCTTGGTCTTAACCGGATATAATTTCAGCATAATTGTCTTGGGCTTAGCCGGATATCATTCAATTTCTCATGCACACATACATCAATAATCATTGGACATACATATTTCATTTTCGTTACTAAGGCTCAAACACAATTATAATCATTAGCATAATCGCCTTGGACTTAGCCGGGTAGAATTGAATACTCATACACACATAAATCAATAATCAATACATCCATATTTCATTCCACATAATTCAATTAAGGTCACTTCTTGAGGACTTACCTCGGATGTTGTCGAACGGCTTTTACGGCTATTCGATCACTTTTTCCTTCCCTTGTCCAATTGTGGCCCTCTTAGCTCTTGAGCTAATTCAAACAAATTCAATCTATTAAAACCTCATTGTGCTAGCTTATGGCGAATATGACAAGGAGTTTAAATGGTCATATGGCCACTCTTTAGCTTGAATACACAATGGTCATGCACATTTTATACTACATCAAGCAATTCAATACAATTTATTTGAGCATCAAGGAAAAGCTAAGGCCTTCAATAGGCTACCCAAGGCCGAATATTCATGTACATGTTGAGGCCAATTATGCACTTAATACCTCACAAAACAGCATGCATTTTACTAGTTAATGCTTTGCATATTGTTGCTCAAAACTTATAATATAGCATCGAGCACTCATATGTGTGCTAGGCCGAATGTGCTTGCAATTTCACATTCATTCTTCAACATCTTCTTCTTTAAACAAACATATTCATCACTTAGTTCATAACCAAACATCATGTGCAAACATATATATACATATATGAGCATGGCTGAATTTCAAGGTGTCCATAGCCATCCAAAACACAAATTTTAACTAACATGCAAGAAGCATGAACCATGCTTATGAATGCATCATGGCCGAATATGACAATCATGCTCCTTTTCAACTTCAATGATGATTAAACAAAAAGAAAACTCAAAATCTTACTCAAGAGTAGACAATCCATCATTGCATGCATCATCATCAAGCTTTACACTTAGCATGCAATGGCTTTATCACCATAACAACTTTGGCCAAATACCATTTCCATGGCATAACAAGGATTTGAGCCATGGCTAACATGCACATCAAGTTAGCAACCAAAACATGCATGAAACTCCTAACACAACCTCATACATACCTTAATCTTGATGCAAACTTAGCCAAATCTCCTTCTAGATCTCTTCCAACCCAAGCGTGAAGCAAAAGTCCTCCCCCTTTTTCCTTAGTATTTTCGGCCAAGAAGTGAAAATGGATGAACACAACAAAAAATTTTTTCTTCCTTCTTTCTCAACTCACGGCAAGGGGCATCCAAGCTCATCTTTCTCTTTTTTTTTCATTTTTTATGCTTATTTTTATTATAATACTTCCTACATGACTCACTAGCCAAACATGTTGGAAACATGTTTTCCTTGCCCATCATGCCCACCTTGGCCGCCATTATAGTCAAATTTGGGGAATTTGACATGCAAGGACAACATTTTCCTAGTGTGCATCAATAGGCCTCTTCAACATTTGCCTATCTCATTTCTAAGTTTTCTCACACAAGTCCTTTCTAGTGAAATTCACCTTTATAACACTAAATCAATCATCATAAAATGTCATACATGAGCACGCACATATTATAGGTATCAAAATAAATTTTTAATTATTTTTATGCTTCGGTTTTGTGGTCCCGAAACCACATTCCGACTAGGGTCAATTTTGGGCTGTCACAATCTACTTGTGGAAATAAACAAATATATGTAAATGGTTGTAAGACCCCAAAATAGGGCCTATGAGTTTTAGGGGTATTTTAGGAATTTTAGCCTTAAAGTGTGCGGAATTTTTCTACATGGTATATTGGTAATGTTTTTTATTATGGTTTTTAGAAAATTAATCAATTTCTGAAAATGAGTTTTAAATACCTTCAATTTTGAAAATAGGACTGATTTGTAAAAGAGTCAAAACTTAGAGTTTTTAAGAGGAAATTAGACAGATTTTAAAATTCACCTTATATATGCCCCCACCTAGTTTTATTTTCAGGTTAACTTCTCCATTTTATTTTCTCTTGCCATCCCATGCTCTCCCAACTCCTCCTATACAAATTTCTTTGTCAAACATAAATTCCTTTGATTCCTATCACTTTCCAAATCATTAAACCTCCATAAAATCCAAGAACAACACCCAAAAACACCATAGATTCCTCCATTGTCAAGCTTGTGGGTTTTTTGGGTTTTTGATCAAACGTTCAATTTTTCGTCAACTAGTGTAACAGTTCGACTTCTTATTAATTTTTTTTATGATATTTGATCCTTTAAATTGAGTTTTTAGTATCGCATGTTTTAAATAAAAGCCAAAAGTTAGGTCATTAATGGTGGTTTCAAGATTTTGGTTAAAAACATGGTTTCAAAGTGTTTTTCAACTTGTTTTAACATTATTAGAAGGTTTCTAAACTTACTTTAAAATTTTGTTAAGGATTTCTAAAGACTTAATGAATTTTCGTGAAATAGCCATAAACATGTCAAAAATTTTGATACCATTGTAGTTTTGTATAGTTTGAAAGTTGAGAATTAGTCGTAAGTGAATAATTAGATGAAAGGAATCAGTTTTAGAAGAAAAGATTAGGTATAGAGAAAGATATTTGAGTTTCAAGTTTGTTAGCGAAATTTCAGTTTCATGATGAATATAGCTTAGACTTGCATTTTTGGTTGGTTTAAGTGAGTCTTTGGTTAAATATTTATTGTATAAATTGTGTGGTTATTATGTGTGTGGCGTCGAAACTGTTGGAACCTTCTTCGAGCAAGGTGAAAGCGAGGAAAAGCTAGTTTAAGCTTTCGGCTTTTTCGTAAAAGCAAAATCGATGAGCGTTTGGAGTCGCTTCTAGTAGACACGATTCATAGTGTTAATTGGGAGCCTAGGAATAGCCTAAACCCCTATCCTAAGTTTCAAGTGTAAGCTTTCTATTTCTCTTGTTTTATTTTTGGTAAATTATTTTATTATGAAAATATTTATGGATTGATTATTATGATGCAATATTGTGATATGAGACATGTGTGATGACTATTGTGAATTGTATTGTGTTGTAGGCATATTTAATATGCCAAATAATAGTGATGATGCTGTGTTAGCAATATAAATCTGTAGTGAAAGTTGTGTAAATATTGATAAGTACGTATGTGTTGAATTATGGAATGTGATGCAAATATAACAAATTATGTATGTGATAAACTGATTTTAATGCACTCATATGTATTTAGGTACATAATGGCTCAATGACCATTATTGTGGCATTTTAAGTATAATTAAATGTGAATTCGATAAGCATGCATTATGTACAAGTTTGTGATATGAATTGATCAATTTGAACAGAGATTATGTGTATTAAATCAGTAATTAAAATCGTGTAATTGTGGATATTTGGGCCTTGTGATTCTTGAGACCATTGGATATAGTTGGCATGTCATAGGATTGTGAGTACTCACCTATATGTACGTGTTACTGGGACATGTTGGAGAGGTAAGGGAATGTGAGCTCAGCTCCATTCAATGGGACATGTTTGGTGTGTTAGAGAGTGTTAGCTTTACGATTCACTTTTGGGACATGTTTGATTCTATGAGTCTATGTGATGTGTTAGAGATCCGTGTATCCAATGAGTGGTGATAGTGCCCACTTTTATGTTTCATAGCTCAAGTGCCAAATTATCATTTAAATGTGATCTTATATGTTGTAATAATACGATGTGAGATGGATGCAAAAACATGCGAATAATATGCTAAATGAGTCGATTTAAGTTTCATGAAAATGTTAGTATGTGTAACAGCCCGATTTAGACTGTAACAGCCTGATTTAGGGCCAAAATGGAATAGTGGTTTCGAAACCACGAATCCGAGGTTGAAAATTTTATGACTAGGTGTTTAATTTGATGTTTAGGACTAAATTGAAATAGGTGAAAAATGTGTGTTCTAGTTCATAAAGTACTTGATTGAAATGGGGGTTTTAAGTAGAGGTCCTTAAATGGCAATTAGACCATTATAGTTTATATGGACAAAAATGGGCATGAATAGGACAAAATTTTAAAGAAAGGCCTTAAGGGTATTTTTGTCATTTGGTAATTAAAAGAAATAAAATGGGAAAAATAAGCCAAAATTTTGTCCATCCATCTTCTTCCTTGGCCGAAACTTGTATGTTCAGCATAGCTAGGGTTTTTTCCAAGCTTTCAAGCTCAATAGTAAGTGCATTCAAGCCCCGTTTTTAATGTTCTTTACATTTTTGAAATCCTCGTGGCTCGGTCTACCTATTTCTACCTTTATTTTGAGTTAGGGTTTATGTTTAAAAATTTACCCATGAATGATATGCATGTATTCTGATGTTTGATGGTAGAATATGAATGTTTGAAGCTAGGAGAACGATCTTTTCTAAGCGATTTTTAGCGAAAACGAGCAAAACGGCATAATCGGTAAAAATACCTAATGTTCATAAGTACATGTTAGAGTGAGAATTTAATGTTGTCATAGAAGAGAAAAATGTTCAGCATGTCATAAAACATAAGAATAAGGGCTGAAATTAAATTTCCGAGCCTAGGGACAAAATCATAATTTTGTAAAAGTTAAGGGGCAAAAACGTAATTTTTCCATAATGTGATTTTTGGATTGAAATAGATAGTATGTGTGTATGAGTGTTAAATGAGCTAATTGTGTTTTTATAGATCAAGAAAGGCGAGGAATCGACCTCGAACGAGGGAAGGAAAAGATTTTGGACTAAATTGCAAAATTTCCATATTTTGAACCGAGATAAGTTTGTATGTAAATAATATATTATCTTTATTTACGTTTTTATATTTCAGCATATTTTATATATTGTAGCTGATTTTGAATCATAATCGACTATTGGAAGAATGGAAATAAGTAGCTAGGTCACATGTGTGATACGGGATGTATACCATGTAGAAAGAGAGCTATGGGATAAATGTAGCTAGGTCGCATGTGTGGTTCCAGGTGAAGGAGACCATGTAGACAAGAGAGCTACGTGATAAAGTGGCTAGGTCACATGGGTGGTACTAAGTGTTCATGTTCACCATGTGTACAAGAGAGCCGAACTATGTGATGGGTGGAACTAGGTGCTGAAACCACCAAGCATCGGGGACTCGATCCGAAGTGTTCAACAGGAAAATCGACTAAATGAAATTATGTATGACCTTGTAATGATAAGTGTAAGGATATACATGTTTAACATATGAGTAATAAGCTCGATATGTGATTGGAGGTTGGAAAAATTGTTAAGGATAAACAATGAATGCAACCAAAGTGTGAAAGATCAAAATTGATAATAAAACTGTTTGGACAGTCGCAGTGATGTGAATTTGAAAAATCACTAAAAATAGTAGGAATTTAATTAGAGACTGAATGAGATATGAAATTAAAGCTTAATGAGTCTATTTTAATGTAAAATAAATAGGGCAAGTAAAGGAATCTTATATTTTGAGAAATATATATTTTTGTGAGACTTGTTAAGAATTACTACGTGATCCCCTGTTTTGACTTTGAAAAATCATTAAAAATTATAAAAAACTAATTAAGAAATATAGTTTATATTCCTAGATTCCTTATTGAGTCTAGTTTTAAATGAAATAATTTCATGGCTATTTGACTTTTGTACAGGGAGAAAATCAATTTGTAGTGAACAGAGGTCAGATCAGTTGAGCTGTATAACAGGGGAAACTTTAACTAATAATCTGTACTAATTGGCTGGACAAAAAATTCTAGAAATATTTTAGTAAGAATTAATATGAGTCTAGTTTCAGGAAAATTTTACAGATTTGAATTTAGAGTTTCGTAACTCGAGTTATGATTTATTCAGTGAACATGACGCAGGAGGGACAGCTTGATCAAATTGGAGTAAATAATGAAATTAAAAATATATATAATTGAGTTATTTTGTAAACATATTAGATTACTTATTTATTATTTATATACTTACTTACTAAGCTATAAGCTTACTTTCTTTTCTCTCTTTTGTCTTATAGTGTCATCCAGCTAGCATAGGAGTTAGAGATCGTTGAAGATCTGCCCGCACTATCAATACTTTTGGTATTTGAACTAAACATTTTGAATTATGGCATGTATAGTAGGCTTAGTTATTTTGTTACATGTCATAATTGCCTAGGTTTAAAATATTGGTTACACTATTTGACCGATTATTTTGTACAAAACCATTGAAGTTGGCTAATATTGTTAAAAGCATATGTTATAATGATTCATGATCTAATTGGATGCCATACTTTTGTCTCGATTTTATTTAATGGTATGTGTTATGTTCTGGTAATACCTCGTACCCTGTTTCGGTGTTGAATGTGGGTAAGGGGCGTTACATAGACCCTATTTGGAACGGTGGTTTCAGGACTATAAAATTTTCGTGAAATTTTGTCGTTTGAGTGCCCAATTTAATAAAAGGGTTTAATCACATAAAATGGAAAATTTATGGTTTAATTTGTACGAGTCAAATTTTTGTTGTCTTTATTTCAAGAGGTATTTAAGTTGCAATATTACCATATGAATTAGTGATGGACGGTTGTAACACCCCAAACCCGAGACCATCGCCGGTGTCGGACCCGAGGGGTTAACAAACCAAGTTCACATGTTTTTGCCCACCAATTTGACACTTCCAGTCAGGCTGGAAAACTGCGTCACTGTCGCCTTAAAAATCATATCTCGAGTTTCAAAACTCGGAAACTGGTTTCGTAAATTTTCCCTGAATTTAGACTCATATATCCATCCATGGATTTATTTCTAGGATTTTTGGTCGGGCCAATTGGTACAGTTTATTAGTTAAAGTTACCCATGTTACAGGGATCGACTGCTCTGACCTTCGCGCGGTATAACTTGAATATCTCTCTGTACAGGGCTTTAATGCTGGTGTCGTTTGTTTCTAATGAAACTAGACTCAAAATGGAATCTGTACATATAAGGTATGTCTCCTAATTATTTTTGGATAATTTATAGTGAATTTTAAAGTTGCGACAGGGAACCCAGAAACCATTCTGGCCCTGTCTCACAATAGCTTTAATATCTCTTAACCTGTAACTCCTATGACCATTTCGTTTCTTCCATATGAAAATAGACTCATCAAGGTTCATTTACATAGCTTATTCACTATTTAATTCCATTCCTATGAATTTTGGTGATTTTTCACATTCACGCCACTGCAGCTGGCAGCATCTGTTTTAAGGTAGGACTTACCTATTTGGTAGTCTCCTTGATTCAACTAGTCTTGCCATACATAGGTTCATATATGATCATTTTAACCATGCCAATGGCTGATCATATGACCAACATTCCCATTTCCCAGCCATAGCCACATCATGACACCAAATATATACATACAACCCACAATTAGTCTAAGTTCATGCTTCCTTTTGAGCCATTTTCGCATGGCCGTACATACTACATTACAACATTTTTAACAAACAAGGGGTAGTCCTATACATGCCATCTCAAGTTCGACCAAAATTTATACCAAAATGGAGGCTTGATAGTGTGGATGACTTCGACTTCAACGATCCCAAATCCGATTGCCTCGGCGAAATCTAGAAAACTAAGAGCCAAAGCAACGGGTAAGCATTTTTATGCTTAGTAAGTCTCAAGGGATATAATCAACTCTAATTACAGCAATACATTCACATAGCCAAATGCATCATTTCATTTGTACACATTCCTACTTCACACTTCATCATTATATAATTTCACAAAGTATCAATCAATTCAATAACTGGAATTCATTAGTCGATTGAGCGAATGTTGCTCAAACATGTCGACTTTCAATGCACATATAACGTACCTTATCCTTTGGGCTTTTCGAGTGTGCTAATTGAATTCATTACAGCAACCAACACTCACCTCCAGCCCAAGATTCTTGAATATAACCGGATATAATCACATGCACAAATGCCTTGGTCTTAGCCGGATAGAATAACTTCATACGAATGCCTTGGTCTTAGCCCGGATATAGCCACTAGCACATTTGCCTTGGTCTTAACCGGATATAATTTCAGCATAATTGTCTTGGGCTTAGCCCGATATCATTCAATTTCTCATGCACACATACATCAATAATCATTGGACATACATATTTCATTTTCGTTACTAAGGCTCAAACACAATTATAATCATTAGCATATTCGCCGGGACTTAGCCCGGTGGAATTCAAATGCTCATACACACATAATCAATAATCATACACATCCATATTTCATCTCACATAATTCAAGTAAGGTCACTTCTTGAGGACTTACCTCGGATGTTGTCGAACGGCTTTTTCGGCTATTCGATCACCTTTTCCTTCCCTTGTCCAATTGTGGCCCTCTTAGCTCTTGAGCTAATTCAAACAAATTCAATTTATTAAAACCTCATTGTGCTTGCTTATGGCGAATATGACAAGGATTTTAAATGGTCATATGGCCACTCTTTAGCTTGAATACACAATGGTCATGCACATTTTATACTACATCAAGCAATTCAATACAATTTATTTGAGCATCAAGGAAATGCTAAGGCCTTCAATAGGCTGCCCAAGGCGAATATTCATGTACATGTTGAGGTCAATTTTGCACTTAATACCTCACAAAAACAGCATGCAGTTTACTAATTAATGCTTTGCACATTGTGGCCCAAAACTTATAATATAGCATCAAGCACCTACATGTGTGCTAGGCGAATTGTGCTTGCAATTTCACAAGCATTCTTCCACATCTTCTTCTTTAAACCAATATATTCATCACTTAGTTCATAACCAAAACATAATGTGCAATCATATATATGCATATATGAGCATGGCCGAATTTTCAAGGTGTCCATAGCCATCCAAAACACAAATTTTAACTAACATGCAAGAAGCATGAATCATGCTCAAGAATGCATCATGGCGAATATGACAATCATGCTCCTTTTCAACTTCAATCATGATAAAACAAAGAAAACTCAAAATCTTACTCATGAGTAGAAAATCCATCATTGCATGCATCATCATCAAGCTTCACACTTAGCATGCAATGGCTTTATCACCATAACAACTTTGGCCAAATACCATTTCCATGGCATAACAAAGATTTGAGCCATGGCTAATATGCACATCAAATTAGCAACCAAACCATGCATGAAACTCCCAACACAACCTCATACATACCTTAATCTTGATGTAAACTTAGCCAAATCTCCTTCTAGGTCTCTTCCAACCCAAGCATGAAGCAAAAATCCTCCCCTTTTCCCTTAGTAATTTGCCAAGAAGATGAGAAAGGATGAACAAATTTTTCTTTTCTTTCCTTAGTACATTCGCCAAGCCTATGGAGAAGAATGAACATTTTTTTCTCTTTTTTTTTTTCATACTCTTATTTTATCATTTCTAACATCATCCATTAGTAAAACATGTTGGGAACATGTTTTCCCTTGCCCATAATTTGTCATGGCCGGCCATCCACCTTAGGGAATGGGATAATTGACATGCAACTCCATTTATTTCACTTTATGCATTATTAGGCCACTTAAAAATACACCTATCACATTTTCAAGTCCTAGCACATGGGTCCTTTCTTATAAATTAGCACCTAATTAATAAAAATCGAGACACGAAATATTTACGCATACCAATTCCACATACAATAAGCACGGAATATAACACTTAATTATTCTTGTGACTCGGTTTCGTGGTCCCGAAACCACTCTCCGACTAGGGTCACATTAGGGGTGTCACAACGGTTGTGGCCTTAATGTATAAGTTTTAGTTATTAAATATCAAAGGTTAAATTAGTAAAATATGTAATAATATGTATTAAATAAAACATAAAATTTAAAAGCCATTTTGTTCATCTTTCTTCCCATGACCGAAACATCAAATAAAGAAAAGAAATAAAGGTTTTAAGGGTTCGGCCAAAGACTAGCTTGATTAAGGTATGAAACTAGCTCGGTTTTTGATAATTTTTACGTTTTTTAGATCGTTGTAGTGTAATGTACAAAGCCCGTGCTTTAATTTTTTATTTTGATGAATATTTTGAGTTATGCCATTGATGAATAATTGATCTTTGTGATGTTAGATGATGAATTATAAAAGATATTTAGATGATGAATTATGAAAGATATGTTTTGGATTAATATATTTTGTATTGGAATTTTTGATGAATTTGAGTAATTAGGGCTAAATTGCAAAAATAATAAATTGGGGACTAAAATGTGAAATAAATGAAATGTATGGGCTTGTATGAGCATGGGTAACATTCGACCTAAGCATGGTGTGTGAAAAATTTGCATGTTTTGTGTTTTGTGCAATTTGGACTAAACTGTAAAAAGTGTAAAATGTTAGGGGCAAAATGGTAATTTACCTATTTATGTGTTTTTGGATTAAATTGAATGTAATTATGTTTGAATGAGTTTAATTTGAATATGTTTAGATCAAGAACTAAAGAAATCAGATTTGAATCGGGGGAAAACCAAAGTTGTCGAATAATCGTGACGTTCCGATTATCGTTGTCTGAGGTAAGTTTATAAGCAAATAGATGTTGTAAATTTTAAATAAATATGAGTTATATATGCTGAAATGAATTATGTGAAAGTATATATGTGGTAGCCGAATGTGTATATGCTTGGGAGCTATGTTTATGAACTCGATTCGACCGAGATACGACATCCCAAAGCCCCGTACGAACCTTAGGAATAGCTAGGATACATATGCCATGTCATAGGATTTTTGATATGTGATTACGCGTAAGACCTAGTCTGGGACAGTGGCATCGATACATGATTACGTGTAAGACCACGTCTGGGACTTTGGCATCGATATGTGATTACGTGTAAGACCACGTCTGGGACGTTGGCATCGATATGTGATTACGTGTAAGACCACGTCTGGGACATTGGCATCGATATGTGATTACATGTAAGACCCTGTCTGGGATAGTGGCATCGATATGTGATTACCTGTAAGACCACATTTGGGACGTTGGCATCGATATGTGATTACGTGTAAGACCCTATCTGGGACAGTGGCATCGATATGTGATTACATGTAAGACCACGTCTGGGACGTTGGCATCAATATGTGATTACGAGTAAGACCCTGTCTGGGACAGTGGCATCGATATGTGATTACGTGTAAGACCACGTCTGGGACGTTGGCATCGATATGTGATTATGTGTAAGACCTTGTCTGGGACAGTGGCATTGATATGTGATTACGTGTAAGACCACGTCTGGGACAATGGAATCGATATGTGATTACGTGTAAGACCATGTCTGGGACATCGACATCATATTTGATTTGTGTAAGACCCTGTCTGGGACAGTGGCATCGATATGTGATTACATGTAAGACCACATCTTGGACATTGGCATTATACGATATGTGTGATTATCCCAGTATCCTATTCAATTACGAATGGTTCAACGGGCAATAATAAGTTATTATCGAATGTGTAATCAAGCTAAAGTGATCAGGTATGTGATAGCTAAATTGCCTATTTGAAAATAAGGTAAGTATTTGATATGTGATTACATGTAAGACCATGTCTGGGACAGTGGAATCGATATGTGATTACGTGTAAGACCCTGTCTGGGACAGTGGCATTGATATGTGATTACATGTAAGACCACGTCTGGGACAGTGGAATCGATATGTGATTACGTGTAAGACCATGTCAGGGACATCGGCATCGTATTTGATTCGTGTAAGACCCTGTCTGGGACAATGGCATCGATATGTTATTACATGTAAGACCATGTCTTGGACGTTGGCATTGTACGATATGTGTGATTATCCGAGTATCCTATTCAATTCCGAATGGTTCAACGGGCAATGATAAGTTATGATCGAATGTGTAATCAAGCTAAAGTGGTCAAGTATGTGATAGCTAAATTGCCTATTTGAAAATAAGGTAAGTTGACTTTGATATGTGATGCAAATTATATATGATGCAAATGAAAATATATGTGTATATGAAAAGTACATTCGGCCAAATGTTATGTATAAGTGATATCATATTTTTGATCTATGTGCAAACATAAATGAATGGTTATATTCGGCCTTATGACTACAAATTATAAATATACATGAGATGATTCATGAGATACAATCTTGATTATGTATATTTGATTGAATATAGGTTGTTTCGACCTAAGGATATTGTAACATCCCGAAATAGGGCCTAAATAGAACAGTGGTTGTGAAACCATGAATTTGAGATAGAAAAGTTTATTACGATTAATTTTATGATTTACGGAGTGATTAGATGCATGTGTTAGAATACCGATAAGAAATTTCAATGATTGGATGTCCAATTTGCATATTAGGGCTTAATTGCAAAAGTTGATAAATATGAGTTCTAAATGCTAAGGGATTAAATTGAAGTGCATAATTGAAGTAGAGGTCCTTAAATGGAATTAGACCATTATATTTTCATGGAAAAAAATGGATATACATAGGTAGAAATAACTAAAAATTTTAATTAAGGGCATTTTAGTAAAGTGTCAAATAACAGAATTAAAAATGGAAAAAGATGGAAAAAATGTGCTCATCTTCTTCTTAGGCCGAATGTCAAGGGTTCTCCATAGCGAGGACTTGTTTCAAGCTTCCAAGCTCAATAGTAAGTGATTCCAAGCCCCGTTTTTAATGTTCTTTACGTTTTTTGAGTCCCGGAAACTTGATTAAGCTTATTCTAGCAATAATTTAACCTAGGGTTTATATTTGGAAAAATACCCATAGGTGAAATGTGTTTATTTTTATGTTTTATGGTAGAATATGAAGCTTTAAATTGTGTTAAACAACTTTTGCTAAGTGATTTTATGTGAAAATGAGTAAAACGACATAATCGGTAAAAATACCTAATGTTCATAAGTACATGTTAAAGTGAGAATTTGATGTTTCCATAGAAGGGAAAAATGATCAGCATGTCATAAAACATAAGAAAATAGGATGAAGTTTAATTTCTGAGCCTTGGGGAAAAAGTGTAAATATGTAAAAGTTTAGGGGCAAAAGTGTAATTTTTCCAAATTTTGAGTCAAGGACTGTTTTAATAAATGTGAGTATTAAATAAGCTAAATTTGTTATTATAGATCAAGAAGAACCAAATCCAGAGTTAGACCAGGGAAAGAAAAAGATAGTGGACTAAATCGATATAGTTGATCGTATTTTGTTTCGAGGTAAGTTTGCGGTAAATAAATACAATTGTAACACCCTGAATTTTGGGACTAGAAGTAATGTGCCTTGAGTTTGGGATCGATTAGAAGGTGGATTAAATAACTTAAATGTGTTTAAATATTTTATAATTGCATGTTTAGTTTAATTGTTAAGTGATTTAGGAAGGGTTGGTAGTGAGGAAAAAGTCTTGGGTTCGATCCAGGGCTTTAGCAAAACTTTGCATTTTTTTTAAAAGACCCTAAGCATTAGGTGGAAGGCTTTTTAATAAGGCCTGGTAAAATCTAACACAAGGAAACGCTTGGCCTAGTGGGAAAAGGCGTTGGTAGCAAGCAGAAAGTCCAGGGTTCAAGTCCTGGCCTTGGCGAAAATTTTTGTTGCGCATATGATTAGTAGGGAAGCTAGCATTTAGGCCTTATAAATATGTTTGGTGGAAATATGGCACAAGAGCTCCTGAGGGGCAATGGTGAGAAGCATGCTATGGATCTAAGAGGTTGCAGGTTCGAATCCAAGGCTTGGCAAAGTTTTAAATTTTTATTCTTTAAGGAAACTGAGACTTAGGCATATAAGCCTTATAGTTAATTGTGATCGATTGGCAGCACAAGATAGGTGGCGGTGCAGTGGCCAGTAGCGTGATGGGAAGTTGGAGGGTTAGAGTTCGACTGGTTTCATACACAAAAGGGAATTCAATTTTGCTGTGCAATGCAAGGAAGGATTTCCATTTGGTGGAAGCAATTTGAATGCAATTGTTGGCTAAAATCAAGGTTACAGTGGAGATAAGGATAAGGATTAAGTGTGGATATGATGATTATAAAATTGGGGAAATTGAAGGGAATTTAACTTGACGAGTTTAAGTTGATTGGGGAGTGTAGGTTTGTATTTTTTTTAGTATATATACGTGTGTCGTATGGGCAAGTAAGGGCATTTTTTGTTTTTGTGTGCTTCAGTCGCATATTCTTGGGGGAAATTCCTTCCAACCTCTTGACTCTTTTGTTTTGCAAATACCTGAGTAATCTCAAACCCTTCATCTCCTCTTTTCTTTAAGCCAAACTCTTGACCTTTTCTTCCCTATTTTAATCAAATAAACCTCTTCCCTCTTTAACTTAGCCAGTTGTTTCCTTGTTCATTTAAAAGCCGATTCATACACTTTAGGGGTTGATTTCTTGTTGGCAAGCGATCTCGCGATCGATAAGTGAATTAGATCTTCTTCGTCTTTTGTTAAATATTTCTAAATTCTTTCGTTTCTACACTCTTAAAAGTCGATTTTTCTTTATCCTTTCCAATACCATTACTTTCGTTACCTATGGTTTCTCCATTTATTTCTCTTTCTCCTTCTCATTCAAGAGTGTGATCACTGGCTAAGTATTAGTTGATGAAAAAAGGGGGTTCTAGCAGAGAGGTTGGGATAGAGGCTCCCAAGTTTAAGCGACGTAAGGTGTCATCCGTTAGGGACTTTCCGCCTGAATGCGGAAGGGGGACTACGTCAGATTTCGAGTTACGTAGGCAGATCGTAGCCGATCAATCTATTCAAGGCAAGTATAGGTTGTTCTTCGGTAAGTAGTGGATTTATTTTGAATTAATGGGATGTGACTAATGGAGTATAATGTTGAATATAGGTTCGGGCGATTATGAATACTTAGTACTCCAGGTGATAAGGTGTGTACTTCTACCCTATGATAGCTTGATATAAAGCCAAAGGTGTGGACATACACTGCACACACGTTAGATCGGCAAATCCCAAAATACTGAAATGCTTAAATGCCAAAAAGTCAAAAGTCTGGCTATGATAGTCTTGTGAGCGCACGAACACTCGTAAGGGGGAAATCAATACGTTATCA
This sequence comes from Gossypium arboreum, assembly GCF_025698485.1. Taxonomy (NCBI): domain Eukaryota; kingdom Viridiplantae; phylum Streptophyta; class Magnoliopsida; order Malvales; family Malvaceae; genus Gossypium; species Gossypium arboreum. The sequence continues at coordinate 59,076,353 of NC_069080.1, forward strand.
GAGGCCCCATAAGCGATCTCATGGATCTGGGCCATACTTAGGCCATCTAGGCCGAAATGGGCTAAATGGGCCCGACGGGCTGTGGGCCCAAAATAAGCGTATTTGTTGATTTGGTAATAAGTGATGAACTAGTCATGTTGGTTACATGGCTTGGAATTGATTCGGGCCGGATGGGCCATATGAATGTGATTTGGGCCTAATGGGCCATATGAATGAGATTGGGCCTAGTGGGCCATATGCATGTATGTAGACTTGTTTGGGCTTTGTAAGGGGTTTTAGGCCTAGTATTTGATAACTGCTTAAACAGACATAAAACTTAATTAATTAATTAATCGTGACTGTGGACAAGTCATAGGGTTAAAGTGTGGCAATGGGTATATACATGTCTAGGATTGGATCTAGGGAGAGCTTGGTACTTAAGCGGTCTTAATGACTCACCTCCTCTTCAATGGAATCCTACCTAGCGCATAGTATCTGTTCACTTTAGCCAACGGGGACTTGTTAACAGGCCAAGATAGGTAATAAACCCATAATAAAGAGAAATTATCGAAATGTCCCTAAGGGAAAAAATGACTAAAATACCCCTATGTGTTGAATATAAGATTTATGGATGTTACATGTAAACCTGCTGCATTCATATGATATTCTGTCTAGGTTGCATATGGGTTGGGAATTATGGAACGGAAGAAGTTTATGAGGATCGCATGGTTGCTTGACGACCGTAGATCCACCGATGGCTATTAATCCTAATATTTGATTAGCAACTTGCTGCAATGAAGGTAGTACTGCAACCGGGCTACCATTAATGTGTATCGGATGGGTGGGTCGATATTTATATCCCCACATGATGTGTACTGGGGGACAGAGTTGGTGTGTAGCGGTTGGATTATTGGGGTGGGTTGCACAGCATTGCATGTATGATATTATTGTGATATTATTGTGATGTAGGCTTCGGCCCAACTGAGGCTAATATGGGCTAAGGCCCAAAGGCCACCGTTATTGAATTGGGCTCAGGCTCAAAATGACTAATGATTGCTTTATACTCATTGAGGGTTGTACACACTGAGTTTTCGAAACTCACCCCCCTCCTTTTAAATTTTTCAGGTGATCCTCAGTAGGCAGTTTAACGGCTGGAGGGACTCGGAGGTGGCCAACTAGCAAAAAGTTTAGACTTAGTCTTTTATGTAATTTTTAATATTTTGCTTTTAAATTATTTTTTTTATTTGGGGTGTCATAAGGCCTGTCCTCTGGTTATTATTTCAAATTAGGATTATTACTATTTTTATGCTTTATATTTGTTAGAAGGAGAACATGGTTTTTCCTAAACCATAACTTTTTTTTAAATACTTCGTTTCCACAACTCAATTTGTAAATGAAAAGTTTTCAAAGATCATCTGTTTTAAATAAAGCTTCCGCAACTAAAAAGAGATTTTACAAAGTAATTATTATAATACAAGAAGGAATAGTTTTGTTTTTAAAATACACCTTGCTTTGAAAGCAACAAATACAAGCTGGGATTTTACTCAAGGTTTTTATTTTAAAGAAGGGTTTTTAATGAAAACAAGGTTTTCGGAAAACACTTCAATGTGACACGCCAGGTTCGGCCATAACGTCTAGACCGGGTGTGGGGTGTTACAATAATATTCTATTATTTTATGTTAATGTTGTTAATTTCCAGCATGTGTATATTTGTTTTATGAAATTATTCAAAGAAGACTCAAGCATGAATTGACGGAGAAGTAATTTCAAAAAGTCCCTGTTGAACCTTAGGAATGTGTAGTATACAAATGTCATGACATTAGGGTTTAAGGATACCATGTAAGACCATGCCTAGGCATGGCAATTGGTAAGGTTTCTAAGGCAAGGATACCATGTAAGACCATGTCAAGACATGGCATTGATAAGTTACTATAAGGCAAAGGTCCCATGTAAGACCATGCCAAGGCATGGCATTGGTGAGTTCATAAGGCAAGGATACCATGTAAGACCATGTCGAGACATGGCAATGGTAAATTTCAAAAGGATACCACGTAAGACCATGACAAGTCATGGCAATGGTAAGGTACCCGTGTATCCTTAGTATTCCAAGTTGTTCAATAGGAAAACTTAAAGAGAACATCAAGGTAAGGTAAGGTAAGACGAGTTATACTAAAAAGGTAAGACAAGTTCATGCTAGAAGAGCAAAGGTAAGTATATAATGTTCATGTATGCTTGATAAGGAAAAAGGTAAGTAAAATGTATTAATAAATTTGATTAAGTAAGCAAGTATTTAAGTAAGTGAGTAAGTGAAGAAGTTTAAAATATGCCTATGACAATTAATGAAGTTGCATTAAGTAGTATCATGCCAAGTAGTAAGATAATCCTTATGAATGTTGTTATTTATTTTCATGTAAATTTACTAAGCTTAATGCTTACCCCCTTTATTTTCCTTCTTTTTATAGTTTTTTCAAGCTAACCTGGGGATCGTAAAGTACATCGGAGGTCCGGGTACACTATCAAAAGGATTATTTTGGTATAATTAGACGTTTCATTTTGAGTATGGCATGTATAGCATCATAGCCATTTTGTGTGTATGATCTTATGATATGGCTAATTAATGGTATGTAAATGCTTGATAATGATTAGCTATTGGAATGGCTAATCAAGGACATGTTTGGTGTTATGTATGCCTAAATGATAGTTATTCCATGGAAATCATGAAAAAGGTGAAATTAGCTTTAAAATAGTATCAGACAGCAGTAATGATGTGAATTTAAAAAATCACTAAAATAGTATAAATGGATTTAGATAGTGAATGAGATATAACATTAAAGCTTATTGAGTCTATTTTCATATGAAAGAAACAGAGTAAATAAAGAAGTTGTATTTTATGAGATATTTAAATTTTGCTGAGACAGGGTCAGAGTGATTTCTGAATCCCCTATTCCAAATTTAGAAATTCACTAAAACTTGTACAAAAATAATTAGGAGTTCTAATTTATATGTATAGATTCCAAAATTGAGTCTAATTTTAAGATAAATAAACGGCATGGTTATTTGAATTCTGTACAGGGAGAAAATTAATTCGTAGTGAACAAAGGTCAGAGCAGCCAAACACTGAAACAGGGGAAACTTTTAACTAATAAACTGTACTAATTGGCTAGACCAAAAATTATGAAACAAATTTATTAAGAATATATATGAGTCTAGTTTCATAGAAAATTTATGGATTTGAATTTCAAGTTTCGTAAGTCGAGTTATGATTTATTTAGTGACTATGACGCAAATGGCCAGTTTATTTATGAAAGATGAAATAAATTGTTTTGATTTGTTTAAGTGATCGGAAAATTTTTATTGATTTTGGTTTGTTCCCGAACTGTTTCAATTGCATGTTTTAGGGTCTCGAGGACCCTTTTCAGGGACATATTGAATGAACGAAACTAAATTAATTTAAAAAGTAAATTTTTATGCCCTGAATTAGTAAGCTAAGTCCGGTAACGCCTCGTGCTCGACTCCGGCGACGGTCTCGGGTAAGGGGTGTTACAGATATATGTATGAAATAGTAATAGTGTGAAATACATGTTTATACTAAAGGTTAATTGTGCATTCGATTATGTGATAATTAAATGCAAATGATATTTTAATGAAATGCAAAATTATGTGTAAGACAGGTATAATTTAGTAATTTATTTGCTTATGGCTTACTAATCAATGATAGCTTACTGTGTGTGTATGTTTGCCTCTGTTTTATAGATTTTGGAGACTAGTTACGAGCTCGGGGATCGTCAGCAAAGTCTAACACACTATCAACTGCTTTCGGTATTTTTATAAGCTGAATTTCGAACCTATGGCGTGTATAGGCTAGATTATATTTGGATATGTTTGATTTTGGTATGTGTATATATATATTTATAAGCCATGCGAAAATTGAGTGTTTATTTTGTTAAGTTCAGTTTCAAGGTTTGATCAAATTATGGTTATGTTTGGTTCTGGTTTTGGTGATTCGGCTACGGTTTATACATAGATAAAAATATGTGAACTTTGTTGATATGCTTTGTTAAGGTGTTATTATGTGATTTGGTATTAAAGTATATTTGGTTATGGCATATAGGTGAAATTATTGTTGGATATATGGTTGAGTAATATGATTAATGAATGGTTATAGCTTAACCATGTTCAAAGGTAATGTGTTTTTTAATGATATATGATATGCAAGAGATATGCTTGATATCATGGATATTCGGCAATTGAAATTGAAAATGAATTATTATGTGAAATGTGGTAATTGTTTATTGATTTGTCATAGATAAGTGGTTAATTGAGTAAGTAAAAAAATGCAAAATGAGTTATTGATTATGGAATGGTCATTTAGGTTGGAAATGCAAGTATTTAAGTTGAATAAATGGTACATTATGAATTGAATATAAATTTTTGGCTATATATATATATATATGTATGTGTGTGTGTGTGTGTGCATAATCGAATTTGTATTCAATGAATTGGTCTTATGAAAGACCTTTGATACATTGCAAGAAAGGTGATATTAACATGTTTAGATTTGGCTTTGATACTTTATAGCATTAGACAAGTGTTTGCTATGTTATATGTATATATATACATATTTATGATGTGTTCGATGTGAAATGCAAATTATGATTGACATATTGGTTTGGTTATATGAAATGTTACATGCGTGTAAAGTAATAGAGTAAAAAGAAAGTAGACATTGAATAAAGCATATGTATTTAGCATGTTTTAATATTCGGCTATTGTATTGAAATTGACCATATGAATAGTAATTCATGCTATAAGATAACAAAATGGTTATATGCGAATTTAATAAAATTGTTTTGTTCTTTGTGTATTAATGATTAAGAATATTATAAAAAAATGAGTATACTGTAATTCATTTTGTGGTTGTATGAATTGGGTGTGTTTGGTTATGTTTTTGTAAAGATTTAACTTGTTTTTGGCTTAATAATTTAATATAATGACTTAGATATTAGGCATGCAAAATGGTTCATGTTTTTATGTACTATGCACATAAAGCTATTGTAATAGAACTAATATTGATTTCTTTGGAAGATATGTTAATGCAGTTTATGTTATAAGCTTATAAGTCATGATTCAAGAATTGTTAAACTGAAGTTACAAATGTATGCCTTCGAATATGATCTGAGTGATTATGTGAATGTATGAAAGTTGTATCTTTTTTGGTAATGCCTCGTAACCCCATTTCGGCGACGGTTAGGGGTGTTACAGTATGTTTTTATAGTAAATTTTGTATGTAATTGTGGTTTAGGTCATTTCCATTTAACTTGTGAATGCATGTGAATATATCAACTAAACTTGTGGCTTATTAAAGCACATATACATTGTTTAGTCTTGATGAATTATTCTTAAATGAATTATATATAAGCGAGTTGAGTGTAATTGCATGCAGGAGTATATGTTAGTTTTATGACTTAATGAAATGTGAATATGTTATTTTGACTTGATTAGAATATGGTTGTAAATGTAACAGCCCATTTTTCAGTGAAATCGGAACAGTGGTTTTGGGACCACAAATCTGGCCCAAGAATAAAATTTATTTTTATTTTATTATATGGTCTGTATCATGATAGACATGTCGTGTGAAAAATTCGATACGAAAATTTTATCGATAAAGTGTTTAATTACGAGAAGGACTAAATCGTATAAAATGCAAAAGTTGAATTCTAGTGCTATAAGGATTAAATAGCTATGGAATTCAAATCTAGAGGTCTTTATATGGTAATTAGACCATTAAAGAAAAGTATGTATATTTTTGGTGACTCATCCATGGAAAAATTAGAAAATATTAGGGACTAAATTGGAAACTAAAATAATTAATTCATTAAAAGATGATAAAAAGAAAATATCATCTTATTTTGTCATCTTCAACCCCAAAATTATATGGAAACCCTAGGACAGAGATAAGAAACTTTCAAGGCTTAATTGGGTAAGTTTTCTTGTCTTGCTTTTAGTAATTTTGATATTTTTAAAATTGGGAAGTCTAATCTATCTATTTGGGGGATTAATTTGAAAAGTTATCAAGGTATGAAATTTGGGTCATGGATGAATATGCTGAAAATTAGAAATTTATGGTAGAATATGAAAGGTTGTTGATACATAAACAACTTTTACAAAGTGATTTTTGATGAAAAATATGATTTAGGGACTAAAATGTAAAGTTGTGAAATTTGATGAAAAATTCTGAATTTTTATGAATACATGTGCTGTAAAATTTGTAATGAGATTTTGGTTAGGCTTGGAATAGGGAGTAAATTGCACAAGTTTCATTTTTCGAGCCTAGGGACCAAATTAGAATTTATGAAAAAGTTAGGGGCAAAATGGTAATTTTGCCTAGGATATAAATTGAGTCCAAATAAATATGAAATATGTTAAATTGATGATTAAATCTATTTATATAGATCCGGACAACACAAATTCGAGGTTAGACCAAGGAAAAGAAAAGGTTTCGGATTAGTAGATTTTATAAGTGAACAAGTGTCGAGGTAAGTTTGTGTAACTTAATCGGGCATGTAAATATGATTAATTGAATGTTGTGTTACATGGAATGTGACTTATATTGATGTACATTACTTGAATGCTACAATGAGAAATTTAATACATGCTTGATATGGTGAAAAAGGGCTAAGTCCCGATTGAATATTGAATTCCGATGAAAAAGGTCCTGCATTTGTTGCGGGCGGGATTTAACTCGGACGAGTAATCCTATTGACCTTGTTGTAGAAAGGATTTAGCCCGGACGGGTAATCCAGATATAATACCTCTCGAGTATACATTGTAACACCCCTTACCCGTATCCGAGGCCGGGCTAAGGTACAAGGCGTTACCAGACAAACATACAAACATTAAACTAAAATACGAGCCATAAAATTTTATTCATATTTCAAAGCGTTCATTCTCTTACACATAGTCCCTTATTTGAGTCTACGGAGCCCAAAACATACTTTAGAAAGGGTTTGGGACTAAACTGAGAACTTAGGAAAATCTTGGAAATTTCATGCTTTAAGGCTCCACACGCCCGTGTCCCAAAGTCGTGTTCCATACACGGCTGAGACACATGGTCGTGTCTCTGCCTGTGTGGAATATACCTAGGCTATTTTCCAAGCTTTGGTCAACCTTGATCTCTTTCACACTTATACAAAATCAAAAGCATATAACATGGTATTCATTTAATGATTAAACATCCTCAATTAAACCACAAACATAGCATTTGTATGTCATCATACATGTGCCTCTCATACTCATTTTACCTTGTTTATTATAGTACCACTTATACATTTATACCAAGATTATCATCTTACCAAATATCTTTAGCTTAATCATCAAGCATTCATATTTAAAGCTAGATCATATCTTTATAAAATACCACGATTGAGATCTGTGAGAATAACATGTTTGCTCGAAACATTTCAATTCAATTCCATACCCAACAAGCATTACATTGAGACTAGTCATATATATATATATATATATATATACATGTCATGATACATAACATTCTCTTTTGTTTTCTTATAAACACATATCATTTATTTCATTATATCAATATTTCATATATCATAGTTTCCATGTATTCCACATATATTTATTTTCCTCCTCCTCCTCTCCATTCCACATCCTTAATTTATATAGCATTCTTGTAAGTACGATTTCACAATTTACTAATAAATATTCACATCAAACTGTCCACAAGAGTCATAGTCACTTAATTATTTATAATTCGAGCTCTGAGCTCAAAATTAAGATCCAAAATTTCCCTGAAACTAGACTCACATATCGTTCCACCATAAAATTTTAATAATTTTGGTTTAGCCAATTAGTACAGTTTTTCATTAAAATTTCCCTATTTCACTTTCTGATTCGACCTCTCTTCACTAAAATAATTATCTCACAATGTCTGAGAACTCGGATAATGTTCTTGTTGATTTATCTTGAAAATAGACTCATTATGTATTTTAAAAATATAATTTTGAGCCTCTAATTATTTTTCTCCAAATTTTTGTGATTTTCCAAAGTCAGAACAGGCGATCACGTAATCATTCTAAATTAGTCTCACGAAAACATAAATATCTCAGAATATAGAACTCCTTTGCTTTCTATGTTTCTTTTATATGAAAATAGACACATTAAGCTTTAATTTTATATCTAATTCAGTCTCTGATTCAATTTATACTATTTTTGGTGATTTTTCAAAATCACGTCATCACTCTTGTCCAAAACAGTTTTATTGCTAATTCACTCTTTCACACTTTCTTTGTATTAACCTCATTTTAACATACATATCACAAATCATTTTCACCACATTTCATACATCACAAGTATAGGCCCATGATCACAAGGTCACCATAAAATCATCTTCACGTATAACTTACTTGTTTATAACCTTACCACATCTTGGTCACTTAATGAACACATCATTCACATAACCAAGTTCCTGCACATATTCATCACAAAACTCACAAAGCAATACATAGAGAGTCTCCCATTGAACACTTTGGATCAATCCTCGATACTTGGTGGTTTCAGCACATAGCTCCACCCATCATATAGTTCGGCTCTCTTGTACACATGGTGAACACTTAGTACCACCCATGTGACCTAGCCAGTTTATCTCGTAGCTCTCTTGTCTACATGGTGTCCTTCACTTGGAATCACGCATGCGACCTAGCTACATATATCCCGTAGCTCTCTTGTCTACATGGTGTACACATAGTATCACCCATGCGACCTAGCTACATCATAATGTCTTGTAGCTCTCTTGTACACATGATGTGCACTCAGGACTATACATGTGATCTAGCTACATACCATCTGTATCATCCAATCTTTCCAAAGGTTCAACCGGGATTTCTCTTTCTTTTCCAACAATTTCACCAATCAAGTAATTATCCACAAACATATTTCCAATATTTTTATAAAATATCACAATACAAGTAATAGTGATGTATTACTTACATATAAACTTACATCTCATTTAATATCAACGCAATAACATTAAATTACACATTATCTTATTAAAAATCATATGAACTTACAATTTCCCATAATATCCATAATCATAGAAATCACATTTATGTATGATAATTCAATGCACTTCATGTACCATAGACATATTTTTAAATCAATTCATAAACTTGGCACCATAATCATTTAATTTAACATAATTCAATTAATTCACTAAATTTAACTTTCAAATATAAATTACTGACATTATTGTTGTATTATTATCATACCAACTTACATACTTTCAACACCTCGGAGATCATAGTAAATATATCTATTTTACATTGAAACATGCATAAATTAATGCTTATTATACATATGAACTTACCTTGATATTAAAACGGCCATTTTACCAACTTTCTCAATTTTCGATTTTTCTCTCATTCTAGGTTCAAATCTCATTTTTCGGGATCTAAAATATCATATTTTACTTATTTAATTAATGTACTATTCAAAACAGTCCTTAACTCAAACTTTGGAAAAATTACAATTTTGCCCCTAAACTTTTGCATATTTACACTTTTGCCCCTAGGCTCGGGAATTAAACTTCATCCCTTATTCTTATGTTTTATGACATGATGATCACTTTTCCCTTCTATGGCAACATGAAATTCTCACTCTAACATATACTTATGACTATTAGGTATTTTTACCAATTAAGCCCTTTTTGCTCGTTTTCACTTAAAACCGAGTAGCACAAGTTGTCTAACATAATTTAAAACCTCATATTGTATCATAAAACACCAGAATACACAAATTTTACCTATGTGTATTTTTCCAAGTATGAACCCTAGGTTGAATTATTGCTAGCATAAGCTAAATCAAGTTCTGGGACTCCAAAACGTAAAGAACTTGAAAAGCAGGTTAGAACGGACTTACAATTGAGCTTGGGAAGCTTTAAAACCCTATTCATGGATTCTCCTTGGTATACACGTCCATGGTGAAGAAGATGAGCAAAATTGGCTTTTAATTTTGTATTTTAATTCATTTTACCCTAAATGACCAAAATACCCTTACTACTAAACTTTCCAAAAATTCCATCCATGTCCAATTTTTGTCCATAACTTAGAAATTGGTCAAATTTCTATTTAAGACCTCCTAATTAATATTTCAAATCAATTTCATACTAGAAACTTCTAGAATGCAAGTTTTGCAACTTATTCAATTTAGTCCCTAACTTCGAATTAAGCACTTTATGCATAGAATTTCTTCACAAAATTTTCACACAATCATGCAATCATATCATAGACCTCAAAATAATCATAAAATAATTATTTATATCTCAGATTTTGTGGTCCCGAAACCTCTGTTCCAACTAGACCCAATTTTGGGCTATTACATACATTATGATTAGGGTTTAGCCTGGACTGGTAATCCTAATCGAGCTCTTTTGAGCATACGTTATATAAAGGATTTAGCCTAGACTAGTAATCTTGTTATATGATATGTGGCTCGAGAGTGATTCCTCGAATAAGTGCCCTAATGGGTACCCTTGAATAAGAAATTGACGAATTATTGAATCATACACCTCGAGTGTACTACCTAAGCATCCATCGGAATTTCAATGATTCAACGGACATAAAACTCTTGACTTAGCATGAGAATTTTGAGATGAAATTATAATGACTAGAAAGAATATTGCATGATGAGCTCATCTATGTTTACTTGATTGATATGAACATTTTGGTGACTCACATGTTTGATTGAATGTATGTGTTTAGGAAAATTAGCCAAATGGATGGAAAACATGATATTGTATGCTTAGATTTAATAAACGGGATTGGTAATTTTTGTTTCTGTTATACAAACTTACTAAGCATGCAATGCTTACTCCGTTTTGTTTTTCCCCTATTTTATAGTGCTCGGAAGCTCGTGAAGGTTAGAGATCATTGGAGCGTCGTCACACTATCAACTAATCCTTTTGGTATAATGACATGTATAGGACAACTTGGCCAATAGTGGCACGTTAATGATGTTTGTAATCTAGCCATTAAAATGGCTAGTAATGGTTATTTTTGTATAATTAAGTAGGTTATTATGATACAATCATATGTGATATGTTAAGTATATGTGATCAAATGAAGTTAATCCAAGGTAAGTTATAAACACATATGCATGTAATGGTATGCCATGATGAATGATGGAATTATTTAATTTGAATGCTTGGAATGGTTGGTATTTGATATGTGTTTCAAGTTCAGGTTTTGGGTGAAATTTTGGGTGAGAAATGAAGCTAGAAATGGCTTTATTATGTCCACACGAACAGACACACGGGCGTGTGTCTAGACCATGTGTGACACACGGCCTGGTAACATGGGCGTGTAGTTAGGCCGTGTGTCCTCTGCACCTTAATTTTGAGGAACAAAATGCTCAGAATTGACCACCCAGGCAAAGACACGGGCGTGCGTCTCAGCCGTGTGTGCTACACGGCCTAGAACAAGGGCATGTGTCTTGGCCGTGTGAAACCTGCACCTAATTTCGAATTAAATTAATTAACCACATGGCCTAACACAAGGTCGTGTGGCATGGCCATGTGCACAAGTCAGAGAGTTAAATAGGGTTGAACACGGCCTACAGCGTGGGTGTGTCTCAGGGTCACACAGGTGTGTCCCTTAGGCCACACAGGCGTGTGAGCCCTGCACCTTGGAAAATTTTTAAAATTTTGCGAAAAATTGTTAGAGCTCTCGATTAAGTCTTGACTCAATTCTAATGCTCGTATTAGGCCTCGAGGGTCCAATCAAGGGATGTTTTGAATAAATCTCGATTAATGAATAGTAATTTACATGAAATATCTGAAAATGTTTCGAAAGTTCTTGGTAACGTTCCGTAACCCTGTTCTAGCAACAGACACAGGTTAGGAGTGTTACAGCAAATGTGTTGTAGTATGTTCTTATCTAACCTTTGATATTGTATGTACATTGTGGTTATTCTGAGCACTCACTGAACTGGTTAAGCTCACCCACTCCTTTTAAACCATTGCAGATTAGTTGTGTACCGGTTTGGTTCCGAAGGGTGATTCTAAACAAGTCCATTTCCGTGATTTTGTAGGTGTTATTGTTGTTTGTTTATGTTTTGGGAATAAGGCAATGTGGTAGACTTTTATTAATATTTTTCATGATGCTTTGGATGCTTCCATAGATTCTTTGTGTTTAAGTTTATGAAAATCATTTCGTATTATGTTGATTATTGCTCAGACTTACTTTCGATGTTTAAGACTATTACTACGGTCGTTTTGATATTTATTTGATGATGATATGATAGCATGATGAATTGGTACAAGTTGGAATAACTCATATGCTTAGAAATGTGGTGTTTTTCTAGTCTAAAGTATAGGTATCGATATTCGTGTTCTAAAAATGATACCTTAGTGATTTTGAAATGTGCAAGAAGTCAGAACCGTAAATTGGTATCGATACCCTATCACAAGTATCGATACTCAGGGTAATTTTATCGATAATTTTTCAATTGCACCGATATTTTCTTATGTTTTGATTTTATACAAGAAACAAAATTCAAGTTTGGTATCGATTTTTCAGGTGGTATCGATGCCACTTGAAAAAATATCGATTCTCATGTTCTAGTATTGATACCTAGGTGATTGGCTTTAAAATTTTGCTAAGTGATCCTAATGCATGTTCAATTATTAATATAAGTTTATTTGAAGTATGTTTGACATGTTTTAATAATGATTGATATATGTTTTACTAAAAATTTATAATATCACCAATAAAGAGAATGATTTCATAAAAATGTGACAATTTACTATGAGTATGACATGAGACAGTGGTGTGGCATCCTGATATACGGGATTGGCGACCAGGCCGAGTATAGAGTGTTACATTTTGAGATGGCATTTCCTAAAGGCTAAAAGATAGAAAAGTCTAAAAGGAATTGAATTAATGAATATGCTAATAATGGATGTGACATAAGAATATATCATATGGCATAATGTGTAAGGGAATTAATAGACCATAAGTGAAATTACATTAAATTGTGTTAAGTGAATTTGGTTAAAAAGATACATATATATAGTTCAATGCTCATCCAAAGACATATGTTTAAGATCCATAATGAGAATAGTTAATAAACCATTCACATGTAATTTAAGCCTCATGATTCGGTAATAAATTTTGAATATGTTAGAAAAGTTAATTATGATAATAATGAATTTCGAAAATTTTTTGCTAAAAAGGTTCAACACTATTAATGGGATAGGATAAGTAGGTTTACCCTTGTGTATTTACTGAGCTCTTTGAGATCGTGTGTTAGTTGTTTAAACGCTTAGGTATTGGATTTTTCGAAAAGTTTTGATTTTGGCTTTGGAGCTTCACATCATCCTTCAATTGAGGTAGTAATGTATGTCTATTAATTGTCATTTGTATAATAATTTTAGTCAATTTATAATTGTAAATTTCGAATTGTATTTCAAGCCATTTTGATGTTCTATATCAAGCTTATCTCAGTATTTGATTTGAATGCATTCATGATTTGTATTTTTGTTACATGCATGGGAGTGTCTGATGAAGAATCAATTAGAACAAAATTAAAGTCGACTATGTCAATACCAATTGGGTTGAAAGATGAGAAGAATCCAAGAAATCCAATTGAAATTCCCGATGGGCCTATGACTTGGGCTAGATCCAAGAAGTTTAAAGAGGCGATGTTAGGGTTGATTTAGCAAGTTTGGGCTAAGCATAAGAAGTCCAATTTTTATTGGACTCAAGCTAACGATCCAATTCCATGCAATGTGTTGCATGTGACAGTTTGATTAGTTTGAACAGACTCTTCAATTTTTAATTATGTGTTTTGTTTGTTAAATGCATCTTTGTTTAATGATCTGCTTCATTATGTGTTTTGTTTGTTAAATGCATCTTTATTTAATGTTTTGCATTAATACATCTACATCTTTTAAAAAATGTGCATTATGTTTCTTGTTTATTGGATGTGTCTTTAGTTAATGCTTTACATCAATACATTAGCATCATTTAAGACTTGCATTACGTGTTTAACAAGTCATGCATTAAATCATCTCATTTCTTAATTTACTTCAAGTATGGCATAAGTTGCATGTTCATTTAATTTGTGTGCATGAGAGTTATTAAATATGCTATTTTTATTAGTGTTTTAAGTTATTATTTAATCTTAAATATCTATTTTGTAGGTGACTTTTCATATGATTAAAGACTCTTCAAAATTGGATAGTTTCAAAGCTTTTAAAAGGACATTAAGGAGCAATGGACCAAAAGAGACTTTTCAAGTCTGAATTTTTTTTAGGTCTTAAGTCTTCATCATGGTGCCATTTAAGAGGATGTTACACAAGCTTTTATGATGTGGTTACAAAGGAGTTGAAGGGATATCAATTAAACACATTAAGGATACATTAAGTCTTCATTAAGGAGAATTGGCATACCTTTTCAACTACATCAGATTCCAATGAAGAGACATGACTCATTGGCTTCCTTACAAGAGTTAAAATTGAAATTATTGCTTGTCATAATACTAGTTAATGGCTGAATATGGAAAGTTTCACATAGGCATTTTAACAGTCACAAAAGTGCCTATAAATTTCCTGTAAACAGAACTTTGATAGCTATTGAATTTTTCTGAGTTGTGTGAGAATTGTATCTCTTTGTTCTTGGTCTAACTTACTTGGACTTATCAAGGTTCTCCTTGTGGCGTCAAACCTTTTTTTTTTGAACTTATCACTTCCATCCTTTCTTTCTTTGCCCTGAAATGTGGCCTTCTAACATACTATTGCTTCCTATTTTTCTAAATAGCGGGTCACAATTTACTTCTTTTTCAAAGACTTGTTTGTTATTCCACTATATAGAAATTGGGTCAAAATCATTTATATTGTTGGTTCCTTTCTAAGTCTTTAATTCGTGCAAGTCATCCTTTCGAAACCTCTTTTGTTGTTTTCATTCAACCTATTTTTCATTATTCACAATTTCATTTTGAATTCCAACTTGAAATGATACTGAAATTAGACGATCGGGAAATTCAACGTCTTGTAATTGAATTCACGAATACGAGCACGCATCATTTGGTATCAGAGTTACGAAAATCTAATCCAAGTATCGTATTAGAAGTTTCAAAATATCAAAAAAAGTGAAAAAAAAAGTTCAAAAAGCGAAAAAAAAGCGAAAAAAGTGAAAAAAAAAAAGCAAAAAAAAAGAAAAGGTGAAAAAAAAATTCAATTTTTTTTTATATCCTGAAGTATATCTTATATTTCCCGACAAGTTGTCACACTACTGAAATCTTTCGAATAAAAAAACCTTGTTATCTTTTCCTTTTCTTTTTTCTTTTTGAACCTATCCTACCACCTATCAACCGTTTGTTACTAGCCGACTATTGCAAGTGTTCTTTTATCAGGTCCTAAGTAGTTTGATCCAAAACTTAGAGAAGAACTTGAGTGGAAAAAGGCACGAGTGGTGAGATTAAAAGAGTGAGAAAAAGCCTAAATTGTGTGAAACACGAGCGGACTGAAACTTCTTTTCTTTTCTGAGAGAAAATTGTGAGGTTTGATTTAGAGAGGAATATTTTATTATTAACTTTGTTTTGTGATTAATAAAATTCATGTCAAGAAGTCCTGTAAGGAATAATCCTAATGAAAGAGGCTTATCAAGCATTGCTAAGGGAGATGGAACGCATGATGCAAAATCAATTGGAGTCTATCCAAGAGCAAGTTGATTAGTTAGAGGGGAGACCACAACGAGGACGTTCACCTCCACAACGAGCCCGTTTACAACCACAACAAGGATGTTTACCTCCACAACAAGGTCGTTCACCTCCACCTCGAGACCAATCACCTCATGTTCCTAATGCTCAATGGCAACAAGCACATGTAAGAAATTACCGAGATGACTACTATGGCAATAGTGAAGTGGAAAGTGATCAAGTGTCAGAACAAAGTGTGAGACGAAATGATCGTACAAATCAAGAGCCAAGGATGCTAGAGCAAGTTGATAACAATCTTGAAAATATTAAGAAGCTTATTTGGAATGGGAAAAAAATAGAGTTGGTATTTGAGTGCCATAATTATTCAGAACTAAAAAAGCTAAAAATCGCTGCCATTGAATTTTCAGATTATGCTATTATATGGTGGGATCAACTAACCATGAATAGGAGATGAAATGGAGAACGACCTGTGGAAACATGGGTTGAAATGAAGGCACTCATGCGAAAAAGATTTGTTCCTAGTCATTACCAGCAGGACTTGTTCTAGAAACTCCAAAATCTTTCACAAGGAAATCGGAGTGTGGAAGGTTATTTTAAGGAGATGGACCTAGCTATGATCTGAGCCAATGTTGATAAAGAACGAGAGGCTACCATGGCAAGGTTTTTGTCTGACTTAAATCGAGAAATAGCTAATGTTGTTGAACTACAACATTATGTCGAATTGACGGATATGGTTCATATGGCCATAAAAATTGAGTGGCAACTCGAGAAGAAAGAAGTGTTTCGAATGGCATCCAACACTGGTTCTACTTCAAAATGGGGCCAAGCATCTTTTAAAAAGGATGTAACCATGCCAGAAAAAGACAAATCCGGACCACCCAAATTCCAAAAGCCAAGTGACGTTGCATATAAAGGAAAGGCAACAATGCAACAAAATCATCTCCGAGATGTCAAGTGCTTCAAGTGTCTGGGTCAAGGGCATATTGCTAGCCATTTCCCAATCGAAGTACGATGGTCCTTAGAGACAATGGAGAAATTGAGACTGAAGATGAATTTGATGATGACTCTTTACTGCCACTAGATAATGCAAATGAAATTGAATATGCTGTTGGTGGTCAACTTCTTGTGGTAAAAAGGAGCTTGAATATTCATGCCTCAGAAGATGAATAGCAATGAGAAAACATATTTCACACCCGATGCCATGTTCAAGGAAAGGTATGTAGTGTAACCATTGATAGCGGGAGTTGCACTAATGTCGCAAGTAATGCAATGGCAGAAAAATTTGGATTGCCAACACTTAAACATCCTCAGCCATATAAGTTGCAACGGTTGAACGATGGTGGGGAGATCAAGGTGACCAAGCAAGTTGTAGTTCCTTTTTCCATTGGCAAGTATAGCGATGAAGTGCTTTGTGATGTTGTTTCCGTGCATGCTACACATCATTTGCTAGGGAGGCCTTGGCAATACGATCAACAAGTGGTGCATGATGGCTGCACCAACCGCTATTCATTCAAGCACAATGAAAAAGCTATTACCTTAGCTCCAATGACACTAAAGATTGTCTACAAAGATCAGATTCGTTTGAAAAAAGTGAGTGAAAAACAAAATCAAAAGAAAAAGAAAAGAATGATGAGAGTGAAAAAGATAAAAGCAACAAAAAGAAAAAAGAGTCTGAGGTAAAATCAAAAGAAATCAAGAGAAGGGGAGAAAAAAACTAAAAAAGTGAGTTTTTATGTCAATCAGAGAGATTAGGAGAACTTTAGTTCTTAGATACATCCACTGTTTGTACTTATGTACAAGGAAGCCTTGTTTAATACTGACGAACTCGTTGAAACTTTGCCATCTTCTATTGTTTCATTGTTACAAGAATTCCAAGATGTCTTTCTTGATGATGTGTCAAATGGATTACCACCCCTTCGAGGAATTGAGCACCAAATTGACTTTATTCTCGATGCCATTATACAAAATCGACCAACATATCAAGCAATCCTGAAGAAACTAAGGAGTTGCAAAGACAAGTTGAAGCATTAATAGAGAAAGGTTATTTCGTGAGAGTCTAAGTCCTTGTGTCCTACCTGTGTTACTGGTTCCAAAGAAAGATGGTACGTGGCATATGTGTTTCGATTGCTGAGCTATCAATAAGATAACTATTAAATATAGACATTCGATACCCCGGCTCAATGACATGTTGGACGAGTTGAGTGGTTCGCGCAATTTTTCAAAGATTGATTTGAAGAGCAGTTACCACCAGATTCAAATGCGAGAAGGCAATGAGTGGAAGGCAGCCTTCAAAACAAAATATGGTTTGTATGAGTGGTTAGTCATGCCATTTGGCCTAACTAATGCATCAAGCACATTCATGAGGTCAATGAATCATGTGTTGCAACACTTTATTGGTAAATTCTGTGTTGTTTATTTTGACGATATTTTGATTTATAGTAAGAATTTAAATGATCATGTGCAGCACTTAAGTTCGATTTTAGAGGTTTTATGGAAGGATAAGTTATTTTCTAATCTTAAGAAATGCTCATTTTGTATTGAAAAACTTGTTTTCTTAGGTTTTGTAGTGACTTCCAAAGGCCTCGAAGTTGATCAAGAAAAGGTGAGTGCTATCCGAGACTGGCCAAGACCGACAAGTGTAAGTCAAGTTAAAAGCTTTCATGGACTAGCTAGCTTCTATCGAAGGTTTGTTAAAAATTTTAGTACTTTGGCTGCACCTTTAACTGGAATCATTAAAAAGAATTCGAACTTCCAATAGGGAGATGAGCTAGAAAAGCCCTTTAATTTGATAAAAGAACAACTCACCAATGCTCCGTTATTAGCTTTACCTAATTTTACTAAAACCTTTGAAGTTGAGTGTGATGCTTCAGGTTTAGGCATTGGCGCTGTGTTGATGTAAGAAGGACATCCCGTGGCACATTTTAGCTAGAAGTTGAATGGTGCTACTTTGAATTACCTGACTTATGACAAAGAAATGTATGCTTTAGTACGAGCGTTGGAAACATGGCAACATTACCTTTGGCCTAAATAATTTGTTATTCACACTGATCATGAGTCATTGAAGTATTTGAAGGGGCAACATAAGTTGAACAAATGACATGCAAAATGGATAGAGTTTCTTGAAACTTTTCCTTATGTCATCAAGGTAAAGAAAACATTCTTGTTTGTGCATTGTCACGTGTATACTCTATTATCAACTCTAAATACAAAATTGCTTGGATTTGAGTATATTAAAGACTTATATGATTCTGATGCTAATTTTGGAAATGTATATCAAGCTTGTGAAAAAGGAGCTTTTGGAAAATTTTTCAGACATGATGGTTTTCTTTTTAGAGAAAACAACCTTTGTGTTCCTCAGGGATCCATTCGTGAGCTGTTTGTGAAGGAAGTACATGGAGGAAGACTTATGGGTCATTTTGGCGTGATCAAAACTTTAGATGTGTTGCAAGAACATTTCTTTTGGCCACACATGAGACGAGATGTTGAAAGAATTTGTGAAAGGTGTATCATGTGCAAAAAGGCTAAGTCTAGACTTAAAGCTCATGGTTTGTGTACACCCTTACCCATACCTATGGAATCTTGGGTTGATTTATCGATGGACTTTGTGTTAGGACTGCCTAGATCGAAAAATGGTAGAGATTCTATTTTTGTGGTGGTTGATAGATTTTCTAAAATGCCACACTTCATACCTTGCCGCAAAACTGATGATGCTATGCAAATAGCAAATTTGTTTTTCAGGGAGGTAGTTCGATTGCATGGGATTCTAAGAAGTATAGTTTCAAATCGAGATGCTAAGTTTTTGAGTTACTTGTAGAAGACCTTGTGGAGTAAGTTAGGCACAAAGCTGATGTTTTCAACTACTTGTCATCCACAAACGGATGGACAAACTAAAGTAGTTAATCGAACTTTGTCTACATTATTGAGAGCAATCATACAAAGGAACTTGAAGACATGGGAAGATTGTCTACCCCATGTTGAGTTTGCTTATAACCGTATCGTTCATTCTGCTACGAAGTTTTCACCATTTGAGGTTGTATATGGTTTTAATCCTCTTACACCTTTAGATTTAATGCATTTACCATCTAATGAGATTGTTAATTTAGATGGTAAAAAGAAAGCAGAATTTGTTAAGGAATTGCATCAAAAGGTGAAAGACAATATCGAGAGAAGAACTGTAACACCACTTACCCGTGTCCGACGCTGGGACAGGATACGAGGTGTTACCGGACATAATAAACCCACACAATCATACAAAACTAAGGCATGAATTTTTGTCCAAATTTAAAACTTTTCATTCACATGCATATCGTCCCTTATATGGGCCCACAAGGCCCCAAACATACATTGGGTATGGTTCGGAACTAAACCAATAACTTTCGAAACTTTCATATCACTTAGAAATTTTTTCCTCAAAACAAGTGTCACACGCCCGTATGGGTAGGCTGTGTGGTCACACATATCCATGTGGCTTGGGACACGCCTGTGTCCACAGCCCGTGTAACTGTTTGTTTATGACGTCATCAATCGAAATAGGGTCACACGACCAAGTAACATGCCCGTGTGCGAAGGCCGTGTCCTTCACACGGCTGAGACACACGGCCGTGTCTCTACCCGTGCGTTTACTACTGGGCATTCTGTTTTACCTAATTAAGGTGCAGAGGACACAGGGCCGAAACACACGCCCATGGGGCAGACCGTGTGTCACAAACAGCCTAGACACATGCCCGTGTGTCTACCCATGTGGACAACTTTGAGGCTATTTTCCAAGCCAATTGCCACCCTTATTTGCACAAACACATACATGACTTCAAAGGCAATTAACATGGCATAATTGAGTACTAAAACATACACAAACAAGACATGATCATGATCATTTCATCTTTACTTATGCATGCAAAAGACTTCATACTTTGTTAAGCCCAACTTACCAATTCTCGTTTAAGTCATGGTTATCATCATACTAAACAAATCCCAATTAAATCATCAAGCATTCATCACTAATAACATAACCCATTACATACACACAATCACAAATCACATCTCAAAGACATAAGTACATACATAATCACATAATCAACATAAGCCATCATTCATGGCTATATACAAAATGAATCACCAAATCATTATAAGCCAACACACTTGGCCAAATTAATAATGACATAATTAATCAATAGACAAAGTCCCTATACATGCCATAAACTTAAAATACTTACATTCACTTATACCCAAATGATAGCTTGATAGTGTGATGGCATCTCCAGCGGTCTCCAACCTGAGCTAGCTAAATTAACCTATAAGAGATGGGAAAGGAAGGGGAGTAAGCTTCAAAGCTTAGTAAGTTAGCATGTAAATAATAAGAAACATTAATCATACAATATCATACACATAACATAATGTAAAATTTATCACAATATCATCAAGTATCATAGATATTTCGGAACAATTACGGATAATTGTGATATTTACTGTTCATAACAAAACTGTCCACTTGAATCATAGTCACTAAATTATTTATATCTTGAGCTACAAAATTCTAAATTAAAATCCACTTGATTTTTCTGAAACTAGACTCAAATATATTTCTACCATAAAATTTCTAGAATTTATGGATTAGCCAATAAGTACAGTTAATTCTTCAAATTCATCCCTATTATGTTGTTTGACAGTTTCGACCTTTCTTCACTAAAAATTGATTATCTCTTAGTACAGGATTCGGATGATATTCCTGTTTGTTTCTATTGAAAATAAACCCATTAAGAATTTAAAAATATAAATTCAACCTCCAAGTATTTTTATACAATTTTTAATGGTTTTCCAAAGTCAGAACAGGGGAACCCGAAATCCTTCTGACCTTGTCCCACAAAATTTACTATATCTCATAATTTACAGTTCCATTGCTTACATCATTTCTTCTGTGAAAAACTAGACTCAATAAAATTTAATGTCATATTTTATTCAACCTCTAATTCAATTTCCATAATTTGATTTTTCAAAGTTATACTACTGCTGTCCAAAACTGTTTTAATGCTAATTTTACTCTTTCATAATCATTTTTAAATAGGCATTTATGCCAATCCATTTTTCCTTTCACATTCATTAGGCCACAAGGTAAAAAGATAAACATATCATGTCTCAATTTAATTTGGCCTAAAAGCCTCACACATGATCATCAATCAAATTTACCACATATTTATAGATTTTAAGTATAGACCTATAATCACAAGGTCGTCACAAAATCATTCTCATAGGTATGACTTACTCATTTACATTCTTACCAAATGTCCAATATACATCGAGTTCATTACTCATGAATTTTCCGTACATACCTGTACCCTTTCAACATGATCATATCTTTGACATAATCCTTAAATTGCCCGTTGAACCACTTGGAATACTAAAGGATACTTGGGAAACTTGTACACATAGTAAGATGCCAATGTCATATCCCATATATGGTCTTACATGGTATCTCACATATCGATTCTGATAGCCCAGCTATGGTCTTACATGATGTCTCATATCGATGCCATGTCCCAGACATGGTCTTACACGAAATCACATATCGATGTCAATGCCATATCCCAGATGGTCTTACATGGGATCTCTTATCGATGCCAATGTCATGTCCCAAACATGGTCTTACATGGGATCTCATATCGATGCCAATGCCATGTCCCAGACATGGTCTTACATGGGATCTCATATCGATGCCAATGCCATGTCCCAGATATGGTCTTACATAGGATCTCATATCAATGCCAATGCCATGTCCCAGACATGGTTTTACATGGGATCTCATATAACCCTAATGTCATGACATTTGCATCCTAGCTATTCCTAAGGTGCAACTAGGATTTCAAAGTATCAATTCTTCGTTGAATCGTCACCGAGTCATCATTAATCAAATCCATAGAAACAAATATACATTTCATGCAAGATTAAAGCATTAGATACATAATAACATAATGTTGAATTATTGACACGCGAACTTACCTCGATACCAAAAGTGGTGAAAAAGGCCTAACTGTCCAATACCTATTTCTCCCTCATTCTAGGCCTGAATCTTACTTTTCTTTATCTATAACAACACATTTAGCTCATTTATTAGTCACATTATTCATTGTGACCCAAAAAATCATATTATGGTAAAATTACATTTTTACCCCTAAACTTTATCATATTTACACTTTTTCCCCTAAACTCGTAAAATGAAATTTATTCAATTTCTTTGCACCTTAAGCCTAGTCGAATAGTTTTCATAACTGTTGCAGCCCACAATTTCCACTAAATCACACTTTTATGACAAATTTTATAACTTTTATAAATTAGTCCTTTTTAGCATTTTCACCGAAAACTACTTAGTGAAAGTTGTTTAACACACAACAAACATTCATATTCCTCCATTAAACATCAAAATAAATCAAAATACACAGATGTCACACATGGGTAAATTTTTAAACATGGACCCTACTTCAAATCAAAGGTAGAAATAGGTAAATCTTGTTACAAGGATTTCAAAAATGTAAAAATCATTAAAAACGGGGCAAGAACGGACTTACTATGGAGCTTGGAAAGCTTGAACAAAACCATATCCATGGTAGTCTTCAAAATTTCGGCCTACGGTTCAAGATGACCAAAATTTGGCTTTTATTTTGTTTATTTAATCACTTAATTACTAAATGACCAAAATGTCCCTAACTTAAAAAATTCTATTTCACCTATTTCATGTCCATTTTTGTCCAAAAAATTATCCACTGGTCTAATTACCATTTAAGGACCCTCAATTTAAAAATTCATAACAATTAGGCACCTCTAGCATATAGAACTCAACTTTTACACTTTTTACAATTTAGTCCTTTTGACTAAATTGAGTGTCCAAACATCAAAATTTTCGAACGAAATTTTCATGAAATCATTATGTGAAATCGTAGACCATAAAAATATAATAAAAATAATTTTTTTCTCGTCAGATTTTTGGTCCTGAAATCACTGTTCCGACTAGGCCTAAAATAGGGTTGTTACAAGAACTAGGCAATATGAGACAAAGGCAAACAAGGGCCACAAGAAAATTTTATTTGAACCCAGAGATTGGGTCTGGGTACACATGCGTAAAGAAAGATTTCCTACCCAACAACGGTCAAAACTCCTTCTAAGAGGAGACGGCCCTTTCCAAGTTATAGAGAGGATTAATGACAACTTTAATGTATCTAATTATCTCCTTATGATGCCGGTGACGATTTGAGGACAAATCATTTTGAAGAGGGAGGGATGATACATGCATGGGAGCGTTTGATGAAGAATCGATTGGAACAAAATTAAAGTCGACTATGTCAATACCAATTGGGTTGAAAGAAGAGGATAATTCAAGAAATCCAATTGAAATTCCCGATGGGCCTACAAATCGGGCTAGATCCAAGAAGTTCAAAGAGGCAATATTAGGGTTGATTCAGCAACTTTAGGCTGAGCATGAGAAGTCCAATTTTTATTAGACTCAACATAACGATCCAATTCCATGCAATGTGTTGCATGTGACAGTTTGATTAGTTTGAACAAACTCTTCAATTTTTAATTATGTATTTTGCTTGTTAAATGCATCTTGGTTTAATGATCTACTTCATTATGTGTTTTGTTTGTTAAATGCATCTTTATTTAATGTTTTGCATTAATACATCTACATCTTTTAAAAAAATGTGCATTATGTTTCTTGTTTATTGAATGTGTCTTTAGTTAATTCTTTACATTAATACATTATCATCAACTAAGACTTGCATTATGTGTTTAATAAGTCATGCATTAAATCATCTCATTTGTTAATTTACTTCAAGTATGGCATAAGTTGCATGTTCATTTAATTTGTGTGCATGAGAGTTATTAAATATGTTGTTTTTATTAGTGTTTTAATTTATTATTTAATCTTAAATATCTATTTTGTAGGTGAATTTTCATATGATTAAAGACTTCAAAATTGGACAGTTTTAAAGCTTTTAAAAGGACATTAAAGAGGTTGTTTAATGGACCAAAAGAGACTCTCCAATTTTGAACGTTTATGAGGTCTTAAGTCTTCATCATGGTGCCATTTAAGAGGATGTTATACAAGCTTTTATCATATGGTTACAAGGGAGCTAAAGGGGCATCAATTAAACACATTAAGGATACATTAAGTCTTCATTAAGAAGAATTGGAATGCCTTTTCATCTACATCTGTAATATCCTGAATTAGGGCTTAATCGGAATAGTGGTTTTGTGACCACAAATCCGAGATAGAAATAATTATTTTATAATTATTTTGATGATTATGATATGATTGCATGATTGTGTGAAAATTTCGTGATGAAATTCTATGCCTAAAGTGCTTAAATTGAAAGTAGGGACTAAATCGAATAAGTTGCAAAATTTGCATTCTAGAAGTTTTTAGTATGAAATTGCATTGAAATATTAATTAGGAGATCTTAAATAGAAATTTGACAAATTTTAAGTTCATGGACAAAATTAGGACATGGAAGGAATTTTTGGAAAGTTTAGTAGTAAGGGCATTTTGGTCATTTAGTTATTAAAATGAATTAAAAACAAAATTAAAAGCCAATTTTTGTCCATCTTCTTCATTAGGCCGAAATTTCAAGGGTTCTCCATAGTTAGGGTTTGTTTCAAGCTTCCAAGCTCCATAGTTAGTGATTCCAAGCCCCGTTTTTAATGTTCTTTACGTTTTTGGAATCCCGGTAGCTCGATTAAGCTTATGTTAGCAATAATTCAACCTAGGGTTTATATTTGGAAAAATAACCATAGGTGAAATTTGTGTATTTTGATGTTTTATGATAGAATATGGGGTTTTAAATTATGTTAGACAACTTGTGCTACTCGGTTTTGAGTGAAAACGAGTAAAAGGGCTTAATTGGCAAAAATACCTAATAGTCACAAGTATATGTTAAAGTAAGAATTTGATGTTGCCATAGAAGGGAAAAATGATCAGCATGTTATAAAACATAAGAATAAGGAATAAAGTTTAATTCCCGAGCCTAGGGGCAAAAGTGTAATTATGCAAAAGTTTAGGGGCAAAAGTGTAATTTTTCCAAAGTTCGTATTAAATGCTGTTTTGATGAATGTATGTATTAAATAAGATTAATTTGGCATTATAGATCAAGAGAAACGAGATTCAAGTCGCGATCGAGGAAAAGAAAAGATTGTGGACTAAATTGCAAAACCTTTATATTTTGGTACCAAGGTAAGTGCATGTGTAAATAATGTAGCATAATTGTTATTTTTAAGTTATTGATGTTAATTATATGATACTTTGATTTTTAATCGTGAAATATTATGCTTTGTGGTTAATGTTGAGTAATATGCAAATTATGTTTACTACTTGATAAATATGAATTGCTACCGAGCATCGGTTCCGATGTTCCATGGAAGACGACAAATGTGAGATCGAGGGAAAAAGCCCGTTTGAACCTTAAGAATAGATTAGGATACAAGTGACATGTCACTAGGATGGTTGAGCATCCGAACTCGTTGAGTTGAGTCCGAGTTCACTTATGGATGCGAATGTCCGAACTCGTTGAGTTGAGTCCGAGTTCGTGAGATGTAACTAGGCATCTGAACTCGTTGAGTTGAGTTCGAGTTCACTTATGGATCTGAACGCCGAGCTCGTTGAGTTGAGTCCGAGTTCACTTAGGGGCAGGTTACATGATTTCTTGATTACATATGAGGCACTTATGTGCAAATTATCCGTATCCGAAGTTGTATTCGATGTGTTCAACGGTGAAATTTCTAGTGAAATGAAAGAACACTTAAGATGCAAGCGACGTATTGGTAAGTGTTGTGAAATGGACACTTTGGACAGGTATGTTCTTAACCCTCGGGTTGATAATAGATACAACAACGATAAGGTGGTAAGATGATGAATGATGTTTAGAAATATGACATATGTTTTGGTGATACCATGCTAAAGTTGTTTGGTATATTTGTATTGTTATGTTACTTGTTATTTACATATGAACTTACTAAGCATTTATACTTACTCCCTCCTCTTTATTTACTGTAGTTTTGAACAAGCCAGCTCGGGAATCGGGACGTGTCGAAGGTTCGATCACACTATCTAAAGGACTTTCATCTGGGTAAATGGCTTGTAAAACTTAAGTATGGCATGTATAGCAATATACTTATTTTGTGTAAATAATTTTATGATATAGCCATGATTGGTTGAGAAAATGTTTGATATTGATAAGTCATGGTGATGGTTAAATTTAGATCATGTAACACCCCGTACCCGAGACCGTCGCCGGAGTCGGACACGAGGGGTTAACGGGCTTAATCCACTTACTTGTACAGTTCATTTTAAAAATTTCCAGACAGCCGGCTAACTGTGTCACTGTCACCTTAAAAATCATATCTTGAGTTCCACAACTCAAAAATCAGTTTCGTGATTTTTCCCTGAAACTAGACTCATATATGCATCTACAAATTGTTTTCTAGAATTTTTGGTCAGTCCAATTAGTACAGTTTATTAGTTAAATTCTCCCCTGTTACAGGGTGCGACTACACTGACCTTCCTGCATTATGATTTGGATATCTCCCTGTACAGGGCTTCAATACTGATGCCGTTTGTTTCTACAGAAACTAGCTCGAAAAGGAATCTGTACATATATGGCATGACTTCTAATTATCTCTGGTCAATTTATAATGAATTTCTAAATTCGGAACAGGGACTCCAGAAACCGTTCTGGCCCTGTCTCACGAAAACTTAAATATCTCTTAACATACTATTCATATGATCGTTTCGTTACTTCCCTATGAAAACAGACTCGTCAAGGTTCATTTACATAATTTATTCACTATTTAATTCCATTCCTACTATTTTTAGTGATTTTTCACATCCACGTCACTGCAGCTGTCAGCATCTGTCTTTAAGGTAGGCTTTACCTATTTCATAGTTTCCATGATTCAACTAGCCCTTTAACATAAATAGCACAAAATATGATCATGATTAACCATCCCAATGGCTAATCGTTTCCAAACATTTCCATACCTCTTAATGAACAACATACAATGATTATAATACCATGCCCAAAGTATACTTAAGCCATTTTCGCATGGCTATCCAAATTTACACAAAACCGAAAGGTACATGACCTACAACAAAAGGGTAGTCCTATACATGCCATTTCAAAGTTCAACCAAAAGTATACCAAAAGGAGCTTTGATAGTGTGGGAGACTTCGACTTCAAAATCCAGTCGATAGTGAAGAACCAAAATCTATAAAAGAAAATCAAAGAAAAGCGGAGTAAGCATTTAATGCTTAGTAAGTTTGAGCCATGAATTTAAACACAACCAAAGTATAGCATTCATGTGGCTAAACAGATAATTTCATATGCATGATTCTCAATATCATACTTACTTCACATTACCAACCCTTATATTCATACACAAAGATCAACTTAGCCAAAGGTCGGTAGCTCATTTATCAAGCGAGCGAATACTTATTTGTAAGGGCTCAACTAATTCAAAGCACATACTGAAACATACCTCATTGTTGGGATTTCACAAGCGTATTAACTGAAATTTTTACAGCAAGTTCAATCATTCCCGAATCACGTACCTTCGGAGTTTAACCGGATATAGCTACTCATTCAAATGTCTTCGGGACATAGCCCGGTTATAGTAACTCGCACAAATGCCTTCGGGACTTAACCCGGATTTAGTAACTTCGCACAAATGCCTTGGATCTTAGTCCGGATATAGTCACTTAGCACAAAGCCTTCGGGACTTAGCCGGACATCATTCAATAACCAAGCACAATTATCAATAAATCATGACACATTCGTATTTCATTTTCATTAGCAAAACTCAAACACAAGACACTTATCACACTTGCAATTTCGGCTCAATAGCCACACACAAAAGAGCATGATTTTGATTTGCTTAAAACATGATCTAATCAAATCATAATCCAAGTTCCATTACTCGAAAACTTACCTCGGATGTTGTCGAAGCGGCTTCAACGACTATTCGATCACTTTTTCTTTTCCCTTATCCAACTGTGGTCCCCTAAGCTCTTGAGCTAATTCAAACAAATTTAACTTATTAAAGTCTCATTTTGCTAGCTTATGGCGAATATGACAAGGAGTTTGATAGGTCATATGGCCACCTTTTAGCTCAAATACACAATGAACATACACATTTTAATCACATCAAGCAATTTAATACAATTCATTCGAACATCAAAGAAAGCTCAAGGTACTTAGCCCATATATACATTAGACATTAGAGTCACATATGTACGAAATCACGAATCGAATTCAACATACTAGCTAATATTTCCCTTAGCGAATTTTCTAAGTCAAGCTAAAGCCATCAATAGGCTACCAATGGCCGAACATACACATCTATGCTAAGGCCGATTGCAACACTTAATACATTCTACAAGTATGGTCACTTGTATTGACTAAACACCATTTGTTCCTAGTTCAAAACTTGGCTAATACACATATATACACTATTAAAGCATCCTCTCCCTTTACACTAATTCAACACATGCATTACCCATAATATACAAAATTATATTCGGCCTTAGCACACAACTTGCTAGCCGATTCTTCTCCATTTAGCAACTAATGCACATACGAGCTCATTTGTTAGACTCTACTTCATCTAAAAACAACCTTATTTCTCTTCTATTTCCTACCATGGCCGAATGCATCACAACACCTTACCATTT
This sequence comes from Gossypium arboreum, assembly GCF_025698485.1. Classification (NCBI taxonomy): domain Eukaryota; kingdom Viridiplantae; phylum Streptophyta; class Magnoliopsida; order Malvales; family Malvaceae; genus Gossypium; species Gossypium arboreum. The sequence continues at coordinate 59,105,775 of NC_069080.1, forward strand.
CGATTTTGGTCATGGTTGAACAAGGAATTTAATGTCTCACTCAAGGATGCTAAAAAGGAGATTCAAGAGTTATCAATCCACCATCACATGCATCATTACAAGCTTCACTTTTAGCATGCAAATAACATCAACACAAATCCACCTTAGCGAATATCATCTCCATGACATAGTAAAGATTTGAACCATGGGCTAGTTAGAACTCAAGCTAACAAAAAAACATGCATGAATCTCATGGCACAACATCAAACTTACCTTCACCTAGCTACAAGCTTGGCGAATCTCTTCAACATTTCTTCCTTCTTTCTTTTGAATTTTCAGTCAAGAAGAATGGAAAAGGATGGACACATTTTTTTCTTTCTTCCTTAGAACTTTCAGCCAAAAGAAGTGAAAATGATGGACACTTTTTTTTCTTTCCCTCAACTCACGGCAATGGGGGAACAATCACACACATCTTTTCTTACTTTTTTTTTTTTTGTTTCTCATCCTACTAACACTAATATTTTATTGCCCATGCTTTTTATTCTATTACTCCTTACATAATGCACTACCCCAACATGTTTATGACATGTTTTTTAGCCATAACATTTTGTCCACCCATGCTCATGGCCGGCCACTACTAGATGGGGGGGGGAAATTGACATGCAAGTCCCCCCTTTTTCATACATACACTAATAGGCCACTTTACATTTGCCTAGCACATTTCTAAATTTTCTCACATAAGTCCTATGTACTCCATTCACATGCAATTAACTAAATCGAAGTTTAAAAATTTTCGCACATTCATATTCACATATTTTAGACAATAAATATCACATTCAAATAATTTGGTGACTCGGTTTAGCGGTCCCGAAACCGCTTTCCGACTAGGGTCACTTTGGGGCTGTCACAGATCATGTTTGATATCATGGAAATTTAATAGGTTATCTAGTTCATAACAACTCATGAAAAGATGAAACTTGCCTTAAAACAGAATATTGCTGCAGCAATGACATGAATTTGAAAAATCACTAAAAATATTATAAATGGAAATAAATGATGAGTAAGTTATGAAATTGAATCTTGATGAGTCTATTTTCATGTGGATTGAACAAAACAGGCATATAAATTATATTTTATGAGATATTTAAACTTTTATGAAATAGGGCCAGAGTGATTTCTGGATCCTTGTTTTGACTTTAAAAATTCATAATAAATTTTAAAAAAATAATTATAAGTTTTTATTTATATGTACAGATTCCTTATTGAGTCTAGTTTTAAGAGAAATAAACTCCATAGTCATTGAAATTCTGTATAGAGAGATATCTGATTCGTAATACACAGAGGTCAAAGCAGTCGAACCCTGAAACAGGGGAGACTTTAACTAATAAACTTTACTAATTGGCCCAACCAAAAATTATAGAAAAAAATTAGTAAATATATATATGAGTCTAGATTTAGGTAAAATTTACGGATTTTGATTTCAAGTTTCATAACTCGAGATATGATTTTTCTTGTAACTGTGACGCAGGTAGCTAGAAAGCTGTGAATGTAGAAACAAATGGTTTGAAGTTCTTAATTTGATAAATTATGTTCGGTAACTCCTCAAGCTCGACTCCAGCGACAGTTTCGGGCGTGGGGGCATTACAACATCAGATTCCAATGAAGATACATGAGTCATTGGCTTCCTTACAAGAATTAAAAATGAAATTATTGCTTGTAATAATTCTAGTTAATGACTAAATATGAAAAGTTTCACATAGGCATTTGAACAGTCATAAAAATGCCTATAAATTTCCTGTAAACAGAACTTTGATAGCTATTGAAATTTTCTGAGTTTTGTGTGAGAATTCTATATATTTGTTCTTGGTCTAACTTACTTGGATTTATTAAGGTTTTCCTTGTGGCATCAAACCTTTTTTTTTTTTTTGAACTTATCACTTTCATCCTTTCTTTCTTTGTTCTGAAATGTGGCGTTCTAACATATTGTTGGTTCCTATTTTGCTAAATAGTGGGTCACGGTTTACTTCTTCTTCAAAGACTTGTTTGTTATTTCACTAAATAGAAATTGGGTCACGATCATTTATATAGTTGGTTCCCTTCTAAGTGTTTAATTCGTGCAAGTCATCCTTTCTAAACCTTCTTTGTTGTTTTCATTCAACCTATTTTGCATTACTCACAATTTCATTCTAAATTCCAACTTGAAACGATACTGAAATTAGATGATCGGGAAATTCAGCGTCTTGTAATTGAATTCACGAATATGAGCACGCATCAATTTTGAACCAAAATGGATTTAGATTGTGATATATAATGTAACACCCTTAACCCATATCCGTTGCCGAAACAAGGTTGCGAAGCGTTACCAGAGTTTTCAGAACATTTTTCAAATAATTCTCGTAAGTTACTATTCATTAATCGAGATTATTTAAAACATCCCTTAATTGGACCCTCTTAGAATTTTTCGCAAACTTTCAAAAATTTTCCAAGGTTCAGAGCTCACAGGCCCGTGTGATCCAGGGACACACCCGTGTGACCCTAGGACATGCCCGTGCTATAGAACGTGTTCGACCCCGCTTAACTCTCTGACTAGTGCACACGGCCATACCACACGCCCGTGTGCTAGGCCGTGTGGTCAATTATTTCATTTCAAATTAGGTGCAGGTTTCACACGGGCAAGACACACGCCCATGTTCTAGACCGTGTAGCACACACGCCTGTGTTTCTGCCCGTGTGCTCAATTCTGAGCATTTTGTTTCTCAGAATTTAGGTGCAGGGGACACACGGCCTAACTACACGCCCATGTGCCCGGCCGTATGTCATACACGGTCTAGACACACATCTGTGTGTCTGCCTGTGTGGACAAAATAAAGTCATTTCTAGCTTCATTTCTCACCCAAAATCACACTCATGACCTACATTTGAAACACACATCCAATACCAACCATTTCAAGCATTCAAGTTCAGCAAACTCTATCATTCAACATGGCATACCATTACATGCATACCTGTTCAAATTCTTGCCTTGGTTTAGTCCATATGATAGGCATAATTTGATCAACTACTTAACACATATGTAGCTACCATATTATGACATTACAAATATATTAAAACAAACCATTACTAGTCATTCCAATGGCTAAATTACAAGCATCATTTACATTTACATGCCAATACGAGGAATATAACCTATACATGCCATTACAACCATAATTGATTTACCATATATATCGATATAGGCTGATGGATAGTGTGAGTGATCTCCGCCAAGCTTCCAATCCAACGAGCTTTTGATTTACTCTAAAACAGGGAAATAATACTAAGTAAGCATAAAATGCTTAGTAAGTTCGAATAACATGGTATTTAACTTACCATTCATTCTATTATGAAGTAACTATGTAAGGCATATTCAATCAATTTGACCTCACGCCCTACACACACATCCTCATTGCCCTTATTAGTCATATAATATATAATAACATCAAAACATATATGGGCTCAACAACAATCAAGATTCCAAGTACATGTGCTTTCCACAACATGAATTCATTCAACATGCATAATTTATCTCATTATTGCAAGTATAATTTCATACTAGTTCATTTCGAGTTCAGATTATTTCATATCAGAACTTTACTCATATTACTCGGAATATCAAGGTCACGATTAGTACATTCAAGGTGTATAAGTCTATAAACCAGGATGCACATACTCATCAAATAAATTCCATGTACAATATCGTCATTTCGTATTTCCATATATCAATTATTACGTATAATCATTTTCATGTATTTTAGGCCAACATGTGTAGTAACTCATTTCCTATTCATATCTTCTCATGTCAAGAACTTTTACCCGTTGAATTTATCTAAAATGTAAATGGATACATAGGTAGCACACTCGTAGTGTACAAATCAAGATTCGTCAATTCATATTCAATGGTACCCATAAAGTACTATTTCAGGGAGTACACTCTCAAGCCACACATGTATACAACAGGATTACCAGTCCAAGCTAAATCCTTTTTATGACATATTCTCTAAGAAGCTTGATCTGGATTAGCCGTCTGGGGTAAATCCAATCCATAACATACACTCGAGAGGACTTATATCAGGATTATCCATCCGGGCTAAATCCTTTCCGTAATGAGGTCAATAGGATTTCTCATCCGAGCTAAATCCCGTCAGCAACAAATGCAGGACCTCATTCATTTTGGGAAATCACATATACATCAAATTTCCATTTTATTCAACTGGGATTTAAACATTTTTCTCAAGAATTATTGGGCATGTGATTATTTCATACATCCACAACATTCATATAATTCAAATAAACACATTCCACATTCATTTCAAGCATATAAGTAACATTCTCACCGTTTATCCTTTATCATCTATTGGACATTATCATTTAATTCAAACATTTTTATTTATCGGGCTTGATCGGATATGTAATCGTTTTCACATATTTATAACATTTATACAATTTACATAAACACAATCAATGCAAGCATGTAAATGAACATAATTTAGTTACACGAACTTACCTCGACAATGTTCGTGTACATAAAATCTACTAATCTAACATTTTCCTCTTTCCTTATTCTAGCTCCGAATTCGGTCTATCCGGATCTATACGAGTAAATTTTACATCAATTTCTCATATTTCATACTCATTTAGACTCAATTTACATCCTAGGCAAAATTATCATTTTACCTCTAACTTTTCCATAAGTTTCCATTGTCCCTAGACTCGAAAAATAAAATTTGTGCAATTTACTCCCTATTTCAAGTCTAACCAAAATCCCATTACAAAATTTACAGCATATGTATTAATAAAAATTCAGCATTTTTCATCAAATTTTACATCTTTACATTTTAGTCCCTAAATCATGTTTTCATCAAAAATCACTTTGTAAAAGTTGTTTATCTATCAACAACCTTTCATTTTTTACCATAAATTTCTAATTTTCAGCATATTCATCCATGACCCATTTTCCATACTTTGATAACTTCTCAAATTGATCCCCCAAATAGATAGATTAAGTTATCCCGATTTCAAAAATATCAAAATTACTAAAAACGAGACAAGAAAACTTACCCAATTTGGCCAAGAAGTTTCTTCTCTCTCTCCTAGGGTTTCCATGTATTATTTTGGGAAAGAAGATGATAAAAATGATTTTTATTTCTATTTAATTAATTTATCATCTTTAATAATTTTGGTTTCCAATTTAGTCCCTAGCCTTTTTCTAATTTTCCATGGATGAATCATCCAAAAATATCTACTAACTTTTATTAATCGTCTAATTACCATATAAGGACCTTAATTTTTGAATTCCATAGCTATTTGATCCTTGTAACTACTAGAATCCAACTTTTGCATTTTATGCGATTTGGTCCTTTTCGTAATTAAACACAAAATCGGTGAAATTTTCTTATCAAAATTTCACATGACATTTCTATCATATTACAGACCATATAATAAAATAAAAATAAATTTTATTTTTGGCTCGGATTTGTGATCCCAAACCACTGTTTCGATTTCATCGAAGTTGGGCTGTTACATATAATATTTTCAAGTTTGTTGAAATGTTTTGAAATTGTTCAGGCATGATTTCAATCATTTTTAGGCTACTTGCTACAAAATCACGACATTGTAACTCGAAGGGCGAAGTCACGACATTATTTTTCGCTATACCACAACATTCCTCTACAACATCACGACATTTGAAGGACTATAACTCAAAGTCGCAACATTGTCGTTTGTAATGTTGCAACATTCGTCATCCTTCGCAACATTACCAAGAAGAACATGGTGCCACGAGATCAGATGTACAACGTCGCAACATGTCACAACATTGTTCCCCCATTGCACCATTTTGATTTGTTTTAGCCCCAATAGCTATTTTTTACTCCAAACACTTCCAATCACCCCAAAATTATTCTAAATCATTTCTAAAGCTCTCAAATTGTTTTTAATATAAATTTTTATGATTTTATAAAATTGATAAAACTCAAAACTTAAAGAAAACTCCGAGAAGTTCATTTCATCTATATTTCAATAACATCTCTTGTTCATACCATAAGCTAAGACAGGTAAGAGATGTTATAATAAGGTTTTACAATAATTGATTTACTATCTTTATTTTTTTAGCAGAAGCGTTAGTAAGTCATTTCTGTTTCTTTTTTTACAACACTAGACTTATAATTAATGATTTGAAAATATAGCAAAGGAGAAAAAAAAGATGTTGTAGGGTGATTAAAGTTTATTGGATGAGAATTTTAAACTTAAAGTTATTGGGCTGCAAATAACTCTAGTTTTAATTTACTTTAGTTTTAAAATTGAACTATATTGCGATTATCAATTTTAAACATACTATTTTTAGATTCCGTATTCAAATTATGATTGAAATCATGAAATAAATAATACAAATACTAAATTATAAATATAACAATGTAAAATCACAATTATTCATAAGGCAAACTGATATAAACATACAAATGTCTGCAGTAAAAACATGAAGTACTAAACTCCCTTCAATTTTATTCATTAGGGCAAGAATAAATAGGTAACAATTCTTAACAAGTACAACAACATGAAGGGCCACGCATTTTTTACCCGTTAAAAAAGGGTAAAACTGAAAAACCTGTACATGGAATTCTTCCTTGTGCTTACATAGATTCAGAATGATATACTTGGCTGGCTGTTCTCATTTTATAATAATTCCTAACTACCAATTTTTGCAATAATCTGATCTAATTTGGGCATCGAGTTTTTGGTATAAAACAAAAAATAATGAATTTTCCTTGAAAAAGAGAAATTAAAATATTATTGGCACCTGGCATCACCTTTGCTCTAGTCTATGTTCCGGCATGTAATTACGGTTAACTTGATCCGGGAAACAGCAGTCAGGTTTGAGTTGCCCTCAGCCCTTGTATATATATCTAAGTCAAGAAGAGCACGAACAGATTGCTGATCATCGCACCAAACTCACTGCTTGATTGAACGAAGCTCCCACTTGCCCTCACCATCAACCAGTCTTAATTCCAAAGCATGGAATGGTATTAGAGCAGGCCGCTGAAAAAGTACAATAACAAATAAATAAATAAAGCGACAGAAAAATTACAGTCGAAAAGTGCAACAGTTGCTGCTAGCTTTGTTGCCATCAGATAATCATCCCAAGCATCCCTAATATTGTATTATCCACCAAATTGTTCTGGAAATAATTATTTGCGTATTTCATTAATCACTACCCGGTGAAACTACTTGCCTGTGATGAGGTAATGACAGTTATACCCAGATCTTTTGCCACTCTATAAAGTTGTTCCTCAACGTCGACACTTGTGGCACTGCCGTGGGGAAAATTTGCGGGTAAATTAGATAACTAGTTAGTTTTCTAATGAAATAAGGATTATGTACAAAAAATCGGTATGGATTGTTTACGTACTTTGTGCACTCGTCAAGGATACCAAATTTAGGCTTGTGGAAGAATAAACGTGCCTGGTAAAACAGAGTTTGATATCAAACAAGAGAACTCTGGTATGAAGAGTAAAATATTGTTGCCATAAATGGCTTGAAGGTGCTGTAAATTAGCTGAACTCACCATGCCTAATCTCTGCTGTTCTCCAAGCGAGAGTGTGTCTTCCCAATTGAGATTGGAATCCCAACCACCATCCTCTCTTTGCAAAAGATAATTCAACCGAACATTTTCAAGAATAGTTTTCAATCGAGCATCAAGAATGTTTATGGCATCTGCTGATTTTTTACCTGAAACTTTGCATGTTCACAATCCACTAAATATAAACTAATTCAATACATTGTTTCTGGAGAAATCATTGAAGAAATATGAAAAGTAACTTTAACACCATAGAGACAAGAAAGGATACCAAGAAAGGATACCGTGCTTCTTAAACTGTTATGTCATTCTAAATAAAAATGACAGATCAGATCCACTACCATGTGAAACCCCTAGCCAGATATCTGCACACTTTGAACTTAATTATATAGTTCATTTCCCTTGATAACTCTATCCTAGAGAGAAAAAATGAAAATATCAATTGCCCAAGTTCCGGAAGATTCTATGTTTCTGGTACATGAAAACTTAATCTAATTTTGGCGAACTATATCTTGGGGGCAGAGATACCACACGAATCTTTGCTGAGCTCCCTGAGAATTGATCTTTTTAACAGAGCACGACAAAAATATGATCCTTACAGTCAGCCTAAATAGAGGGGAGAAGCACAAGTTCTTGTTGAAACTAAGACCACATCTAAATGGTACCTATTTTTGTAACATATAACTCGAAAGTCTAGAAAAGTATTCAAATGAAATCATTCACCAAAAATGTTTGAAAGATTGGCAACAGAAGCAATGTGTTTTCCCATGAGAACAAAATTACCATTCCATGATAAAATAAATAGTAGACTACAAAATAGAAACTTAAAGGATAAGGAAAACAATAGAAGTTATGCAAGTAGGTTACCTTTTCCATAAAACTTTAATTCCCTCATCTCAGCTTCCTCACGAGAGAGAGGATATATGATTTGATCCCTTAAAGTTCCCAGGCATGTATATGGTCGCTGAGGAACATAGAAGATAGCACAACTCGATCCAGCCTCTTCATCAAAATAGTGGATAGGTTTATAAAGTCTTCCAGTCACAATGGGCCAGAGACCTCGAAGTACTCTGAAGACAGAACTTTTTCCGCTACCATTTGGACCTTAAGAGATTAAAAGCACATCAGATGTAAATCTTTTATCAAGACAAAAGATAATACTTCCTATACTAACCAGTAACAAGCAGGCTCTTTCCTGGTACAACATCACATGTCAACTGCTTAGCCAACAGTTTCTGTGCTGGAGAAATTATATCCACATTGGCAAAAGAAATGATATCCTTGGCATAGAGACTAGTGCTCTGAGACTCTGTCAACTTGTCGATGTTGAAATCCCCTGGTTAGATGATGATCTTGTTAGATTAATGTGGAACATTTAGGCAATTAAGTCTCAAAATAAATAAATAAATAGAAGAGTTGGAAAAGAAGTTGATCCTAATCGATAGACATGCAGCAAAGGCAGATCAACAAAACATTTATGATGGCCAAAACAGACCTGCTTCATGCAGAAGCAATACGCCAAATGGAAGACTTCCTCACATAATACGTATTATGAGCAACAGTACATCAAATTGAAACACAACCAACATTTCAAATTTCCTGTTCTGATAAGGTAGAACAAGTGCATGTATTTTGGTTTTTGTTAAAAATGAACTGAAGATACAATGTACTTAGTGTCACATTCTAAGAAGCTTACATACAGACCTAACTGTTAGATGGAACATACTTCAGTTTAAACCAAATCAACTCAGATAAGAACTTCATTAATCAACTGGTACCTCATCAAAGAGGCAAAATAACTTCTTATTAATTTGTGTTGTTATAATTTATGAATTACTTCTTAACCTCTAAACATGTTATATTCATATTATCTTAAGCTTCTTCACACTCAATACCAGCATGCTGGCCAAAGGAAAACAAGCACTCAGCACCAACAGATAGAAAAGAAAGCTCATAAAAGAAATGATAGCAGCTAAGAGACTAAGACTAGATATTCATGCAATTGTATCAGAAAAAATAATGAAAATACACATAAAAATGAAATGCAGGGTATAAAAAACCACTAGAAAAGTGAAAAATAGATGTACCAGACTGTGCAGCATCAAGAAGCTCTTCAAGCTCAAAAATCCGGTTGATGCTCCCAGATAGCTCCAGGAACTTTTTATGCAATTCCAGGATGTCACCAAAAGCTAAAAAGCTTTGCGACACAACAGATGCCAGGAACCGCAGCGCATGTGCAAGCTCACCTAAAAAAAAGTTCAAGTATTTTCATAGAGAGAGGCAGGAGAAACTCCAAAGTACAAGAAAAATAAGTCAAATATCTCACCTTGAGTAGAAACTAAGGCTCGGTCCCCCTTGTGTTCCAAGGCATATAATAAGCTCAAACCCCAGGTAACATTATGTGGAAGCTGTTTCGTTACAAAATCATCAAGAATACCAAACAACCATTTCTTCTTCAAAAGTAACAAAGAGTGATCAAGAAGCTCCCTAAATCTTGACTCAACCATCTGCAAATAGAACAAACATAGAATTAGGGATAGGGAAAGGAAATTAGGGGCGAACCATGGAAAAGGGAAAGGCAGAATACCATGATTCATGCAAAAATTGCTAAAATTGGCTGTCATGCTTAAAATAAATTTTCAGGTCATGTACTGTCTAGATAAGGCTATAAAACATATATAATATATTAACAAGAGAAGGAAGGGAGGAATCAAACAGTATCCTTCTAATTAGTTACACATGGAATCTGCAACAGGCATGTAACTTCTTACCAAGGATTGTCATTTTAAACGATTCTTGTTGCAAAATTCAAGCCCGTAAAAAACCAACAATTGTAGGGTCAATACAAAGAAGAATTAATTTTATTGGGTTCAGCCTAGGCATATAAAATTTAAACTATAGTTGATTGGTTTAAACATAAGGATGCATTTAAACTTCCAGTTTCTAGCCAATTGTGAGCTTAAATAAACTTTGATTCAGTCTACTTTTCCACAAGGAAATTTTGCGTTGGCATCGCATAAATGGATAGAACAGTTGATATTCCAATGCTTCAGACAGAACAATGAATTCAATTATCTTACAGCTTTTTCTCGAGCACCACCTCCAAAGAAAGCTATAGACTCAGCATGAGTGCGCAGTCTTTCATGCATGAACCTAATTAACATAGTAGTTGAAGTTATTAGAATGATATACGCAGCAACATCCAGATATTGAACAAATAAAAAACAAGTTCCCAGAGGAGAACATGTACTTGTATCACATCAATCAATACTTTAAAAACTAAACAGGTAATGAACTGCAATAATATGAGAACACCTAAAATTGGAAAGTTTAACCAACGCAAAACTGATCTTAAGACATGATCACATAAAAAAGCTAAAAATAAATAATTAAAATATAAAAATAAGATGGCAGCATATCCTTATCACGATGTTCTGATCAGTCTGTTGCGTCATTTAGGCAAGTTTACTCTAAGCAAATATTCATTCATCTTCAACAATTCCCTTCTTTTTTTTCTTTCCATTCTTCCACGTATCTTTACAGTCTAATCTAACTTCTAATAAAGCCCAAATAAAATAACCATCTATGCCACGTATCTTCAATTCCCTTTTTCCCCTCTTCTTTTTCTGAGAGGGGTAGCTATATGATTGCATGCTCTAAAATTAGATTGGATGACGGTATCATTTATTATAAAAGGGTAAAACAAACACTTTGAAGCACTAGACAGTATCTGAAAGCAGCCAGGTTTTATTGTTATTCTAGATTTACTTTTTGTTTGTGATTATCCAGCTCAGTTCCTGAGTTTCCTACCCAATAACAGACCATCTGGATTTGGAAACACCAGTTTATTTAAGTACTTTTGCATTATACACGTTCATACAAGTATTTCCATATGTGTAAGTACATCTAGCATTCTTAGTATTGAAGCATGGATCATAAACCAAGATTGAATTACCTAAAGGTTCCCTCAAGTTGTTGTTCTCGACTTGTCAAATCACCAAAATCAGGAGTAATAGTCCTTAGAAAACCCAGACCAAGCAACATATAAGCATACAAAATGGCGACACCCCTTTGTCCAGTTAAAAGCTTCATTCTCCAGGTGAACCTAAAAAATTTTGCATTTGTCAAGAAATTGTCTTAGGAAGAGAGCCAAGGGAGAGAGGAAAGGAGCAAATAATTTCAAAGCCTAGAATCAAGATTAATCAGGAAACAAATACTTGCACCACAATGGATCAAGATAGTTTACTCACCACAAAATGTCAACAAATGGCTTTACCATTCCAGTAACAAGCCCCGATATATCAGTAGTTAACTTTTCAAGATCATGAGTTATTCTTTGATCCGCATCAATATTTTTGCTTGACATGTGAAAGACCTACAAGAAGATGCATTTGATGTGAATTTACCAATGCTGAATTCTATGCAATAGTAGTGACAATTATGAACACTGTGCGATGCTTGCCCAAGTTCTTGGCCATCATTGTTTATGAGATGATCAAACTACCTGGTAAAATGCATTATTTCTTAAGTAGTTCTTCAGCAAATGTTGAGTCAATCTGATCCTCCATCCAAGGGCCAGCCTTGCAGTCAAGTGCCTGTAAACCAAGAAGGCATGCTAGATGTGAGATAAAGCTAGGGATGAGAATGAAATTTCTTTGGTGAAATTCATACCACCAATCAAGTATAATCAAAGTCTTCTAAAGCACTAAAAAACAACACAAGTTATAAAAATCTTATTAGAAAAATGGCTGGGGTTTATCCACAAAATTGTCAATGCATAACCTACATCCATTGTCCTCATATGATCCAGAAACCCACTCAGAAGTTTACCAGAATGGCATAAGTAATGGAAATATAATAAGAATAGACCACAAGCACAGATTACGAACCATGACATTGTTTATCACAAAAAAAAAATTAATATTTAACAGTTAAGGCAAATACAAACCACCAAGTTGGGCAAACAGCCTTCTGCATATAAAATAAGCTACTAAATCTGCATGTACAACACAAAGAACATACCGAAGCACAGAATTAAGTAGTTTCAAAGAGCTTTTTTTTTTTTTTCTTTTACAGAGGAGAAAAAGCATTCTAATACGAATGGCACAATCCTCTTGATTGATGCTGCAATCTTTCTTCAGGAAAATTTTAGAAGTCAGAACTTACTATGGCTTCATTAACACATTTGGAAGTAGAGCTAGATAAATTTCTTTTCAGAGAATTCTTTCTTTTCTTTTCTTTTTTTTTTTTTTTATTGCAGAGAAAGCAATTTCAAGACCTTTATAGAAAAAACAGTAGAACCTTCTTTGGACTTCAAGAACTTATAGACCCTAGAGAGAGGGTTCACATTCATACTATGGTATCAGTTGTCTTTGGGGGTACATTACACTAGCACTAAATGATGATAACACAATATACCCTAGAGTAATTAGGAAGAAATTATGTATACATATACATATACATATATGCCTTTATTGGAGAGAGATAAAACATCACAAAAATTAAAATAAGTAAAATAACAAAATATAGAGTTAGAACTGATTCAATCGACAATTTAACTGAGATCTTTCTCTATTTGTATCTCCTTTTTGTTTATTTGATATAGAGGTTAATACATCATAATTAATAGAAAAATTACCTCAAGGAAGGTGCAATGAAAGAAGATGCAGCGCTTTGAAGAACACTTATCCCAATTAATCGGATAAAAGCTGCCTTATCCTGCTCCAAAACATGCTTCACAGTCGTTCCTGAGAATTGATGCATTAAAATAAAAATAAACAATCTAACAGATATTAAAAAAAAAAAAAAAATCTAATACCATTTAATGATGCAATCCGATCTGATACCCAAGTTCTCGAGACAACAAGTAAAGCAACTGCAAGCAGTTGAGCCCCTTGTTTGTCAAATAAGGTAGGTACCTGAAACACAAATTTACAGTCATAGATAGAAGAATTAAAAAGTTTTGTAAGTGGATGAAAAAACGATTTACTCATTGCTCACATTAAGTACTCCTTGCACCATGATTACTTGAATTCAAACATTGAAGATAAGTACAATATCATAAAAATTATACAAACATTTATACAACAATATTTAAGCTACTAGTTGAGAACATTTTGTGAAAAACAGGATATTTTCTATTATATTTTCCACAAGAGATTACATACATATTTATACACATAGTTAGCCTAACTAAGGTAACTTTACGCTAGGAAACAGAATAATTGTAGGGATACTGTACAGCCTTAAGTTAGGGATAGAATATTTTTAGAATTATATTTGATATACTCAAATATTCTAAAATCTGACACTCCCCCTCAAGCTGGGAAGTGGATATCATCCATTCTCAGCTTGCTTACTAATTTCTGAAACAACTTCCCAGACAATCCTTTGGTAAGTATATCTGCTAGTTGTTCATCAGTGGACACAAATGGAGTGCAAATTAAACCACTGTCCAGTTTTTCCTTTATGAAATGTCTGCCCACCTCAACGTGCTTCGTTCGATCATGTTGAACTGGATTATGTGCGATATTGATAGCAGACTTATTATCGCAATACAACTTCATTGGACCTTCCCACTTGATCTTCAAGTCTTCCAATATAATCTTTAGCCATAACAGCTCACAAACTCCAAGAGCCATTGCCCTAAATTCAACTTCTGCACTAGATCTAGCCACAACGTTTTGTTTTTTACTCCTCCAAGTCACAAGGTTGCCTCCTAGGAAAGTGCAGTAACCAGAGGTTGATCTTCTATCAACCATAGATCCTGCATAATCTGCATCGGTATAGGCTTCAAGGGTTAAATTTTCTCCTTTTTTAAATAAGATTCCTTTGCCTGGAGTGCCTTTTAAGTACTGTAGAATCTGATATACAGCAATAAGATGTGATTCCTTAGGATTGTGCATAAACTGACTTACAACACCTACTGCATAGGCAATATCTGGTCTGGTATGGGACAAGTAAATAAGCTTCCCCACAAGTTTTTGATTTGACCTTCTATCAACTGTTGTATCTTCTAATACATCTCCGAGCCTGTGGTTCACCTCTATGGGTGTCTCTGCTGGTTTACAGCCCAACTTGCCTGTTTCTGTCAACAAATCAACTATGTATTTTTGCTGAGATATGAAAATTCCTTCCCCGAGAGTGTGCCACTTCAATTCCAAGGAAATATTTTAACTTACCTAGCTCTTTGACTTCGAATTCTTTTACTAGGCATTTTTTTAACTTCTCCATTCCTTCTAGATCATCACCAGTCACAATAATATCATCAACATAGACTAATAAAGCAGTCACTCCCCCTGAAGATGAATGTTTTACGAACAAAGTATGATCTCCTTGACTCTGTTTATACCCCAACTTGAGCATCACTTTGGTAAATCTTCCAAACCAAGCCCTCGAGGACTGTTTTAGTCCATATAAAGCCTTTTTAGTCTGCAAACTGCCTGTCTCAGATTTGGACCGAATCACGGAGGAACATCCATATAGACTTCCTCCTCAAGGTCACCGTGTAAAAAGGCATTTTTGATGTCAAATTGCTGTAATTTCCAGCCTCGGTTGGCAGCTAGTGACAACAACACTCTTACAGTGTTCATCTTTGCAACAGGGGCAAATGTCTCAAGATAGTCTATCCCATACATTTGAGTGTACCCTTTAGCAACCAACCTTGCTTTGTACCTCTCCAAAGAACCATCTGACTTATATTTCACTGTGTACACCCAGCGACATCCCACCGGTTTCTTTCCTTCGGATAATTTCACTAAGTCCCATGTCTTATTTTTTTCAAGAGTTTCCATTTCAACCTTCATGGCATTTCTCCAATTCTCATCTTCTAATGCCTCGAATACAGTTTTAGGAATGGAAATAGAATTTAGGCTAGTAAGAAAGGCTTTGTGGTTATGGGACAAATTTTTGTAAGACATGAATAGGTGCAAGGGATGTTTTGTACAAGCTCTAGTCCCCTTTCTAATAGCAATGGGAAAATCATCTAAATTTGTAGTATTAGAATTCAAAGTAGGTTCAGCAGTTACCTCAAGTCGTATAGGAGAAGAAGATGATTGAACTTGCACTGGTGCCTTCTTCCTTGAGTAAACCAGTAACGGACGAGTAGTGTCCTGAATTCCTCTTGGTGATTTGGGTGTACTAGGCTCAGTTTCAGGTTGTATAAGGGGTCATTGTTTCAAGTTGGGCAGGTTGGGTAGCAAGCAAGGTCTGAGCGAGAGTGTTTGATTGCTGGACAGGAGCCGGAATGGGAGTGTTTAGAGCTGGAATGAGAGTGTTTGGTTGCTGGACAGGAGCTGGAATGTCAAGAAGAAAAAATTCTTTGTCCTTATCTTCTCTGAATAAGATCTCCCCCTGAAGATAAGGACGAGTGAAGAAATTTTCTTGTTCAGCAAAAGTAACATCAGCTGTTACAAAAAAAAATTTTATGGCTGGATGATAGCACTTGTACCCCTTTTGAGTGGAAGAATATCCAAGAAAGACACACTTGACAGCCCGTGGATCAAATTTCCCTCTATTTTGAGAATGAACATGGACAAAGGCGACACAGCCAAATACTTTGGGAGTAAGATTCTGGAGGTATTGAAATCGGGAAAAATTTGGCTAGAACTTGCATAGGACTTTGAGATTCAAGGACCTTTGTAGGCAATCTATTTAACAAATGAGTAGCAGTTAGAACAGCCTCCCCCCAGTATTGTTTAGGGACGTTTTTTTGGAACAATAGGGCTCTTGTAATGGCTAAAATGTGACCATTCTTTCTTTCGGCTACACCATTTTGTTGGGATGTACTAACACAAGATGACTCATGTATAATGCCTCTTTCTTGAAAATATGTTGAGAGGAATTGATTGAAATAATCCTTGGCATTGTCTGACCTAAACCTTTTTATTTCAGCCCCAAATTGTGTTTTGATCATGTTGTAAAAAATTGGAAAAACAAACCTAACATCAGATTTTTGTTTTAAAAGAAAAATCCAAGACACACGAGTACAATCATCAATAAAGGATACAAACCACCGAGCTCCAGAAATATTTGAAATAGTGGATGGCCCCCAAACATCACTATGAACAAGAGTAAAAGGAGTGGATGTTCTTTTATTGCTTACTGGAAAAGAGGTACGTTTATGTTTTGCAAGTTCACAGATATCACAATGAAATTTTTCAACAGTTAATCCTTTGAATGGTGAAGGAAACATAATTTTAAGGACTCTAAACGATGGGTGACCAAGGCGAAGGTGATAGAGCCAAATTTGATCTTTATTGGTTTTAATAGACTCGGATATGAGAGATAAAAGTGAGTAATTCAGAACACTAACTTCTTCACTGGATTCTTCAAGATAGTATAGGCCATTTATTTCCTTCGCATGCCCAATCATCCTCCTCGTATTTTGTTCCTGAAAAAGACACCGATTGTGATAGAAAACCACTTTACAGTTAGAGTCTTTGGTAATTTTTTTAATGGATAAAAGATTGGTAAATAATTTTGGAACATGAAGGACATTTTTAAGAGTAAGGTTTTTGTTTATAACAATATCACCTTGACCGGCCACTGTGATCACAGAACCATCAGCTACTGTTATTTTTCTACTACTAGAACAAGGTGTATATAAAACAAGCTATCTGTCTATTATCTTCACTAGTTGGCTGCTCCAGGCCAAATCTCCTCTCATTTACAGCATTAGTAACCAAGGCTGAACTATCCACTTGATTGTTCTCCACCATAACTCCTCTTCTTCCTTCCTCAGCACGAACAATTGCAATTGTTTCATTTAGTGATGGTAGTTCCTCTTTTCCAAGTATTTGAACTCTTCTGCATCAAACTCTAACATTCATCCAAAGAAGAAAATCATAAATTCGATCTTTTCAACAAACCTTTTCAGAGTCTGCATCTTCACTTGCACTTCATCTGAATGCACTGGTAATGATCCATCTCTTGCCACAAACTTTGCAACAGATTGGAATACTCCGTGATTGATCGACTTCCTTGCTTGGTGGATGAAATCTTAGTCTTAATTTCATAGATTTGAGCAGCATCTCGAACTTTAGAATAAATCGCTTCACGACTTCCCATATTTCTTTGGATGTGCTAAGAAACATGCATGTATCAACGATTTACGGCATCATAGAGTTCCATAACCAAGACATTACCATAGAGTCTTGTTCATCCCAAGCATCAAACTTAGGGTCCCTTCTTTAGGTCAAGTTCCGAGTAAGTGACTCACTTTCCTCTTCCTTTCAAGAAGGTACGAACCAGTTGGGACCATTTCAGATAATTTTTCCATTTAGCTCAGTAGTCTACTTGGATATTCAAACTCACTCATTGGATTTGAGTTGTTTACGAAATTTCGAGCCCTCCCGATGTTCTTGGTCTTGACAGTTTCAGTCATGTTGTGTCCGAACAAGTTCTATAGACTTGAGGACTGGTTGGAAGTCGAAAAAATAACAGAGCTAAAGAAACCGGCTAAAAATCCCGAAATCGGGCTAAATAACGAACTCGATACCATGTGAAAAATAGGATATTTTCTATTATATTTTCTACAAGAGATTATATACATATTTATACACATAGTTAGCCTAAGGTAACTTTACGCTAGGAAACAGAATAATTGTAGGGATACTGTACAGCCTTAAAGTTAGGGATAGAATATTTTTAGAATCATATTTGATATACTCAAATATTCTGAAATCTGACACATTTAGTCAAAGGTAGTCAACTCCATCAATATTAATCCATAATGGAACTTTCAAAATAGACAATATATAACTTCAAGCACTTATTTCTTAGGATTAAAACTCTACGGTACAAGCCAGTTAAATCAAATCTACTACTACTACTACTAAAGAATTATGTCCAGGATCTGAAACACTAATGAAAACTCAAATGAGGAAGGGGCAAAGTTATAACAGCTTCCCAAATCTCCTATTTAATGACCTAGCTAAACAAGAGAAGCTATGTCTTTTGGGAAATTCATCATACAAGTTCCAATAAATTTAGCACTTCACAAAGTCAATGACTGATATGCGAATAAAAAAAGGCTCTTCCAGAACATACCAGTACTTTAAACATAGCAGCAACTCTTAATGGAAGTACTCTTGCATCCCTCCGGACTTGAGGAACAACAGGTAACTTAACATCATGATTCACAGAGGGGGATGCTGCTATGACCTCTGATACATATGATTGAGTCTTTGGATTTGAGAATGCAGAATCCTAGAAAATTCAGTCAAAATTTTGTAGTGAGATGATGATGATGATCGTAATAATAATAATAATAATAATAATAATAATAAAGATGCACACACAATATTAAGCATCCAACTTAATATAAGACCACAAAAAACCCAAGGCTTAATAGATAACAGATGCCACTACTTAAAACTCCTCCCACAACTCAGTAAGAGTCTACACGTGGACAGCCTTATTATGGGTAACATGCAAGACAAACAAAAAACACAGGGGCTCTAATTTGATGTTAAGCACCCGAACTTAATAGGGGCTACATGTGGACAACCTCACATGGTGACATGGGGTAACAGGCAGGAAGAATAGAACAAACTAGGTTTTGATACTGTGTTAAGCATCCAACCTAAACTAATTGGCAGTAGATGCAGTTGGCAATAGATGGAGAGAACCAACTTGAATTTAAGACCTCATGAAATTCACTACATAACAGATGTGAGACAACATCACTTAATCCTCCTTATGTGTAGTTCAACAAGGGACCTACACTTGGACAACCTCACAAGGTTAACAAGCAGGAAGAACATAACACAGCAACTCTACTAACCAGCAACAAATAGGACGAGGGGCTCAACTTGTATATATGAACATAAGAAACCCAAGACTTAAAGAGATGTGGGGTAACAGAACCTAACACAACAAACACAAAAGAAAACCAAGTTTCAAAAATTCTAAGACCTTTTTAGCTGCTGTGAATGCTCGTTGAACTGCAATTGCATCAGTTTGGCGGTTTGTCTCAGAAACTTCAGTCAATTCAATCCCATTTTCACTTTGTACCGGAGAATCCTCACTACAGGTTTTATAAGAGTTCATGAAGTCACCAAAAGGAAAAGGTATATATGCAAAATCCACAAATTTATATTTGGTACCTTTTATAATGAACTGTCCAACCTCCTTCTCCATTCAAAGACAAAACCACATCATGAAATGCAACTAGTGCTGGACGATGTGATATGGTTATACATGATGTACCCATAGCTCTAACTTTAGCACAAAACCGCTCCTCCATATCAGTTGTCACAGCACTAGTGCACTCATCAAGAATTGCAAATTTAGGCTTATGGTAGAACAGTCTAGCCATCCCCAATCTCTGTTGCTCCCCAAGAGAGAGTTCATCACCCCAGTTAACCTCTTTATCGGGTTGGTAGCGATTTAATAGGTATTCAAGGTCAACCTGAATGGACAACGAATATAAGAATTATATTGAAAACTCGGAAGAAATAGAATGTGTCAATACAATTTCAAGAATGAGAAAATATGGAAAATATTATGAGATGAAACTCATACATTTTTCAATAGCTCTACCATTCCATCGTGTGTAAGAGGTTCAACCTCCTGATCTGCCGTAAGAGGATAAATTAACTGGTCGCGAAGGGTTCCAACAGCTGTATATGGTCTTTGTGGCACGTAAAATATTTCCTTATTAAGATCAGAACCAACCCCAGGTTTCACAATATGGCCAGATACCAGTGGCCAAAGACCACCTAAAACCCGGAAAAGGGAACTCTTTCCACTGCCATTTGGACC
The DNA here is from genome assembly GCF_025698485.1 of Gossypium arboreum. NCBI lineage: Eukaryota > Viridiplantae > Streptophyta > Magnoliopsida > Malvales > Malvaceae > Gossypium > Gossypium arboreum. The sequence continues at coordinate 59,126,131 of NC_069080.1, forward strand.
TTCAGCAAAGAAAAAACAAAGATTTACAATCACCTAAAATTCACACATCTTCCAAGGAGGATTAAGCATTGCCTTTCCAAAATTTTCTAATCAATGATTTTTTAAACACCACAGAACAGATTAGAATATTGAAACACGAACATAAAAGAAGGGCAGCAGATATAAATAAATATAGAAACATGAACCCACACATCAAAAACACATACATAGGCAAAAAGAACCACCAAGACTTTTCACTATTCAGTGAAAAAGCACAGGTTTAAGGGTATTAATACTTTTCAAAAAATAGAAGCATGTCTAAGGGATTGATGAGTACGTGAGAGAGGGGCTTCATTCCTCATCTTCAACTCATCCTTGTTCCAGCACTAAAGCATAAATCCAAGCCTACACCTATCGCAAGTACTCTTATTCAGTTTTTCTTATCTTTTTAATATCTCAGAGAAAACATGGTTTTGAAGTTTTAACAGAGTAATATCAAATTAAGCAAAATTATAAATACCTGCAAAAAGGTGAACCCTTTTTTTCTTTTATTTAAACGCTAAAGCATTTTTACTTACTATCGTATAAAATTACTTATCTACTTAAATATATGCTACAAAGTAATATTGTTGTTAAAATAGAACCGTTACCAGATATTTAATTAAGCCACACACTCTTTGGTAAGTATATCATAACAAGAATTAAATTCCATGAACAAATATCCATGCAGCCATCCAAAACTAGATATAAATCATCACATCACAAAATCTAAAACTTGTTTATGGTAACTAATTCCAGTAAAAGCTCATTAACTTCCTAGAGGATAATAGAGATGATTGAAGAAAGCAAAATAGAAGAATGTCTAGAAGATGAGGAGATTGCAGCATAGAGCATATTACTGGTAAATATGTAAATTACAATTTTCAAGGGGAAAACAACCTGTAATCAAAAGATTAGATCCCGATTCAACTCTCAGAGAGAGATCCTTGACCAAAACATTCCCAGATGGAGTAACAACCTGGATAACATTTCAACTATTAGACCAAAAAATCTGGTAAAGGAATACTAAGAATCATAAATCGTTCAATATCAACTCAAATACCTTTACATTGGAAAACTCAACATAATTAGCTTCAGTTAAGTAATTCCTACTTGCTGCTCTTTGAAAGGACGGTTTCTTATCAACAGCACTTAGCTCTCTTGATATGAGCATTAACTCATGAATGCGATCAGCATAACCACTGGAAGATATTAACAGAAATGGCAGTAAGAATAAAACTTAAGTTATTAAAGGAACCAGATATCCGTGTCTCAGTAACATTCCTTCTAGTAATAATTAACAACCATACTGAATGTGCATTAATCATGAATTTTAAGTATGCATATGGCAAGATTCCAGGGGTTGGTTATACAGCGTTTAATGTTTTCTCTCTGCCTCACTCAAGTCCTCTCTTGTTACAAACTTATAAGCAACAATTATAACAGAATATGAAACATATATTGGAGGTTGCTTAGAAAGTGCTTAGTGTTCTTCCATATGTTGTCCTCTCTAACACCTCTTGAAAGCCAGAAATCAACAGAGGAATACCTGAGGCGATTTAGCCGTCTTGAACTTATAGAAAGGGTTCCTAGGGCCTGAAATAGTGAAATTACAACACTGGTATGATATCTTAGATTGCTTAACATCTCTGCCCGTCCCAATGTTGAAGTGTCCGGTCTAAGATTGCCAGCAAAGAAAGGCTCAATAATCAACACGACAGCAACGGTGGCACCAAGGTATTTCAATAAGAAGTCTTGAATCATGCCAAACCACCAGTGGTCATGAAGTACGACCCTCAAGTGCCTAACAAGATTCTTAAACTTCTGCTGGATGTGAGATTCTTCTCTACTTTCTCCACCATAAAATGCAATACTTTCTGCATGGGTCCTTAACCTCGAATGAAGCTGTCTGTATTCTCCTTCCAACTGTTGTTCTTTGGACATTAGTTTTCCAAAAGCTGGAGAGAAATTTCTTATTGCAGCTCCTGCTCCCAAAACATAAGCCTGCAAAACAACACCACTTGCTAATGTGACCAGTGACCACTAATAACTTCATTAGCAGAGCAATTGCCAGAAATTTATATAAGCCTGTAACAGATACAAATGATAGGACAAAGAATTACCAATATCCAGAAAATGTATTTTGGGCTAGCATAAGAACAAAGACGCCAAGTATAAAGCAGACCATCAGTAACTGCTGTCAAATCATCCTGTACAAGCTCACTCAACTCCGAACAGAACCTTGGTACATCACTTGCAATCCGTTGCTCAGGATTCCTAATCCGTCCATCAACGTGTGATATTTTGTAATATGCCATATTCTGAAATTACATATTTTACCGATAAACAATAGAGAAAACATAGTAAAATAAAATTACTAAAAAGAAAAGTAGAATGCATGTAAATCAGAGAGGTAAGTGTTTCTTATATATAACAAACAAAAAAAAGCTGTCATCCTCAGTTATGGAGGTTAAATTTTCCATGTACTAGTCTACAATCCTGCATTTCATTGAATGCTTTAACTTTTCAAAGACTGTTAAAGGATACTTAATGAATCCATACATAAGAAAAATATATTGAGTTCAATACTTTACCTTAATGTATAACATAAAAGAAAAAAGGTTATTAACATAAATACTTAACCGGTGTTTAACTAGTAGGGCTTAAAATTCGTACATCAATAAATTATTAAAACATACAAATTAAGGATCATAACAAAGGTAAACGATAATTAATTAAAAATAGCAAGCTTTCAAAACTTTTACAAATTCCATCAATTATTAGACTTCTACATATACTACAGCCTATTTAAATTATAGGATAAAACAATTACAAAGAAACTATATCTGTAATTATATAATCTTATATAGTTCTAAAATTTTTTAACTTGTATTTTCATCTATTAAAATAATCAAAATACAATTTTGAACTTTTTTTTTTGAATATGCATGTAAAGAATCAAGAAAAATAAAGTAAAAGAATGACCGAAATTAGGCTAAACCCAAGTCAAAAAGGTTCAAAACTGCAAAATTTTGATTAATCTGAATCCAAACATCAACTTGGCTATATTAAAAAAAAAAAAAAAAAAACCATTGTGTGACACAACACAAACTTGAAAAAGTATGTGAATAATGCCAATCTAAAGATAATTTCAATTTATTGTTATAAGATATTATTATTTATTTATTGCTCTTTTTTTTCTTTGCCTCTTTGCCAGTCTTTCTTTCCTTCTTTTTTTCTTTTCCTTTCTTCCCCTAACTCCTTTCTCTTTCCCTTTCTCTTCGAAAAAGGAAAAAAAAAAAATTAATGAAGAAAGACAATTATCTTTCACATTGTTGGCAATAAACTTAATAGACTGCATATAGATATATTAGACAGATAGTCTCATCGCTATTGAAAGGGAGGGAAAAAGGCATTGGGAGGAAAGCATAAATGACAAGATCTCTGGATTGTAAAACAAATCCTCAGAATTTTCACCAATCATAGAAAATTTACTCAGTGCTATAACCCTTCAAATGTCTGCCGTATTACAACACCATGAGTAGGATTTTTTTCCACAATAAAAAAAACTTTATGTAGTTCTGAGAACATATCTTTAAGGTATAATAAATAACACTTAGTTTTAAGATATAATACAAAATTAAAAAATAGAATAAAAAAAAAAGGAAAATAGATATTCACATATAAAGATTATTAGACAACTAAACATAAAACATGCATGCCACCTGCCACTGATAAAGATGTGCAAAGAAGACACTCACTTATGCAGGAAGAAATGAATAACAAAGTATGAATCATGAACCGATTTATCCAGATTAAAAAGTGCAACATAACAAAAGAGAAAAACAAATCAGCTATATACAGATTACTACATCATCAAAGGCAGAAAACTACCTCAAAGTAATGTGTATGGATGAGCTTTGTCAGAATTTTCCTGAAACTCAGACTTAGGGTACCAGTTATGTACTTCGAAGTAGAATGAAAGGTTGACAGAAGAAAACACAGCAAAATGTTTTCGGATATTAGCAGGAAAAATGATGGTACACGCTGAAGGAAAGCAGCACGGAATAGAAACCCCTGAACTTTTGCTAATCTATTGGTCAAAGCAGTTCTCAGGACCTGCAAAAAAGGTATAGAGTAGATGCTTTACATAAAAAGAACACAAAACCCTTAAAGTCCAAGTTAGAAAAGTCACTTATGTCGCATCCCTTTGAAGGAAAATAAATTTCCATTAAACTTTTTAAAGGTTTTCCGTACCAACTGCTATATCTGATACATTTCACAAGGAAATGCAAGTTAAAATCATAGGTCTACAAGTATATCTTCACACAGATGCATGCATAACAAGAGCAGATAGAAAAAGTGTGTTAGTTTCCAATTCCTTCTCATATTACTATATGATCAAATACACTAAATAATTGTTAAAAATAAAATGCAATAACTGAAGAGAGAAGTCAAGCAACTAGGCTGTGGTAACTTATTTTAGTTTTTTGTATTTTCCTGTTCTAGATAAAAAAAGAATACCCTAAACTATATCTGCTACAGAATGTTTTGGCTTGGTACTGAGGTAACAAATTGCCATTGTCTAGCATAAATATGGATTTGAACCAGTGCCTCATTTAATATGCCACTTAAACCAGATCAAACGGCATCTCTACACCAAAATTTCAACTTTGTGAAAAAGCTAAATACCCACTCTTGAGGAGCTAAAAACAAATATAATCTCCAACTTTCCTGTCTGGTCTATTTTCTCAACAACAATTGCAATTTCGATGAAAAAGATTGTGGGGACACAAATAAAATATGAAGAACAATAGGAACTTAGAATGCAAGCACAATATTGAACCAGCATGTTGTCAATACACAAAAAGGAAGGCTTACCACTATGCCCACCAAAGCCAAAAGATCTCGTGCGCCAGTTTGGCCCATCTTAGATAGAAGAATTGCTGTTAAAACCTGAAGGGACTTTAATCCACCTCTCTTTCGTGTAGTTCCCTTTACATTATGATTCCTTTTAAGAACCTCATCCGAATTTTCTCTATCATCTTGCACCCCATTGGAATGACCATAAGAATAGGGCTTCTTACTACTAAACCGCGATTGCAGATAGGCAGCAGTGCCACCAGCAACCACGATACCAGAAGCAAGCAGTACTGCTTTCCTGTAAAACCATAAAAGTAGTAAAATTATAGACAGACCCCAGGGAAGGAGAGAACACAAATGTTGTGTCTTGCAACTTTCATGGCATGGCATCTGACAGAGCTCCACCAGGAAGGTGGTGTGAGGAATAATATCATGCCACATAACATATTGACCTCGAAAGGATGGTAAGCAGAAGGATAAAAACTGCGGTTATAGTGAAGAAATACTAAAGCTCCAGATCAAAGATGATCAATTAAAAATTAAAATCAAGCATTTCACCCTTTAGAAAAAAGAAGTCCTATCTTTGACACTATCTTTTTGTACATCTATAGTAAGACATATAGTGCCTAGCTTAAAATCACAAGTGCCCTAATAAGCAGTGGTATTTCTCCTACATTTTCACAACAGAATATTCCTAAGTCATACTTACTCTGCTACCCATATTAAACATTTTCCAGCTTTCCTCCTTTTGTGTGTGTGTGTACAACTCAGGAAAATATTTTCATTACAGGTAGTTAACCTATTTAAGAACCTTCAAGATTACTTATTTAAAATTTTTGTTTTTTGGCTCAGGTAATTGAGGCATAAACCCCCAGTGATAAATAAGATGTCAGATTAGATCCTAGGCCTACAGCAAATCACTTCCTCTTAAAGAGGGAAAGGTAACCACAAGGAGTAAACTCCAAGGTTATTTATGGTCAACCTGATCAAAAATGCATCACTCAAGGCAAATTCTTATATGGATACATTCACCCCATCAACAATGAGTATCTCAATCTCTTTCTCTGCTTATCTGAAATAAAATAAAATGCATTGTGCTTTTCCTTCTCTACATTATTCACCCTCTGAAAGAAGTCTAGAAAATTTTTAATAATCATCAAAGGAACAACTTTCAAGGATTTTCTAATTGATAAAATGACGTCTGGACACAATAATTGTTTCCAAAATGCACCAGACGCATACATTCAGACGGTCGAAAACAAGCAAGGTTTTCATGAATTAAACCTACAATGCAAGAAAACCCCTAGAAAATTTTAATAAATAATCAAAGGCATGTCTTGATACAAATTGTTCCCAAGATGCACTATATACATGCAAACAGAGAGTCAAAAACATACAAGGGTCTTCAAGAACTAAACCTACAATGCAAGAAAATTCCCACAAAATTATCATGTTGTGTATTATTCTTCTAACATTTAATAGTTTCTAACGAGTGTAGAGCATAGGCCGTTTTATCCATAGGGTCACCACCAGTATATGTTGCTCATCAGCAACACCAAACAAATAAAAAATCGTAAGAGACATTTTTCTCTATTATTCACATTCATCAAGAAGAAGATATGAGGACAAAGTAAGGAGAATGGCTAGATGACATCATATTTGCGCTAGCAGACATTTAAATTATTAGTGTTATCATTATCAAACTATCAGAAAAGCAAAAACTCTTATAATTTATACAACAAATAAATTGAATCAACTAAGATATAGAAGTGTTAAACTAATTATTTAAATTTATTATCAATAATATAATACATCAATACCTCCTAGAGGCCAAAAGATTTCGTCCACGATCAGTTAACTGCAACAGTTGAAGAGAAGGCATTGTTGAAGGTGGACCTCTGCACAGTAGCAAAGTTAAATGCCAAACAAGAAGGAAAGAATACTAATTACTTTCTAAGTATGAATGAAGAACCTCACTAGAAATTCACACAGAAATACCTATTTTTGTATAACATGATATGCATACCCCTATTAAATGATTTGTTATATATAACAGTAGGATACAAAGAACCAAGAGGAGTTGATATAAATCCTAGGAGTAAATTTTCAAAGTAGAGAAATTCTGTTATCAATTCTCTAAAATATCCCAAAATCTTCCCACCCTGCCACCATGGAAAAAAACTCCCAGAATTTTATGGCCAATGCTCAAACACTTGGAACCAAATAAGCAGGGTAATTGCTATATCCTCTGAAATGCAATCAATGGAAAAAGATAATGCTTTACATGAGGAATGACCATTGTAACAAATTCACATTATAAGGACATAAGATGGTTCCCCAAGTTGATCTTGCTGTTTAACAAGATAAACCATATGTCTAGAAAACAGGAAAAAAGTTTCTTACTATTGTCTTGAGTAGAGCTCTCACGATTCCAATTCAAAAGCCGATAGTGTTAACCATGCTCCATACAAGTCAACGTTGGCAAGAGAACATATGCCAATTTTTCTTAATATGATAGCTTCTAAGCAGTAAATATTCTGGTATTTGCTTCTTATCAAATGAATTCTCAGCAAATATCAGGATAATGCATCTGCGAGGTAAATCAGCTAAGCACTATCAGCATGCCAAAAAGTATAATGGAATATTTTGTATAACTACTAGGAAAAACCGAAAAGAAGGCAGCAATGTGCATATAAAAATCATATACCAAGAACGCTGATGGAAGGCAGTAATATGTTCATTGCAGAGATAAGAGAACATGGAAGCGCATATATTGACAAATTAAATATTGAGACATTCTCAGGAGCTATATTTATTTAATCTGGATCTATCATTAACAAGCGATTAGAAATTGAAATGAACAAAATGCTGAAAAAAGCTACTAAAGTGATAAACCAAAGATGTGCAGCTGATGTGTGGTGCATATGTAGAATGCTTATACAAGTTGACACAGGCAAATTGAGTGTTTAGAATAAAATGATTGAAAGGAGTATTCTCTTTTAGTTTCATTATTTGAGAAATGATTACCTTTTCCAAGTATGCCCAGATCAAAGATTCCTTTTCTAAAGATTTTATTTTGAACCTTTATTAATTGCAAACTCCACCGTTTGAATATACAAATATACACAAATAATATACGTTTGACAAATGTGCAACAATTGATTCTAAGCAACCACCACCCCCCCCCCCTTTCCTTCTTAACAAGTAAAACAAATACATTATACAATCCCTTTCATTAAATGAGGTGTTAAATTATTTTTTGTGCTTCACACTCAACATGCTACCTACTTCAAGTTCTAACACCTGGTTGCCACACTTCGGGGGCATCCAAGCCTCTGCTACAAACCAGACAAACTGGTCTCAAACACCAATATAACATAAAAAATTACCATTCCTTACAACAAAAATAGCCATAAGAAAAGTCAGAATCGCTGAGAACATTAGGCGAATCAATGTTGTTCAATTTAACAATAATAGTAACTATACTATATCCAATCTATACATGTTAGTCCTCGACAGAGCTATAATTCATACTTCCTTTCCTCTATCACACTCGTAGTTCAAACCTCCGAAAATCATCAAAGAAAAGCTTCTTACTATCGGATTAAATTTTAAAAACTTATTCAACACTCGACTTCAATTCAATTTTCGGTGCTCCAAACAACAGAACAAAATAAACAAAGTAGCCCTTTCCTTATTTCTCAAATAATTTCTTTTTTTAAAAGAAAGAGTTATTAATCGAAGCATCAACACTTACCTTGAACTAATCAAAGCCGTAAATTTCAAAAAATAAAAGATGAAAAATTAAGCTAAAAGCAAAAGCATCAAACCTGGAGTGTGGCTTTTCAACATACCTAAACAGCAGCAGCAGAAGGCATCACATCAGAGACAATAAAATGCGACCTCTCTCTCTCCCACTTTCGTTATTCTGTGGAACAGAAATTTACAACGATTTTTATTCTTTAGATATTGATAACAGAAATAGCCAGACCTTCAAAGTTCAAACGCTGAACCCAAAATTCAACCCTAGATTTTATTTCTTTTTACTTTTTTGGTGGGGTTGCCGATTCGAAAACTAAACCAGATTAAAAAACTCCAAGGAAAGAGGGGAGAGAAAAAATATATATGCTCGTTTCTAATGGAGAAGAGAAAACTGACATATGATTAAATTACATTAATGAGCTCTTCCTGGAGCTTAATTATGTGGATTTACCTATATTTTATTTAGTTATTATAAAATATAAAAAGATATGTCTGCATAATAAAATTTTAGGTGAAAGTACTTAAAAGAGATTTTTGTATTATGTGACGGTATTAAATTAAATTTTTGTTAAATAAATTAATTTAATTTATGTACTTCTAAAAGAAGTAACCTCGTTACACATAAAAAAATAAAGTCTATGGATTATAAATAAAATCTTTTATTTGAAACTAAAATATAATTGAAATTTTTAATTTTTAAGATTTTTCTTACAACAAATGTTAACCTCGATTGTAATTTGAATTAATTTAATTTGATTCTTTTAATAAGGACTAAATTATTATTATTTTTTAATAATAGAGATACTAATTTAATATAATCTCTATAATACGATGATCTCTCAAGTATTTTAACTTAAAATTCTAACTCAAGAGATTTTAATTTTTTAGAATACTAAAAGAAAAATTACTATTGAAAAAGTTTTATTTTGATTAGACTTTAAATTTAATTGAAAGTTAAAAGGTAAATTATTTCAAATGCCACTAACTTTGATTATTTTTAATTTTTGTTACTAACTTTTGAAACTTACAAATATGGCATTAACATTATCATGTCATTACAAAATGACTTTCCACTCTCCATTTGTTATCAATTCTCTTTATTATTCAAAAGAAACGAGATAAGATATTCTTCTTGCAACCTTTTTACAAATCATGTTGTCATATGTATCCCATATCAAATCAATTAACAATCCGTCAACAACTGTCTTCTGGTTTCCTCTAAATTCCATTGCAGCATATTGTAATGAATATGCAATGTAAAGCCTTTAGAAAGGAGGAAATATTTGATAGAGTTAGCCGAAATAGTCAAAGAGATGAAGATTGAAAGGGCACAAGGAATTGAGCTAAAGAATAAGATTAAGCCAAACGATTATAAATTTGGAGGCAAGAACAAGAACGATGAGCTAGCTTGACTATGATAACTTTTAGTGGATAGTTGTTAAAAAATAATTATTGTATTGAGACTTTTGTTTTTTATTTTAGCTGATATAGAAATTATATACAATAAGTGTAATTTTCTTATGGGATATGAATGAGAAATCAATCAAAACTTCTTCAGTCTATTTCTTCTTCTTAAATATTCGATCTTCATTCTCTCATCACAACTTAAAGTAAATTTAGGTAATAACAAAATAAATTCAGCTTATTAATGTTGGGGTTTTACTCATCTTTCATCTCACTATTTAGTGCTCATTTGTCTTCTTGATAAAATAAGGAAATCTGACAAGAATAGGGTAATCTCTTGAATTTATAATATCTAATAATACTATCCTATTAGAAATCAAATTTCTAAAAGATAATATCTAATAAAAATATCCTATTAGAAATCAAATTACTAAAAAATAATATCTAATAATAATATCCTAACACCCCCATCAAGTTGGAGCATGCAGATCATAAATGCCCAACTTGCTGAGAAGATATTCAAATTGTGATTTACCAACTGCGTTTGTAAAAATGTCAACCAACTGAATGGAAGTCGGAACATAACAAGGTGCAATCAACCTATCCTCGATTGCATCCCTAACAAAATGACAATCCACTTTAATATGTTAGTTCACTTGTGAAATATGAGATTCTGTGCAATATGCAGTGCAGATTAACTATCACAAAATAAAAGAATTGTTTTAGGATGATGAACACCAAAGCACAATAGCAAGGCCTTCAGCCACTTGAGCTCACAAGTAACAGAAGCCACAGACCTATACTCAGTGTCAGTAGATGAATGGGAAACATTATGTTGTTTTTTAGTTTTCTAGGAAATAGGAGATTATCCCAGAAAAACAAGTCAACCAGTAAGCGAACATTGAGTTAATGAACAAGCAACCCAAACCGAATTAGACCACCCTTTCATGGACAAATCACTATCAGATCTCAAAAGAATCCATTAGCTAGGAGAGCCTTTCAAGTACTGGGCAACATGTAGAGCCACGGCCTAATACTCTTACCTCAGCTCATGCATAAACAGGGATAAGACATGAACCGAGTATGCCAAATCTAGTCTGGTCATTGCCAAATAAATCAAACGACCCATTAATCATTTGTATGGCTCAAGATCAGATAGAATTGTCCCTATAGCATGGGCTAATTTATGATTTTACTCTATTGACAATCTTATGGGCTTTGCTCCCAAAAGACTTACCTCTGAAATAATATCAAGTGCATATTTCCTTTGACAAAGAAATAACCTCAAAGTGCTACGAGTTACCTCTATCCCCAAAAAATATTTTAAAACACCAAGATCCTTCATATGAAAGAAAGAACTAAGATACGACTTAAAAGTTTTCAAAGCAGCGGAATCGTTCCTAGAAATAAGTAAATCATCAACATAAACCAAAAGATTAATGCTTACAGATCCCTTAGTGTATGTAAAGAGAGAATAATCAAAATGTGATTGAAGAAATCCATACCCTTTCAATACAGTAACAAGCTTTGCAAAGTAACACCAAAGAGCCTGTTTCAACTCATACGAAGACTTGTGCAAACGACAAAACATTCCAGGCTTATCAGGAGCAAAACCTAGAGGAAGTTTCATGTAAACCTCTTCATCAAGATCACCATACAGAAAAGGCATTATGGACATCCATCTGATGTAACTCCCAATTTTTCGAAACTGTGATAGCTAAGAAAGCCCGAACAGTCACCACTTTCACCACAGGTACGAAAGTTTCATTATAGTCAATACCTTCTACCTGATGATTACCAAAAATAACAATACGAGCTTTAAGTATCTCAATACTTCCATCGGAGTTATATTTAATCTTGTACACCCACTTACTGCCTAGTGCTTTCTTTCCAAGAGGAAGTGTTTCCATAGACCAAGTGTTATTATCCTCTGGAGCACAAATCTCATTTTGCATAGCGTCACGCCATCTTGCATCCTTTATAGCCTCTTTAAAATATTGTGGCTCGACTCCCATAGTAATAGTTGCAAGAAAATTTTGATGTTTCACATTAAATTTGTCATAGTTAACATAATGTGCTGTAAGAAATGAAGTACCTAAGGAAAGCTCTAAAGTAGGTGAAGTGAGAGATGGACTTTTCTTTATTACAGTAAGAGTAACAAAATCCTGAAACTTCACAGAAGAAAATTTCTCCCTATGCGCTTGTCCCAATTCAGGCACATCATTACCCAAAGCCCCTTGTACCACCATAACGTTAAAGGAAAAAGAAGATACCATAGGTGTTGGATAACTCGCAAGAGGCGAACTCACAGGTTTCGAAGTAGCAAACAGAGGAACTGTTACAGGTCACATTTGATCCATCAAAATATGTATCAAAGATTGCGTCTACACTCTCATATGGCAAAGCGACATTGTCAGGCTCATTGGTTGTAGTATTCCCATCCAAATACGAAAAATTTTCCTCAAGAAAATTCATATCACAGGGTACAAATAACTTCTTAGAATTCAGGTCATATAAATACCAACCTTTTTTTCCAAAAGGGTATCCAACAAAAACATACTTTCGACTTCAACTAGCAAACTTATCACCTTTAGAACATTGATTATGAGCAAAACATAAGCAACCTAACACAAGAAAATCATCAAACAAAGGAGGCCTACCAAACAACATTTCATAAAGTATTTTATTGTGAAGAAGTTCGATTAATGAGATTAGAAACAGCCAACACACACTTCCCCAAAAAAGATTTAGGTAGATTTCCCTAGAAACGCAAAACACAAGCTACATTTAAAATATGCTGATGTTTCCTCTCCATTCTTCCATGTTGTTGAGGAGTATCAACACAAGATGTTTGAAAAATAATGTCATTTGCAAGAAAATACCCCTAGAGATAATTAAATCTCGTCCCATCATTACTTCTGATACACTTCACTTGTTGAGAAAATTAACGATCAATCATAGCAATGAATATCATTAAAACTTTGAAAACCTCATTTTTATTAGCCAATAGATGTACCCAGATAGCTCGAGAGAAATCATCAACCAATGTCAAAAAATAATGAGATCCACAGATGAAAGAGTGTCATGAAACCTCTATAAATCACAATAAACTAACTCAAAAATACGAGTGGCTTTTTGTTCACTAATTGGAAAGTTATTTCTTATCTGCTTAGCACGATGACAAATTTCACGTGCTTTATTCAGATGATCTCGAGAGTTACTAGCATAAGAAAGTAACATTACAACTTTTTTAGAAGAGTGACTCAATCTTTTATGCCAAAGTTCCAAAGAGGATAAAGCTTCAACCGAATCCGCTTTGACTATCAAAACCTGACGAAAGTAGTAAAGTCCATCTCATCTCTCACCCGCTCCAATCAGCTCCCTCAAATGAAGGTTATGAATAGCACATACGTTAGTAGAAAATTGGAAAAAATAGTTCATATCATCATTCAACTGGGAAATCGAAATTAAATTGCAGTTTAATTTAGAAATGTAAAGAACGTGTTTTAAGTGAATTTTTTCCGTTAATTTAACCATCCCTTCTTGAATAGCCACTACAGTTTGGCCTTCAGAGAGTCTTACGGAACATACTACAACATCTTTCACATTCATCTAACACATAAAATCCCCTGTAACATGATTTGAACACCCCGTATTAATAATCTAATTATTCTTACCATTGAACTGAGTGGAAGTTGATTATTTATTACTAAAGCCATTACCCAATGATAAAACCATGAAATGTCGCCCCCTGGTGGTAGTGGAGGAGGAGAAGACTCGCCGCCAACCATTTAGAATGATGAAAGAAAAAAAATTTCAAAAACCTTGCTCAAATGCCTTGACAATAATAGGGTAATCTCTTGAATTTTATTGAATGACCTTAAGGGTATATATATATATATATATAAAGTATTAGTTGCATAGGAATCAAATTACTAAAATATAATATCTAATAGACATAATTGCAAAAATAAACCTTCAACGTTTGGGGGTTTTTGGTTTTGTGCCCTTAACCTTTTTTTATTGACATCTTCAACATTATGATTTTTTCAGAAATCAGCCCAATTTTAATGGTAAACGTGAGTTGACTGTCAGTCAAGTGCCGATTAACGAAGTAAGCCTATGTGACATCATCTAAGAATTTTTTTTTTCATTTTGTTTCCATATTCTTTCTTCTTCTCCTTTCATGTTTTCCTCAACCCTCTTTCTCATCTAAAAAAAGCTAAAACTGAAAACTCATCTTTACTCTATGGGTATCACTTTCATTTTATTTCTTGTTATTTTTTTAATTTCTTGAGCTTTTACAGTTAAAATATGGTGGACAAAGCTAAAATCGAAAACCCATCTTTACTCCTGAGTATCAGTTTTTTTTTTCAATTTCTAGAGCTTTTACAGTTTAAAAATATGAGCTTGGTCATATGTTGGGTGATGGAACCTTCGCCAAAGTCTACCATGTAAAGAACTTTCAAACAATGAAGAATGTCGCCATGAAAGTGGTGGGCGAAGAGAAAGTGATCCAAGTTGGAATAAAATTCAGCAGCTGAAATAGGAACTGCTCCTGCATTTTGAATACTTTCAATCAAACACCTAAAGTCATTGAATTGGCTTTCTTTTCCAGCATGCTCTTAGGTGAAAAACAGTTCTTCATCAACTACAGGGAATAACACATTGTCCTCTACAGTACTTCGAAATAGAGCAATCCAATCATCAATTTCCTGCTTAAAATATAACCAAACAAGTATAAAGCAAAACTAGCAATCCACATTGCCTTGCCTTGGCGAGATCTTTTTTTATTTATTTTATTTATTTTTATTTTTTTGAGATTGGAGCTGAAGCTCGGAGGCTAATATCCAAGCTTTTAGACTCGAACCCAAAAACCTGAATCCCCATCTCCAAGATCATGAAATCATCTTGGTTCAGAAAATCAATCCCCAAGACTAAAACAACTAAAGAAGAAATAGAGTTCGAAGCTTTGAATAGGGAGAAATCTTCTAAACGCGAGACCTTAAACGCATTCCACATAATTCCATTGTTGGAAGGCTTCAATTTATCTTTATTGTTTGAAGAAAAAAAAAGGGAAGAGAAAGAGGAGTTGAGGAAGAGAGGAAGGGAGAAGAAGAAAGAAGAAAGAAGATGGAAACAAGATGAAAAAAAATTCTTAGATGATGTCACATAAGCTTATTTCGTTGACCGGCGCTTGATTAACGGTAAACTCACGTTTACTGTTAAAATTGGGTTGATTTCTGAAATAATCATAACGTTGAGGGTGCCAATAAAAAAAAAGTTAAATGTACAAAACCAAAAGCCCCCAAACATTGATTTTTTTTGTAATTATGCTTATCTAATAATAATATTCTATTAAAAATCAAATTTCTAAAATATAATATCAAATTTATGTAATAACAGAATTAATTCAGCTTATTAATGTTGGGGTTTTGCTCATCTTTCATCTCACTCTTCAGTGCTCCTTTGTCTTCTTGATGAAATAAGGAAATCTTTGAGAAATTTATCTAAGATTATATAAATTTTATATTTGTTCAACTATTTGAATTGGGAAAAAAGAATGTTGAAGAACAATGGGTTTAGACAACGACTGTAATTAAGAAGGAAATTACAAGTAACAATAATTTAACGTGCCATGTTATATTCACATTATCTCAATAACAACACCAACGATAGAATGACATTTTTGTAATAACGCGATAAAATTAGTATTGTCTTTAGAAATTTAAAAAATTTAATGACAAAAATTAAAAATTAATGAAAGTTGAAAGACATTTAACGTAGACAACAAACAACAGAAAGGAACAGGTAGATAAGCCAACGCGAAATTGTCTTTTAGGAAAAAAGAAAGATATTTATTTTAATTTCTTTTATTCTTACTTTTGTTTGTTATACCGATCAGAATTATGCAGCAAAGCGGTTTCAAGATATAAATTTTATTAAAATAATATTTTTTAAAATAGCAATAATTATTATTATAAATAAAAATGTTAATTAAGGTAAAACATAAAACAATTAACAACCGCTACTTAAAATAATTAATGGGTGAATTTCAGATTGATTAAAATTTGTATATAAATTTTTAACACTAAAACAATGAATAATACTTTTATAAATCTATTTTTCATATTTTAACAATGAATAATACTTTTATAAATCTATTTTTCATTTTTTCTTTCACCCATGTGTGACATAATTTAGGTTTTTATAAAAAATTTAAATTAAGTTTTTAAAATTTTCCTAAAATTGGAAAACAAATACAACATTTTCAAATTATTATTTTTCATATGAAAAATATGTTATTTTATAAAAATTACACGAGATATTTAATTATGAAATATTAGCAAGACGCATGATAAGATACAAATGTAACGTATATGAATACTTCATTACTTTTTAAAAATAAAACTTAAAATTAATAAATTCCACAGAATATTGACTAAAGAAATTCACAATACTTTTGTATGCTGATAGTAATGACCAAAAATTGGAAAGTCGGCCCATTTTATTAACTTATTTATAATCAACCAATTATCTCAGTTAATATTCTAATGATTAAGATTTAAACTAAAAATTTGACAATAAAAAGTAGTGGTTTTTTAAACTAAATTATATTATTCTTTTGAATTATTATTTTATATAGTGCCGTAGGAGTAAAAGAATTTCACAAATACATTTGAGTTGATGCCACTGTATTAAAATAATAATAAATTAATTTTAACTAAGGACCTAAATTTATTTGTGAAATTTTTACTTGATTGATATAAAATAATTACTCTAACACTTTTTTATAAATTTGTAAATTTTGTATAAATTAAGTCCTTAAACTTTTTCAAAAAAAATTTAAGTTTTAGTTTTTTTACTCAATTGAGTATTTGAACTATTAGAATGTATTAAAAAGTCTTCAAACTTTTTAAAAAGTAATTAAGCTCTTTTTTCTTTTTCTTTTTTTTTTGTAAAATGCATAAAAATGCCTTTTAATCATTAATAGTTAAATTTAACTACCAATTTTTTAGTTAAAGCCACATTGTGTCACAATCACGACGTGACATATGGTAAAAATATATAAAAAATTATAAAAATCATAAAAAATTGTAAAATTTTATAATAATCATAAAAAACATAAAAAGGTCCTTTAACTATTAACTTTAATAGTTTATCATTAAAGTTAACGACCCCAACCTTTTTAGTTAAAGCTATTATGTGTCGCAACACAACATGACATGTGATGAAAAATGATAAAAAATTAAAAATTAGAAAAAATTATAAAATTATTCTTTTAGTACGATAATTTTTATAATTTTTGTACTAATTTTATATTTCTTTACATTTTATAATTTTCTTACAACTTAATAAAATTTATACTTTTTTCTATAGTTCTATATATTTTATAATTTATTATTATTTTTATAAAATTTTAAAATTTTTATAATTTTTCTAATTTTAATAAATTTTAGTTTTTATTAAAATTTAATAATTTTTATAATTTTATTAATTTTATTTTTATCATTTTTGTCATATGTCACGTTATGGTTGTAACACGTGGTGACTTTCACTGAAAAAAATTAGGGGAGATTCAAATACCCAATTGAGTGAAAAAAAAGTAATGGTTTAATTACTTTTTTTGAAAAAGTTTGAAGGCCTTTTTGATGCAATTCGAAAGTTCAAATACTTAAGTAAGTATAAAAGAAAAAAATAGGGACTTAATCATTTTTTAAAATTGAGGTCTTTTACATCATTAAACCTAAAATTTTAAACTATTAATAAACTTATCGAAATCCCATAATGAGATGAATTAAATGAATTAGAATTAATGAATTTTAAATCGTTAAAAAATAACATCCCTTGGTTAAAATTATGTCATTCTTAAAATAGATCTTTTAAAAAGTAATGTCGTACAAATACTAAATTGTGAATTTTTTTTAAAGCAAATTGAAAATTTATAATAAAATAAAAAATGGAAATTGTGCTTATTTTATTATTTGATTTATTTTTAAATTATTCACAGTGTTTAATATGAGGTGATCTCTTTAAAATTGCTGGTTATCATTAAATCACCATGTTTTTCAAATGATTTTAAATCTTGCTTTGAAAATTTATTTTATAAATCTTTTCACCTAAATCCACTGTGGATTTGTTTTTCATGTAATCAACTATAAAAAGATTATATAAAGAAAACAAAATTGATGGTTTTAGTGGGTGAAACCAAAAAATTATGAAATTAGAATACAATACTTTAGGTATTTATCTGTAATATTTTATTAGGATATCAAAATTATGTATAATTTTTTTCTAACTTGTAATTTGATATATTAATTTTTATCTAATGTGTAATTTGATCAATGAACTTGTAACTTCTTCAACTTAGTTTAGATGTTAGGTTCGAATTCGAAAGATTATATTGGCCAACGAAATGGCCCAGTAAACTATCGGAGTTTATAAAATCGTTATTTTAAAAGATTTGTTTGTCTTTAGAAGAAACTTAGCCTATTTTTGGAAAAACTCATGGGTTAACAAAATCGATTAGGTTTAACATTTTTCTTGTAACGATGTTTACCTTTTGAAATAATTGATTTTCTTATTACTCAAAATTTATTTATAATTTAGCAGCGAAAAAAGTGATATTTGCTTATTTTTAATAGAATTTATGTTTCCTGCATAATTAATTAAAACCCATGTTTCAATATTTTTTTAAAAAATAATGAAATAAAAGTCATGCATACTATAATAAAAGAAAATCCAAATCCTAAGTTCCAGGCCGCTGTTAAAAAAAATTAAAGTAATACTGTAGACACTCAATTTTGCCCGGGTCCAGAAATAAGTCCAAAAACAAAAATAATAAACCAAAAAAAATAAACGAAGTCCAAGTTCAGTCCAGAATTACAAATATAATTTGGCCCGATCGAAATGGCCCATTACTTGAAAAGATTTAAGGTCCATCTACAAGCTTGACTCATATGGAAATATAATCTTCAATGATATGCAATCTTAGATATGATATGCAATCTTAGATATGATACAATCTTAGATATGATATGCAATCTTAGATATGATATGCAATCTTAGAAGATATGATTTTGTAATCTTAGAGATTTAATTTGTAGATTCCTTTTAATCTTAACCGTTGATGTAATTGATCTGTACCGTTGGATTTGAGGAGGTTCAACTATAAATAGAGGCCTTTCCCTTCATTGTAAACACACTGGAGTTTTGGGAAACAATAAAAATTTTTTAGAGCTTTCACTCAAATTTCTCTCCCTCTTACGTTCTTATTTTCTACGGTTTGTTCTTATTTTATTCTTTGTTCATCTTCGTTTTTCAACCCTTTTTATTTTGATTTAATACATGTTTCCCTGATTTTTTTTATATATTTTAATTTTTTTTAATAATTTCAGTATCATATCAAACTCTTTCATTTTTTTAATATTTTTTTTTAGTATTACTCTTAGTAATACATTGCATTTGCATTTGCATTTGCATTTGCATGACCGTTGTGGTCACACCCTTAAGTGGGAGTGAGAAGCTACGCTTTCGTAAGGTTTTCACTTTCGTATGAGCTAGTGGATTGCTTCTGAGATACTGTACCTATGTCTTCGTGAGATTTTCATCTCCGTATGGCCATAAGGAAATGTGTCCCCCTGAACTGAACTTGGTCTATATGAGCCTATAATGGGTGAAGACCACCCTTAAGTGGGAGTGAGAAGCTACGCTTTCGTAAGGTTTTCACCTTCGTATGAGCTAGTGGATTGCTTCTGAGATACTGTACCTATGTCTTCGTGAGATTTTCATCTCCGTATGGCCATAAGGAAATGTGTCCCCCTGAACTGAACTTGGTCTATATAGCCTATAATGGGTGAAGACCAAGGAATATGCTGGATCAGGTACCTTGGCTTTAGAGCTAAAACTCATATAGTGAACTTTAAGTGCTTGCTCTAGGTAGTATGGTGATGACCTTTAGTACCTACCTTTATAAGTGCTTGTTTATTACATCTTTTTATATGATATTATCTTGTTTTTTTATTTTATCATCATCGCATATCATTCATCATTAAAATGTGTCGATTCAAGGTTCTATTTCTGAGTTAGGAAGTTTTGTAATAAGGAACGAATATCTTACAGTGGAGGACAACTCTTCCATTTGTGCATGGTCAGAGAAAACCTAGTTAGAGAAAGGAGATAGTGTCACCAAGAGATATACATCAGAGTTGTAGGACATTACTCGTATCAGTTCGACACAGAATATTTTCAGGAGATGAAGGACATTTGGGCCCAATGGGATGACGAGGCTAGGCTACTTTTCTTTCAGACTTATGGAGATCTTTCTTATTTGCTAGACATTAAGGTAGATAAGCATCTATTTCGAGCTATGGTACAGTTCTGGAACCCTACTTATAGTTGCTTTACATTTGGAGAGGTAGATGTAGTGCCTACTTTGGAGGAGTATACAACCTTGCTTCGTTGTCCGAGAATTCAAGGTAAGGAGTATACAACCTTGCTTCGTTGTCCGAGAATTCAAGGTAACAAAGCTTATGTTAGGCCTGCTAGTCTTCCAATTTTCGTGAGAAAATTAGTGATGATCAGATGGATGAGTGAGCAGTGGGCTGTAGCTCGAGTGCAGCAAAAGGGCGATAGTAAGTGTATTCATTGAGCCATTTTGAGGGATCTGATATTGACACACCCAGATGTAACGAAGAAGGTCAACGTTTTGGCCTTAAGTATTTACGGCTTGGTGATTTTCCCGAAGGCGATAGGACACATAGATGACGCAGTCGCAGATTTGTTTGATCGTATTAGTAAACAGAACACACAGGTGCTAGCAATCCTAGCTGAGATGTTTAGATCCTTAAGCACATGTCGGAGAGCCAGTGAAATAGATTCATTGGATGCGCACAGTTGTTGTTAGTATGGTTCCATAGTCACTTTTGGAAGCTTGAGAAGGTTCCTTGCCGAGTGTTCTTTGAGGGTTATTCCCCCTTAAAAGAAGCAACAACTATACCAAGGAGAGATGATATTACAGAAGAAAGGTGGATGGATATTCTTCAGAATCTTCGAAAGGAGGAGGTTTTGTGGAAAGTACATTAGATGACTCCTAATAAAGTCCTTTATCACCGCGGCAGTTTTGATTGGGTACCTCTTCTTGGGATTTAGGGAGTCGTTGGCTATGCACCGTTACTCGTCCTAAAGCAATATAAAGCGGGGCAGTTTAGATAGAGGTTGAGAGTTAGCTTTTTTATTAGATACGGTTAAGACTCTGGGCCTACGAGCGAAAGCGTATTTGTAATCCGTTCTATGAAAAAAATTTTGTTCCTTAAATAACGTTTTCTAAAATGAAACTGAATCGAGATCAATACCTTTTTGCATTCATGCATTTGCATTACATTACATCAAAGAAAAGAAGGTGTTGATTCGAAATTCGATTCCTAAATAGAATAGTTTGTCATAAGGAAACGAATTTCTTGATAAAGTGGATTATAGTGCGGTCGTCTGAATATAGTCCAAGTAAACACGACGAGAGAAAGCTGGTAGTCTACGGAGGAATACATGATGTAATTGCCAGAGATTCAAGCCAACAAAGGCAAAACGAAAGAAAGCCAGAAGTCCACGAAGGAATACATGACTTGATTTAATTGCCAACGAAGATTATCCAAGAGTCGGCACTTTTTGATGAGTATCATGGAGATAAGTGAGCAAGAGATCGAGGCTTAGATTAAGCAGCAAGGAGCTAGCAAATGCATCTTTTGGAGAATTTACAGGATTCGACCATGAAGAGAAGATTAGTGTTTACTTGGACTATAAGGGCAAGACCGAATATGTAATCTATTTTCATGTAAAGAATTTTGTTTTCTTGAAAAGTTATTCTAATGGAATTGAATTCAAGATCAACATCTCCTTTTTTTTTGCATTCATGCATTTGCATTGCATCACATCACATGCATTTAAATCTATAAAAAGACCCTAATTAAGGTTAAAAAGAGAAAGAAAGAGAGAAGAGGGTTACGACTGAGCAAAAAGAAGACGCTCCCTTACATATCCTAAACTTTTGTATCAGGAGGGATAGCTTACCTGGAGATGGGGATGTTTGGAAATGAAAATTATTCCATCAATGCCATACATGAAGAAGGGACTGATTAAAGAAACCTTGAGGGCATTCGCCCTTACGAACCGGGAAGCTCTCTGAACAATTGGATTACGGAGGAACTTCCTGTAGTCTTTAGGAATTTTTTAGAGCAATTCTCGAAACATTCTTGTTACTCTAGAGCCTAGGAGTAATAGGATTTTATTTGTGAAATGGGCTTACAATCATCTATTATTTTTTAATAAAGCATAACTTTTATCAATTTGAACGAGTATTGTTTCATTTTTATCAACCAATATTCCGTTAAATTTTGGCAATTCTTATTCTTTCATTCATAGCACATAAATAATCATTCTTAAATTCATTTATTCTTTATATATGCTTTATACTTCACAGATCCCTAGATATCAATGACATAAGCATTGATATTACAAATCCTGATTTCTCTTGTGAGCAAGACATGTGTTTAGAGGAATCATAGGATTTTGAAGATATCCAGGATTGTGATGTGTCTCTAGATCTTTTGAGGATGGTGAAACAGGAGGAGAAACAAATCATGCCACATGAGAAAGAGGCAATAGAGAATGTAGCCCTAGAGGAAGGGAAAGAGGTGAAAATTGGCACGCATATTGCTGATGATATAAGGCAGGACTGATTGAGTTGTTACGTGAGTTCAAGGATATCCTCGCATGGTCCTATTAAGATATGTTAGGGTTAAATACTGATATTGTGGTGCATCATCTTCTAATAAGACAGGATTGTAAACCAGTTCAACAGAAGTTACGAAGAATGAGACCAGATATCATATTAAAAATAAAGGATGAAGTCAAGAAACAGTTCGGTGCAGGATTCTTACAAGAGGTAAAGTATTCTGAATGGGTAGCTAACATTGTACTAGTTTCTAAGAAGGATGGGAAGGTACGAATGTGTGTTGATTACAAGGATCTGAACAAAGCTAGCCCAAAAGATAATTTCCCTCTGCCTCACATAGACACTTTGGTAGACAACACAGCGGGATATTCGTTGTTCTCCTTCATAGATGGTTTTTCAGGGTACAATCAGATAAAGATGCATCTTGAAGACATGGACAAAACCATCTTCATAACCTTGTGGGGGACTTTCTGTTACAAGGTAATGCCCTTTGGGCTAAAAAATGCAGGGGCAACATACCAAAGGGCTATGGTGACCTTATTTCACGATATGATGCATAAGGAAATTGAGGTGTATGTTGATGATATGATTGCCGAATCTCGAACAGAGGAGAAACATATTGAGGTTTTAAAGAAACTATTCTTGAGATTAAAAAAGTTTCAGTTAAAACTTAATCCGGCAAAATGTACTTTCGGAGCTAGGTCGGGGAAGTTACTAGGTTTTGTGGTCAGTCAAAAGGGAATAGAAGTTGATTCAGACAAAGTTAGAGCCATACAAGATTTGCCTTCACCGCGTACTCAGAAAGAAGTTCGGGGTTTTCTTAGAAGGTTGAATTATATTACTCGATTTATTTCACAATTAACTGAGAAATGTAACCCTATATTTCGCCTCCTTAGAAAACACAACCAAGGTACTTGGGAAGAGGAATACCAGAGTGCTTTCGATAAGGTTAAGCAATACTTGTTAAATGCTCCTGTGTTATTTCCACCTAATATAGGTAGACCATTAATTCTGTACTTATCAGTGTTTAGCAATTCTATGGGATGTGTGCTTGGCCAACATGACGAGTCGGGAAGAAAGGAGAAGGCAATATACTACCCCAGCAAGAAATTCACAGAGTGTGAGATGAGATATTCGCCAATTGAGAAATTGTGCTGTACTTTAATTTGGACGACTCGAAGGCAATATATGTTGTATCATACTACTTGGCTTATTTCAAAACTTGATCCTCTAAAGTATATGATGGAGTCAACAGCTTTGAATAGAAGAATAGCGAGGTGACAAATTCTGCTTTCAGAGTTTGACATAGTTTATGTGAGCCAGAAGGCTATAAAAGGAAGTGTGATAGCGGAATTTCTGGCTAGTAGAGCTCTAGAAGACTATGAGCCGTTGAATTTTGATTTCCCAAATAAGAAGTTGATGTGTGTAGCAGTTACAAAGGATTATCCTTGGAAGTTGAGCTTTGATGGGGCATCCAATGCAGTGGAAAATGGAATTGGGGCAGTCTTGGTATCCCCAAATGGTGATTATTATCCATTCACGTGCAAGTTGGATTTTGATTGCACAAACAATATGGCCGAGTATGAAGCGTGCATCATGGGACTCCGAGCGGCTATAAAGCGAAGAATAAGAACTTTGGAAGTTTATGGAGACTCCGCGTTGGTAATTTACCAGCTTAAAGGTGAATGGGAGACAAGGGATCCTAAATTGATCAATTATCGAAAGGTAGTTTTGGGGTTACTTGAGGAGTTCGATGACATCACTTTCAATTATATCCCACGAGACAAAAACCAGATGGCAGATGCTCTAGCAACCTTGGCTTCAATGATTAAAGTGAATAAAGAGGAGGAGATGAGACCCATTCAGATGAGTATCTTCGAGGCTCCAGCTCACTGTTGTAACATTGAGGAAGAAGAAAAGGATGATAACCCTTGGTATCAGGATATATTGCGATATGTGAGAGATCGTAAATACCCAGAACAAGCAACTGAAAATAATAAGCGAACTTTAAGGAGATTAGCCTGTGACTACGTTTTTGGATGGGGACATCTTGTACAAAAGAAGAAAGGACGAAGTACTGTTGAGATGTGTTGATGCCATGGAAGCTAAGTTAATCTTGGAAGAAGTTCACGAGGGTGTTTGTAGGACGCACGCTAATGGTTTTACGATGGCTAGACAAATCATGAGGTTTGGATATTATTGGTCTACTTTGGAAGGGGATTGTATCAATTACGCCAAAAACTGTCATAAATGTCAGATTTATGGAGACAAGATTCTTGTACCACCTTCACCTTTACACGTTATGACTTCTCCATGACCTTTTTCTATGTGGGGGCATGGATGTCATTGGGCCAATATCACCAAAAGCTTCAAATGGGCATCGCTTTATTTTTGTGGTCATTGATTACTTCACGAAGTGGGTAGAGGTTGCTTCTTATGCGAATGTTACTAAGTCGGCTGTAAGTCATTTCTTGAAGAAAGAGATTATTTGTCGGTGTGGGATGCCTGAAAGGATCATATCAGACAATGCACTGAACTTGAACAACAAAGCGATAGCAGAAGTTTGCAGTCAGTTCAGGATTAAGCATCATAACTCTTTGCCGAATCGCCCAAAGATGAATGGGGCAGTGGAAGCTGCTAACAAAAACATCAAGAAGATAGCGGGGAAAATGACTGAAACCTACAGAGACTGGCATGAGAAGTTACCATTTGCACTCTTAGCTTATTGAACGTCTATCAGAACCTCTACCGGGGCAACTCCTTTCTCGTTGGTTTATGGGATGGAAGCAGTGTTACCCATTGAAGTGGAAATACCGTCTCTTCGAGTCTTGTCAGAGATAAAGTTGAATGAAGCTGAATGGATACAATCGCGATATGATCAGTTGAACTTGATTGAGGAAAAGAAGCTAAAGGCCATTTGTCATGGTCAGATGTATCAGAAGCGAATGATGCAAGCTTACGATAAGAAAGTGCGACCAAGAGAATTCCACGAGGAAGATCTTGTGCTGAAAAAGATCCTCCCTATTCAGAAGGACTTTAGAGGAAAATGGATGCCAAATTGGGAAGGGCAGTATATCGCAAAGAAGGCCTTCTCTGGGGGTGCATTGATCTTAATGGAAATGGATAGGAAGAGTTTGCCTTATCCAGTGAATTCAGACTCAGTCAAAAAATACTTTTTCTAAAGGAGAGAAGAATTCAGGGTGAAAACCCGCAAAGGACTCCTTGAGTTTTCAAAAAAAAAAAATAAAATGGAGAGGCCAAGGTGAAAACCCGCAAAGGGCGCCTTGTGACCAAAGGGGTTTTGAGTTGAAAGCTCGAAAAGGCAAATCAAATTTTGAAGAGCACACGGTAATCTTGCTATATCTGATTCAACAAAGAGTGAAGTGTATTGCATATCGGAGCATCAACAAAGTACTTTGGATCTTTTAAACACATGTTGAATTCAAGAAAGTCTTCATGGCGCTGGTATATAAAGCTCAAGCGGCGATATCTAGGGCATCTAATTTTTGTCCTGTTTGTTATCTTTAGATTCTTTTTCTTCTCAAAGATAGGCTTTCAGCTTAATTTCCTTTGTATTTTTGACAAATTTATTCAAATCTAATTAGTCTCAAGATTAAATTCATCTTCTATTATTCTTAAAGTATGTTGCATTAAAATAATGATAGATGAACTAAATAATTTTCACAAATGAAGTTTTGCTCATTACTCTGGAAATTTCTAGATAATACAAAAAACTAAAACAAAACAATTGTTCGAAGAATTCACGTAAGTGAGGTTTGAAAGAACTCGAGGAAATTCTTTCTTTAGTCCAAAATGATGATTGGACAAATCAAACGATTCGATCCTAAAAGAGGATTATCCTACAGACATTTTTAGTGGGTCATAGCATTTGAAAAATGGTAAAAACCCACAGGCTGAGTAGGAATGATACTTCGAGAGAAATAAGGATAAACTTCGACGAAAGAATGAGTGGTGACGTCTGGAATAGGGGTCATATTCATAAACATTTTGCATTATAACAGGTTTAATTAGGAGCATTTGACTCACTTCGATCATAGCATCCTAATCATTAGGCATGAACTCATACACATTATACAGGTTATGCCCTTCAAGGGACAATGAAGATTGATGCGCCTTAACCCCCTAAGCAATAAGGTAACAGGCTAAAGCATAGCAGATTTGACCTTCAGGTGTTTACGCTGAAGCAGATCCAAGATGATTTAACATCTCTGTATTGTCAGAGAACAAATCGAAAAAATAGATTTGGCATCTCCATATTCGACGGAGAGCAGATCGAAGACATAGCAGATCTAACCTTCGGATGTATTCACATCGAAGTAGATCCAAGATGATTTGGCATCCTTGCGTTCACAAGGAGCAGATCAAAGACATAGCAGATTTGGCTTTCACTTGTTTACGCTGAAGTAGATCTAAGATTATTTGGCATTTCTGTACTATCAGAGAACAAATCAAAGAAACAGATTTGGCATCTCTATATTCGACGGAGAGCAGATCGAAGACATAGCAGATCTGACCTTCATTGAAGCAGATCTAAGATGATTTGGCATCTCTGTATTAGACGGGGAGCAGATCGAAGACACAACAGATCTGACCTTCATTGAAGCAGATCCAAGATGATTTGGCATCACTATATTAGATGGGGAGCAGATCGAAGACATAGCAGATCTAACCTTCAGATGTTTTCACATCGAAGTAAATCCAAGATGACAGATTTGGCATCCTTGCGTTGACAAGGAGCAGATCAAAGACATAGCAGATTTGGCATCTTTGTATTAGATGAGGAGCAGATTGAAGAAGCAGATTTGGCGGGGAGCAGATCGAAGATAACAGATTTGGCGTCTCTGTATTAGACGGGGAGCAGATCAAAGATAGTAGATATCGCATTCCTGGTTGCAGTGAAGCAGGTTGGAGCCGTCAAGAGGCCATTTAAAGAAGATCAAGGATCAAGAACTCAAGACTCGGCAAGCCCGGGCAAAATTGGTCCTTTTATAATCTTTGCTCTATTCCTGTTACACAACAATGAGCAAAGAGGGGCAGCTGTAGACACTCAATTTTGCCCGGGCCTAGAAATAAGTCCAAAAACAAAAATAATAAACCCAAAAAAAAAACGAAGTCCAAGTTCAGTCCAGAATTACAAATATAATTTGGCCCGATCGAAATGGCCCATTACTTGAAAAGATTTAAGGTCCATCTACAAGCTTGACTCATATGGAAATATAATCTTCAATGATATGCAATCTTAGATATGATACAATCTTAGATATGATTGCAATCTTAGATATGATATGCAATCTTAGAAGATATGATTTTGTAATCTTAGAGATTTAATTTGTAGATACCTTTTAATCTTAACCGTTGATGTAATTGATCTGTACTGTTGGATTTAAGGAGGTTCAACTATAAATAGAGGCCTCTCCCTTCATTGTAAACACACTAGAGTTTTGGGAAACAATAAAAATTTTTTAGAGCTTTCACTTAAATTTCTCTCCCTCTTACGTTCTTATTTTCTACGGTTTGTTCTTATTTTATTCTTTGTTCATCTTCGTTTTTCAACCCTTTTTATTTTGATTTAATCCATGTTTCCCTGATTTTTTTTAATAATTTTAGTATCATATCAAACTCTTTCATTTTTTTAATAATTTTTTTAGTATTACTCTTAGTAAATTATTTTTTAAATTTTACTCAAATTATTATTTTAAAAAAAATATATTTCATTTAATTGTCATATTTTATCCAAAAGTTTTTCTAAAATGAGGCAATGTTTTTCGTATTTAGGAATTCGGGAAATAGTGCCCTAACATGCTGGGTTGCGATTTCCCGTTTGTCTAAATGCCTAAAGTATCCTTCTAAATAGATTTTGTAAATCATGAGATGATTTTAGTTACGAGAGTTTAAGAATATCGTGTCCTATCATGCTAGATGTGATGTTTGTATTCTTTCGGAGCTAAGGAATCTCGATTTTTCAACTTAAATAATTTCGGTTTTAAAAAAGGGATCCTATTTTTAAATCCTTTCAAATTTTTGACATTAAGACAAAAAACTATTCAATTTGGTACCAATTTTGGGCGTTGCGAGGGTGCTAATCCTTCCTCATACGTAACCGACTCCCGAACCTGTTTTCTTAATTTTCATAGACCAAAATGTTTTATAAGGTGATCCAATCACACCTAAAAAGGTTGGTGACGACTCCCGTTTTCGTTTTTCAAAAGTCGATCCCCATTTTTCAAACATCCCTTTAAAAAATGGTTTCGACAAATACAATTTCTAAATAATAAAAGTATCAAATAATAAATCTAAAATATTTTAATAAAGCAAAACCGAGCCGAGACTTTTTGTATGTCATGTCCGCGTCTTAACCTGGTGAGTTATCTATAGATAATGAAATAAAAGGGGAGTGAGTTATGAAACTCAATGTGAGTTCCATCATAAGAAAATGAATGCGAAATAATAAACCAAGCATACATAATAACAATTCTAAGTGCAGTAACAATCACATACTATAACACAAATTGACAATTCATTTGAGCATGCATATAAGTGTCAATACAATGCAATTTTAGTTTAACAGAATAGAAAGGTCCTACCCCACCGCTACACTCCACAATAAGAGTTCCCTAGAACTCTTATATCCCGAACACTGCAGTTTGTGGATGAACCACTAGTATTGTAGGTTAATGTGTTACTAATAGTTGTGAATACACAACAGGTTTGCAGATAAAAGTTGCCAGTGAAGATTGTGGATGTAACACCAGTGCTTGCAGGTTAATACGTTGTCAATAGTTGTAAATACACAACGGGTTTGTAGATAAAAGTTGCCAGTAAGTTTGTGGATAAACCACCAGTGTTTGCAGATAAACTGTCAGTACTTCCTCTTTTTAAAGTATCTCACCCCATGCAATGCAGTATGACATGCTAGTAACAATACAATGCAGCAATAATAAACATGCTTAGCATGTAATCAGATTAACAGTAGCAGTAGACATGTATGATCTGTAACAGTAGTCATGCTGATCATGCAATCAGAAACATAGTAGTACGAGTAATAGTAACAGTATATTAGTAAACCAATGACAGTAAACATGTACCAATCGCATATCATGCATATACAGTAACAATTTAGTCAATTAGATCATATATTCCAACAATATTCATATTATAAGGGACTCAATTGAATGAAATAAAGCACTAAAAATAGTTTGAAGACTATTCTGGGATTAAACTGAATAATTCACAAATTTTTGGGCAAAATTGTAAAACAATGAGCAAATGGTTGTATGGCCAGGCCGTGTGCGATGTCATAAGCCATGTGGAGGGGTTACACGATTGTGTGTCTTGGCCGTGTAACTGACTGTGGCCGTGTGGAAATTGCAAAATTAAGCTATAGGGGAGACATGTTGTGTGACAAGCCGTGTGCGATTCAAACTAGTTTAAGGTTTCATTGGAACATGGTCGTGTGGTCCACCCATGTGGTAGACCGTGTAGCTTTGTTCCTAAACACGGTTTGCCCTGATTTGCTTGTAAAAGAACACACCGTTCTCCGGGAGTTTGATTGACATTCCTTGCGATCAAATCTGTTTTGATGCTCCTAAAATGGGTCATTCAAACAACATTTATATTCAGGTTAATGATTAATTTCAATCTTCATCAAGATTGTTGAAAGATTCGACAAAAAATCGAGAAATATTGTGTAATCGAATTACAAGATTAACATGAATAGGTATTCTACAAAAATCAATAATTAAACATCGAAATTAAGATGTACTTACCAATCTTGGATGAAAAGAAACAGGTGCTATCAATGGTGAAATCGACAACTGGTAGGAAAAATGAGTCTTACGGGGTTTGATTTTGATTTGAAAAGCAAAAATATTTAGTAGCAATAAGATGTGAAATTTGATGTAAAAGAAGAGAATATAAATAATTAGGAGAAGAAATAGAAAAGATGAAGAGAGGTATATTTCGGATTTGAAAAGAGAAAACCTAGTTCAATTGGAAAAATATTGATTAAATAGTTAGAGTTTGAAACCCTAGGGGAGGCATAGGTAAATAATCCAACATTTTGGGTCGAAATAAGAATGAAAAAAAACAATGGTGCAAATGGGGTGGCTTGAACTTAAGCAAGTAAGATGAAAAAAAACAATGGTGCAAATGGGGTGGCTTGAACTTAAGCAAGTAAGGGGGAGAAACAAGCATGTAACCATTAAGCCTAAGTCTATTACTTATTAAATTTTTACTCCTAACAACATTTATTTTAGTGTGATTTTTATCCTAGTTTACTGAAATTAAAAAGAAAAAGAATGGAAATGGAATGGCTTGAGGAAAAAAACCCCTAAATAGTACACTAACTACTTAACCATCAAGGCTATTTCAATACTTGGTTAATTATTTTAATTAACCCCTATATAAATAAATATATCAATAATCTATTTTATATTAAATAAGTACAATCATTTATGTATGCAATATGCAAAGTAAAATGATCTTAAATCAATAAAAATGATATTGGTTTATGAAAACCGAATCAAATCAAAATATTATGTATAAATTTGCACAAAATTAAATTTTGTGTAATATTGCACATTGGACTAAAGTTCTTTTATAGTTTTGATATTTATTCCTATTTTATTTATATATACTATTATTAGATCTTTTAATTTAATTGATGTCATAAGTTAACTGTGAAAAATAAAATAAAATAAAATAAAACATTATAATTGTGAAAAATAAACATCAATAATGACAAGGTATCGCAAAAAAAAAGAGAGAGAGAGAGAAAGAAAAATAAAGAACACACAGATTTTTACGTAGAAACCCTTTCGGGAAAAAAAAACCACGGGTAGAGGAGAAGATAATTCACCATGTCGAATTTGAATGATTACAAGAGGAGTAGACTATGTCTATTTATAGGCTTGAAAAACTATATTCTAATAGAATGAGTGTAGTAAGGTTGAAGCACCTTATTCTAATCAATATCAAATAGGTAAAGTGTAATAAGGTTGAAAAACCTTATTCTAAAATAAAATAAAAGAAGTGTAGTTCTATATGGATTTTACTTTTACTTTTATTTTATCAATATGTCTTATTTTAACTAGGATTCGGGTTCTAACAATCTCCACCTTGACACAAATTCTCAATGAACAAGTTCTTCACCACGAACTCTCAACGAACAATTTCTCCATCTCTTCCATGAAACCCCTTAAGGGGTGTTTTTCAACAATGAACACCAACCAAGTCTAAGCAATGCTCAAACTTGGTTATGGGAAGTGATTTAGTCATCATATCTGCAGGATTTTCATGAGTACTATTTTTTTTACAACAATATCACCATGAGCAATAATATCATGAACAAAATGATACTGAACATTAATATGCTTTGTTCTCTCATGAAACATTTGATCTTTTATTAAGAAGATGACACTTTAACTATTACAAAATACTGTATTGATTTGAAGGTCTTTATTGAGTTCACTAAAGAGTCCCTTCAACTAAATAGCTTTTTTACAAGCCTTAGTAATCGCCATGTACTCAGCTTCAGTGGTAGATAAAGTGACTGTAGTTTGCAGAATGGCTTTCCAACTGATTGCACAACCTCCGATTGTAAAGACATAAGTTGTGAGAGATCTTCTTCTACCAAGGTCTCCAGCAAAATCAGCATCAACATACCCAATGACTCCATCTCTAGTTCTTCCAAATTGTAAGCAAACATTAGTAGTATATCGTAAGTATCTTAAAATCCATTGAACTACTTTCCAGTGTTCTTTACCAGGATTTATGTATCTGCTAACTGCACTGACTGCATATGATAAATCTAGACGACCATAGCATACATGAGAGATCCCACTGCACTAGAATATGGAACATGTGACATGTACTCAATCTCATCATCTGATTATGGAGATAAAGCCGATAAAAGTCTGAAATGGATTACTAAATTAGTACTAACAGGTTTAGCACTCTGCATATTGAACCTGCAAAGAACTTTCTCAATGTACCCCTTCTGACTTAGGTACAATTTACTTGTTTTTCTATCTCTGAGAATCTTCATACCAAGTATCTTATTTGTTGGTCTCAAATCTTTCATCTCAAATTCTTCACTTAGTTGGGCTTTAACCTTTCTTACCTCTCATTTATCTTTCGCTGCTATCAACATGTCATCAACATAAAGGAGTAGATACACAAAAGAACCATCATTATTTTTCTTAAAGTAAACACAACTGTCAAAACTACTTCTTTTGAAATCATGAGAAATCATAAAGGAATCAAACCTCTTATACCACTGTCTTAGTGACTGTTTCAAACAGTAAATAGGCTTTTTCAGCAAGAAAACATAGTCCTCTTTTTCTGAGACTGTAAAGCCCTCTGGTTATTACATGTAAATATCCTCCTCAAGTTCTCCACACAAAAATGCAATTTTTACATCTAATTGCTCAAGCTCCAAATCATGCATGGCCACAATACTGAGTAAAGCTCGAATCGAACTATCACAACTTGGGAGAACACATCTGTGAAGTCCACACCTGAAATTTGACTGTAACCTTTTGCAACAAGCCTTGCCTTATATCTGGGTTCTTCAACTCTTAAAGTCCCTTATTACTTTTTAAACACTCATTTACAACGAACAACCTTTATACCTTTAGAAAGCTTCACAAGATCCCATGTTTTGTTTTTGTGGAGTGATTTTATCTCCTCTTGCATAGTAAACATCCACTTTTTTGAGTCTTCACGATTAACTGCCTCATAATAATTAGATGGCTCTTGGTTTGCATTTATATCTTCAGCCACATTTAAAACATAAGTAGCTAGATCAGCCTCGACATTCTTCTTTGGAGGTTTAATCTCTCTTCTAGTTCTATTTTTGGCGATAGAGTATTATGGTGAAGAAGTAACTCCATTTTGAATTTCTATACTAGCTTGAGGAGTCAACTCTGTTGTAGATTATGGATTAATCTGATGCTCCATCTATTTTTGATGTTCTTTATTGGAAGACTCTTTAAGAGATAAGTTAGGTAGAGTTTCATAAAAAAAAATCTCTGCTAATCACAACTTTTTTATTTTCAGGACACCATAACTTATACCCTATTACACTAGCTTTATAACTAAGAAAAACGCCCATAGGATTACCAAACCATATTTCTTGTGGAGTCTTTTTCTCAGTGACAATAGATAGAGATCAGTTGATCAAAAAACAAGTAGTAGAGGTTACTTTAGCCCAAAACGACTTCGGTAAGTTAGTATTCGACAACATACATCAAACTTTCTCCATGATCGTTCTGTTCATTCATTCTGCAACATCGTTTTGTTGTGGATTATGACGAACTATCAAGTATATCACGATCCCTTTTGACTTACATAGTTCACTAAACGTATCTGAACAAAACTCTAAGCCATTGTCTGTGTGGAGGTGTTTTACTTGTTTTCCTATCTGTTTTTCAATAATAGTTTTCCAAAACTTAAATGCAAAAAACACGTCACTTTTCTACTTTAGGAAAAACGCCCAAATGTTTCTAAAAAAATCATTAATAAGTGTTAGCATATAATTAGCTCCATCTTTCGAAGACACTTTGGATAGCCCCCATAGATCAAAGTGAATATACTCCAATATTCCTTTTGTGTTATGGATTCCTCTAGTGAATCGAAATCCCTTTTGCTTCCCAAAAACGCAGTGCTCATAAAACTTTAGTTTGCAAATTTCTTGCCCATCAAGAAGTCCTCTTTTGCTCAAGTCTTCCATGTCATTCTCACTCATATGCCCTAGGTGCATAAGCCAAATTTTAGTAACATTATTATTTGATAAGAAAGAGGAAGCGACAGTTGCATCACCAGTAACAATAGAACCCCATAAAACATATAACTTAGCAGTCTTTCTTTGCCCTTTCATCACAAAAAGGGAACTTTTGGAAGTATTCAAAACCCTACTTTCAGTTGTGTATTTGTACCCTTTTGAATCAAGAGTACTCAACGAAATTAAATTTTTCTTCAATTCTAGAACACGTCGTACGTCACTAAGTGTTCTAACAACTTCATCAAACATATTAACTTTAATCGTTTCAACACCTATGATTTTACACGAAGCATTATTTCCCATCAAAACAACACATTTAGACACTATTTTGTAAGTTGAAAACCAATCTTGATTGGGACTTATGTGGAAGGTGCAGCCCGAATCAAGGACCCACTCCTCGTTCACTTTAGAATTGTTGACAGAAGCGACTAGAAGTTCTCCATCACTATAGTATTATACAACATCAGCTTCACCAGATTTTTCTAGTTGTTTTTCCTTTTGATTCGCAGCCTCCCTTTTGATCTTTATAATATCCCAAAAATTTTTACAGTAAGATATTATCCTTGATATAGTAAAATAAGAAAATTAAGTGACAAAAAGGGAAAGTTCTGAGTTATGTCAACATTAGGAAGTATATTATGATATATTAATTCAAGAAAGGACTAAATTGTAAAAGTGAGAAAAGTTTTATTGCACAAAAGTAAATACTCAAAATTTGAGGGGCTAAAGTGTAAATATGAAAAATTTGAAGGACTATGTAACACCCTTTACCCGTATCCAAGGCTAGAACAGAGTACGAGGTATTACCAGACTTAACAATACATATAGACGAAAACCGGGCCATAAAATTTCATTTAATTCAAAACTTTTCGAACAAATGCATAACAAACAAAGCTAACTATATCATCACATCAAAAAATAGGACATGGCACGGTTAATTAAACTTATAAACCATAATGGATAAAGACTACATCTCATGATCATATACGATAACTCAATGCAGACTGATACGTATGGTCAAAATCATAATAAAAATACATATCACAAACCAACTTCCTATACATGCCACTCACTTGATATTTCTAATATTTAAATTAATTCTCCCAAAATGATAGTTTGATAGTGTGATTTTGCCTCTGACGATCTCCAACCCCGAGCCGACCTACCAATACTAAAGAAATGGAGAAGATGGGTAAGCTTTATGCTTAGTAAGTTCATATGAAAATAATAAGCAATTACTACCACGTTTTTCAAGATAAAACACTGTAATTGTACAATTACACATGTTCAGGTTAAGCTGTGTTATCGAGTTACAGTTACTAAATCATTCATATATGAAGCTAAAAAACTCCAAATTTAGTTTCGTTAATTTTCCTTGAAACTAGATTCATATATCTTTCTCCCATAAAATTTCCAGAATTTTTGGTTCAGCCAATTAGTACAGTTTATTCATTAAAATTTCCTCTGTTTCAGGGTACAACTACTCTGACCCCTGTGCACTACGAACCAAATTTATCCCTGTACAGGATTTCAATAACCATACCGTTTGTTTCCATTACAAATAGACTCAATAAGGAATCCATCCATGTAATGTATGACTCTTAATAATTTTTTTACAATTTATGGTGAATTTCTAAATTCAGAACAGGGAATCTCGAATTCATTTAGACCCTGTTTCACAAGAATTCAAATATCACACAATATAGAATTCTTTTGCTTCCCCTGTTTCTTTCATGTGAAAATAGACTCATTAAGATTTATTTTCATAAATCATTTGCATTTTTATTCAACTTCCACAATTTTTAGTGAATTTTCAAAGTCATGCAACTGCTGCTGTCCAACACTGTTTTACCACTAAAATTCATTCTTACATAATTCCACTTAATCCATTTTGTCTTATCGAAATTCACCCAATTATCGAGCACATTGCTCATAATTTTTCATAAACATATACCTACACTTATTCATCATATAATCATGTTCAATTGTATTTTTACTTAATCGATTTTCCCGTTGAACTCTTCGGAATAATAACTGATACTCAATTGCCTGCACATATTTTCACACTTGTAGCCAAAGCTATCTGGTACGCATAGTACCCTGCACATAGTACTACACATGCGACCAATTATCCGGTACACGTAGTAGCCTGCACTTAGTACTACACACGTGACCAATTATCCGGTACACGTAGTAGCCTGCACTTAGTACTACACACGTGACCTAACCATCTGATACACGTAGTAGCCTGCACTTAGTACTACACACGTGATCACAGTTTTCGGGTGTGCATAATATCCTGCACTTAGTACTACACATGCGACCTCGCAATAGATCATTTGCATCGTTTTTATTCTAAAGGTTCAATCGGGAAATTCCTCACTTTTCAACATTTTACTAAATTGTCCGTAATCAATTTAAATTCATAATTTACATCAAATAACCATTTGATAGACAGCCACATTTCATATGATATCAAAATATAATAACATAAAAAGAATCGATAGATTATTTATGTACGAATTTACTCGAAGTGTCGATCTCACTATCCATAGTACCAAATATCCATTCATAGTATAATAAGACACAACTCAAATATCAAATCAGCTTTTAAGAATTTACATAACATATATCACATATTTCATATATCACTTGTCATGTATCATCATTTTCTTGCATTTCATGTAACATTCTTTCATGTCATATTTTCACATCATAAAAACCATTCCATCAACTTTTCCAATATATTAATTCATACAATATATGCAATAATAGTAAGAAATATAACTCAAACATAACATTGCATTATTATTATCATACAAACTTACCTCGATCCAGAAACGACAATTTACCATTTTAGTCCATAACCTTGTATTTTCCCGATTTAATCCCGAATCTCGATTTCCTTCATCATAATATCAGATTTAGCCTAATAATTAGTCAAACTATTCATACGGGTCCAAAAATCATATTTTTATAAATTTTCATTTTGACCCCTAAACTTTTGCATATTTGCATTGTTGTCCCAAGGTTCGGAAATTAAACTTCTTCCTATTTTTTTATGTTTTATGACATGCTGATCATTTTTCCCTTCTATGGAAATATCAAATTCTCACTCTAACATGTACTTATGACTATTAGGTATTTTTACCGATTAAGCCCTTTTACTCGTTTTCACTTAAAACCGAGTAGCACAAGTTGTCTAACATAATTTAAAACCTCATATTCTATCATAAAACACCAAAATACACAAATTTCACCTATGGGTATTTTTCCAATTATGAACCCTAGGTTGAATTATTGCTAGCATAAGATAAATCAAGTTACTAGGACTCCAAAAACGTAAAAATCATTAAAAACAAGGCTAGAACGGACTTACAATCGAGCTTGGAAGCTTGGAAACCCTAGCCATGGAGTCTCCCTTGGTATACACGTCCATGGTGAAGAAGATGAACAAAATTGGCTTTTAATTTTTTTATTTTAATTCATTTTACCCCTAAATGACCAAAATGCCCTTTTTACCAAACTTTTCAAAAATTCCATCCATGTCCAATTTTTGTCAAAGCAATTTCATACTAGAAACTTCTAGAATGCAAGTTTTGCAACTTATTCAATTTAGTCCTTAACTTCAAATTAAGCACTTTATGCATAGAATTTCTTCACGAAATTTTTCACACAATCATGCAATCATATCATAGACCTCAAAATAATCATAAAATAATTATTTCTATCTCGAATTTGTGGTCACAAAATCACTATTCCGATTAGGCCCTAATTCAGGATATTACAGACTAACAGTGCAAATATTTTAAGGGTGGAATGATCTAGAAACTAAGAAAAATGGATGAATTAGGACTAAATTAAATAGGAAAAGAATTATGAGGGACTAAAATTTTACCAAATTATGTGATGATTCAATGATGGAATTTTAAAAGATCACAAAGGGCAAAATGGTCAATTGGAAGAGAGAGAAATCTAGAAAGTAATGATGATGTTGATGATATTTTATAATTATTAATTAGATAAATATTATTTTATTAATATTTTAATAAGATATTTTATTATTTTATTATTATTTATTAAGTATAAAAGAAAGGAAAGATGAAGAATTATCATCATCTTTCCCATGCAAACCAACGTGAGAAGAAGAGAGAAAGAAAGAAAGTTTTACTTTTTTACAATTTGGTCCTTTCACCATTTTCACCTAGAAATCAAAAGAATTTCCGTAGCCATCAAGAGAGAAAGATCACAATGAGACTATGGGGAGCTAGAATATTAAGTTAGATTCAAGAAATAGAAGCTGGAGGAGAGAGAAAATCAAGTTAAAGATTGAAATCAATGGAACAAGGTAAGAACATCAAGATTTCAATATATTTTTAAGATTAATATTATTGAAAAAGCATGGAATTGATGTTAATGTAGAGTTTTCTTATATATGGTCATATGTTCTTAATATGTTAGTGAAGAGAAAATAAGAGAAAGTAATGAGAAATAGTGTAGAGAAAGAAATAAGGGTGTTATAAATATGGTAAATAAACATCTTACACTAAAATAGTTTTGGACAGCAGCAGTAAGCTAACTTTGAAAAATCACCATAAATTGTGGAAATCGAATTAGAAGATGAATAAAATATATAATTAAAGCTTATTGAGTATATTTTATTACAGAAGAAACGTGTAAGCAATGGAATTGTGAATTGTGAGATATAATAAATTTAGTGGGACAAGGTCAAAATGATTTCGGGTTCCCCTGTTCTGACTTTGGAAAATCATAAAAAATTGGATAAAAATAATTAAGGGCTTAAATTTATATTTTTAAAATCCTTAATTAATCTATTTTCAAGAGAAATAAGCGGGAACATCATCCGAATCTCGTACAATGAGATGATTAATTCTTAGTGAAGAAGGGTCAGAACTATCAGACAGAAGAACAGGGGTAACTTTAAAGAATAAACTGTACTTATTGGTTAAACCAAAAATTTTTAAAATTTTATGATAAGAAGATATGTGAGTCTAGTTTTAGGAAAAATTAGCAGATTTTAATTTGGAGCTCTTTATCTTAAGATAAAAATAATTTAATGACTATGACACGAATGGATAGCTTTGAATATACATATAAGTCAATAGTGAAATTATAGATAATGTTACTTATAAGCATGATATATACATCAAGGATGTGGAATGGAGAGGAGGAAGAGGAAAATATATATGAATATTCAGCTAGCATGGCTAATTTGCATGTTTTAGGCTCAGGGACTAAATTGAATAAAAGTAAAACTTTATGGGTAATTTTGTAAAAATGTCAGAAGTGACCAAATTGCATGAAATGAATTATCTTATTATTTAAATTACAAAATTGAATGAAATTATTAATTTAGATCAAGATTGGGTGAAATCATGTTTTGGGGATTAAATTGAAAAGTGTTGAAATTATGAAAAATTTTGTTATTTTATAGAATTCATGCGTTGTTATCAATATACATATATATAAATAATTAGGCTCGAAACAAGGATTAAATTAAAAGAATTTTATTTTTCTAAGCCTAAGGATGAAATCATCATTAATAAAAAGTTCAGAGGTAAAATGATAATTTTTCCTAGAGCATTAATTGAACATATCAGAATGTAAAATAAATAAAAATGATGATCAATTTTATTTATAAAGATCCGTGCGGCTCAAATATGAGACTTGAACGTGGAAAAGAAAAGTTTTTGGATTAGTGAAATTATAAGCACAAATAGTGCAACTTGAATTGAATTATTGAATGTTTGAATTGTATATTTATGTGACATGAATGTGAATTGAATGTTTAATGTATGTTTTGGGCTTCGAGGGCCCAATAGAGAGACGTTATGATTATTTTCAGAATATGAATAATAAATGATTTGAAATTATCTGAAAATGTTCAGTAAACTCCGGTAATGCCTCGTACCCTATTCCGGCAACGGATACGGGTAGAAGGTGTTACAATCTTGTTCTACAGCTTATGCAATCAGATTTAATGTGCCCTTTCTTCTTGCAGAAGTCACAAGTTTTACCTCTTTTTGAAAACTTCGACCTACCCTTAGATTTACCGTGAGGATTCTGTTCCTGTGTCCTTCCACGATAATCATTAGCATTGCGATCTTATCACTCACGAACAATGAGACCCTCTCCTTGAGAGTCGGGTTTAACCACAAGATGCTTCATCTTATCATATGAGGTTAAAGAATCATAAACCTCATCAATTGTGAGAGACTCGCTGCTATATAAAATCATGTCTCTAAAGGTTGAATAAGACAGGGACAACGAACAAAGTAGAATCAACCCTAAGTCTTCCTTATCATACTGAACCTCCATAACCTCCAAGTTTGAGAGAATTTCTTTAACATTGTTAAGTGTTCGTGCACAGACGCACCTTTCTTCAAATGATGAGCATAAAGACGCTGCTTCATATGTAGCTTGTTGGTTAGAGGTTTCGACATACATATTTGTTCTAACCTCTTCCATAATGCACCGGTGGTCTTCTCTTTTATTGCATCCTGCAAAATTTCATTAGACAAATGCAGATGTAACTGTGTTAACGCCTTTCGATTTTATGCCTCTTCTCTTCCTTCGTTAATGTCGATGGCATCTTATCTATCCCTAGCAGGGCATCCTCTAAGTCCATCTGTGCAAGAACTGTCAATAACTTTATTTGTCACAACGCGAATCTGGTGTTGTGATCCAACAACAGAATTTCATAGTTAAAAGACGCCATTACCATGATTGAGATGAACAACCCAGAAGCTTTGATACCAATTTGTGAAAAATAGAATATAGATAATGACAAAGTATAACAAAAAAAAAAGAGAAAGAAAAATCAAGAATACACATTTTTATGTGAAAACCCTTTCGGAAAAAAAAACCACAGGCAGAAAAGAAGATAATCCACTATGTCGAATTTGAATGATTACAAAAAGAGTAGACTATGTCTATTTATAGGCTTGAAAAACCATATTCTAATAGAAGGAGTGTAGTAAGGTTGAAACACCTTATTCCAATCAATATCAAATAGATGAAGTGTAATAAGGTCGAAAAACTTTATTCTAAAATAAAATAGAAGAAATGTAGTTTTATATGGATTTTACTTTTATTTTATTTTATCACTGTGTTTTATTTTAACTAGGATTCGGGTTAATCAATTCTAACAGCAATAGATTGATTTTTTAATCACTACAATATTAGAAGAGGAAAGTGACAAAGTTTAAATCCACTACTCCAAACAAATTCTTGAAATTACAATAAATAGTTAGGCTCCGTTTGTTTGCCAGTAAAATATTTTCCGGAAAACAATTTCTAGAAAATGATTTACTTTTTTGGAAATGATTTACTTTTCTGGTGTTTGGATGAATGTGTGTAAAATATTTTTTGTTGTTTGGCAGATTTCCTGAAAATATTTCATAAAAGTGTTTTAAATTAAACAAATATATATTTAAGAATTTATTATCTTTTCATTGTTTAATTGAGTCTATCATATATATATATATATATATATTAAAAATTTATATTTTAAATTGTTTTTACATATATTGCAATGATTTATTAGATGTATATAATAAGACTATTTTGTTTGTTTCACTTGAAGACACAAATACGATGTAACACACTCATTTGATATGAATATGTTTGGATCATACAAGAATACACTATCAATCAATTATTTACAATTTGTTTAACATTCATCCAACAGAGTACGTGTTCCAATCATGCAACTTTTTGTTGTGGCTACGTGTAATCAACTTATAAGCAACTACTCCCATCTTTATTACTGGTGTCATCAGGCCACCTAAGTTATGATATTGTATATGTAGATAAGTAATAGGTAGTTTGGCAATTTCTATTCTATGTTTGATCATCAAAATATTTAGCTATAATCAAATTTGAGACCATAAATGATGCCATGACAAAGCATGAATCACTTAACTTATTTATCATTTACAATAACATGGTGAATGTCATTCTCAAGCATCTTCTAATTCCTACCAAATTTAAAACTTAAAGAAAAGATATAAAATTGATTCATGATGTGCAACATTAGGGCTCTTTCTCAGGAACTGGCTCCAGTTTTGATAAGCTCACCGCCGCTTTTAGACATTCAAAAAATACTGATGCTTCTTGAGTTATG
Organism: Gossypium arboreum; assembly: GCF_025698485.1. Taxonomy (NCBI): domain Eukaryota; kingdom Viridiplantae; phylum Streptophyta; class Magnoliopsida; order Malvales; family Malvaceae; genus Gossypium; species Gossypium arboreum. The sequence goes on from NC_069080.1 coordinate 59,168,857, forward strand.
GTTGAACCTGATTCTATTCCTTCATTTGGATTACTGGACTTCTTCGGCCTTAAATCGATATTAAGATAATCTGTCAAGACCTTTGTCACGCCCATCCCACGCTGAGGAACTTTGCTGCTTGAAAGAAATGGTGATCGATCACCCTTTGCAGGGGTAGCTAGCTGTGCTGGTGAAAAGTTCGGGGTTGAAAAAGCTGTTCTATAAGGAGTGCTGAGGAAGGGCACAGAGTAAGGAACCGAATGCCTCTTCTGACCAATAAGTCCGATCCTGGATAGTGAAGAGAATTGATCTGAATGATTGGTCAAGTCATCCACATAGAGCATATCATCAATACGTGCGATAATGTTGACTGCAAGACTTTCTAAAACTCTCGAATAGCTCTTCAATATGGATTTTCCAACATCCTAATTAACACCATAATGTTCATTTATTAGCATGATTTTTGTAATTAAAAGCATTCATAAGAACAAGTCTTGAATTCAAACAATTGACACAAACCTTATTATACTGAATTTTGCTCATATCTAAAGTGGTCTGGGGAAGACTGGGGAATAGCTGCTTCAAGCAAAGTAGGAGGCTCTCTGCTCGATCTGCAAGTATTTCTTTTTCGTCAAATCGATCATTAGGTCCTTCACCAAATCCCATGATGACTTAAAACTGGACAGATTTGTGCTAATAGGTTTGGAGTTTGATTTTTTCCGCCATAAATATATTGAAGCCTCCACTCAGTTGGCAATCTCAATAGCTTGATGCTAGATGACAAATCAATGCAATCAAGAAGGCTTTTTCATGATTATATAACTATACAAATAGCTTAGGGAGGCTCTCATTACCAATAGCATTTGATTTGAATTGCCAAAAACTAGACATGGCATTCTAAACTAAAAATCTTTCATTGGATATAACTTGTTCCCTAGAACTCAAAAATTGTCCTAATGTCACATTTTCAAAACATGAGAGAAGTTTATGGGGAAAAGTATTGATAGTTTTACCTCGAGCTTGCTTCTATCCGGGAATGTCAGCCACGAAGGTATTAACTCAACAATGTGATCACTAATAGAAAGAAGCCATTCCATCTCTCGACGCCACATTGCTTTCTTCTCAGAGGGAACTAATTCTAACCTCCATATTTGCCCAAATAAGGTAGCTTCAAATGGAAGTGAAAGGGAAATAACCATTAAACTAGAGAACCAATAATAATTGACCAACATAAAATTAGAAACAAATGCCCACATAGGTAAACAGAATAGAAGAAACAACATACCACAAAGATTGATGATGGCATTTGAAATAGCCAAGGCTGTGCAAAAGCCATTTCCACACCCAGGCATATCTTCTCCAAGCAACAATTTTGCAAATCTTTCCTTCATTAGCTCAATCTCTGAAACCCCCATTATTAACCAATAAAAAAAGAATTCAATTGAGAGACAAATTCATATGATAATCAATAATAATACCTAAAATTGTGGAGCCTTGTTTCTTTAATTTCCTATTATCCAATGGGGTTTTCTTTCCACCTTCACTACAATTAGTACTGGTGTAGTCTTTTGTCCTAGCATTTTCCTTTACAAGCCAACCTAATGAAGGTGGTGAAGCAGACGCTTACTCGGAACTATTGTGACTGTGTTCCTCCTCATGCTCGGTTGTTTCAGATGTTAAAAAATCAGAACTTGATGAAGAGATTATAAAAGATATACGACAGACACAGCTAAGGAAAAATGGAAGAGATTATAAAAGATGAATGAAAGGAAGAAGTAGAAAGAGGAAAGTTACCTGGATGAAGAAGGAGATGGAAGATGTAGAATGGCAGGAAAAAGGTAAGAAACAAGCAAGTGAGAGTTAGAAAATGTCTTATAGAAAAATACCCGTAAGACATTTTCCCTAAACCCAAAGCCATTTTACCCGTGTTTTGGAAATCATTTTCCAAATGTAAAATATTTTTAGTCAAACAAACACGGTACCTGCTAAACAAACGAACCCTTAATGATAGAACAGAAAAATAACTTGATATATATATATATATTTGGTATAACCATAAATGTGTTTATTTGTTTTACTGTCTAAGTTTAATCTTATTAAGTCGAGGGTGATGTTCAGGTAAAGCCCTCTCAACAATGACAATTCTAAAATTCAAATCTTGTCCAAATACTTGAAAATATTCCACTTAAGGCATAATGCCAATTTGAGCCCTCAACTTTTACATATTTTGTCAATTTACCCCTATTATTTTTTTGAGCTAAATTTAACTATTAATCTTTCAAAAAAGATTCAAATCGCTTTTTTAATAGAAATACTGACTAAAACATTATTTTTTAACGATGTTGGTGTCTCTGCCCCGTATGGTAGTCCACATGTACTTTCACTATAACATAATATTATTTGTCTTATATGTCATGTCAATAAATAATTTTAAAAAATAAAAAAAAAATTAAAATTATAAAACGTTCATAAAAATTTTAAAAATAGCATGAGGTATATGTAGATTGCCATGCAAGTTGCTATATTTAAAAACTTAGCGTTTTAGTTAGTATTTCCATTAAGAAAACACAACAATTCAAAACTTTTTGAAAAATTGATGGTCAAATTCAATTTCCTTTTAAATTTCAAGACTAATTTAACTAAAAATATAATAAAACTAAATTACAAAAGATATAAATATTGAAGGATAAATTCAGCATTATACCTTATTAATTTTTCTAACAAAACAAAAAGTTTTGTTACTTTAACATAACCACCCACATTCATACCCTTAACAACTATCTATTGCTTTATTGACAAAAACAACAGACCACCCAATTTCACAATTCAATGCATTTTAAAAATAAATAAATAGCTTGAAACAGTATATATAACTCTATTTCCTAAATATCGCAAAAATCAACTTAAAATGTAAAATATTTTTTAAGCAACATATATAGTGAATTTTCCCAAATACAATATAGCACAAATATAAATATATACCAAAATAATTTTAATATAAAATAAAACTAATATAAACATAAAGAACCACAAAGAATTCAAATAAAACTCATATATAACTTACACATACGATGAGACAGAAACTCATACATTAAAGTGCATATAATAAAAGTTGAACCTAAATGCTCAAAAGCCCAAAACTTTCGTCTTTACTAACAATATCAAAACTCAATGACATTTAAAATTATTTTAATCTTTCTCCTCTTTTTTAGGAAGTTATGTTTTCTCTTAAAATTATTTTAATCTTTCACCGTGCAAAGTTGTTTTTATATTAGTTTTAATATTATATGCATCGTACATGATTTTATATATTTAATTTTTAATTAGATGTTTAATAATGTATTTTAAATATTATTATTTTAAATTTTAAATATTTGAACATAATTAAAATATATTAACTTATGGAACAATCAAATATAATAAAATTTAAAATCATAATTAAAGTATTGTATCGTATTTAATGTAGAGTATAGATTTTCTTGTGATAATTCATGCAAAATAACATTATTTAAAATAATAACTAATAAAATTGATTAAATAATTATATGAGATATAGAGTTACTTATTATAGAAATAAATTTTATTATTTAAAACTAAAGTAATATAATTAAAATTTTTGGTTTTTTTATAAAAACAATTTGGGTAATGGAAACACAATAATTTAAACATAAAGTAATTTCATGTAAAGTTTAAATTTTAAAATTATTATATAAATTCATTTGATAAAATTCTTTTAATAGAATTAGAGTTGTTATTTATTTTTAGGTTGACAGAAGTCTTTTATTAAAATAAAAATATTATTTATAAATGTAATAAAAATTTTCAACAAGTTAAAATAACATAATGATTAATTTTGTGATTTTATAAAAGGTATTGAATATTAAAGATTAATTCCTTTTAATAATTATATAATTTAGACATTATTTTCTATCCGGTCAAACTCGAATCAGTGAATCAACATGTGACCTAACCCTTCTAAATACTTTATTTATAGGCTATATTTATATATTAAATTAAAATTAAAACAATAAAATATTTAATCTAAATTTAGTTACTATGAAAATTATTTAAATATTTTAACATCATATCATTATAAACCACAAACATGAATGCATTTGTTTTTTTAAAGTGTTATGGATTAATCGGTATCAACTCGATTAAGAAATGATTCATATACCCTTTTATTAAATGACTACTACTTTATTTTGATGGTCTTTTATCTTTTCATACTTTTATATAATTTTAGAATAAAAAAACTAAAATAAATTCTTTACCACAACCTCATTTATAATTATTAGGTAAATTTAAAAATAATTAATTTTAACATAAAATATTTTCTCTCACCAAATTTGTGTATATAGATAATGTCACTAATTGCATTTAGGGTGAGCAAAATTCAATAAGAAAATTAAATTTTTATTCTATAGATCAAGTTATTCGAGTTATCCAGATCAACTCGAATAAAAATAAAATTTTTCGGTTTAACTCGAGTATCAATTACACAATTTAAATTATCCAATATTCTGAATAAGAAAAGGCAAAAATATATCATTTTGATAAGTTTTATCTTTTCTAAAGTTAAAAGTCAAAATCATTAAGTTAAAAGAAAAAAACTACGTAATTTTGATTAATGTTTACCCATCAAGTTAAAAGACAAAACCATTATATTGTTTATGTAGTTAAATAATATTGTACTTCGTCTACTAGTTAAATAATTGGTCCATATAAACGCAACATTGAGTATAAATAATAGAATTCGTTAACTCGACTTAACTCGAAATTTTTTTGACTTGATTCGAAAAAAAATCAAATTGAGTTTGGTTACTAAAATAGGGTTCGTCAACTCAACTAACTTAAATTTTTTTGACTCGATTCGACTCGATCAAATGCTCACCTCTAATTGCATTGATGTCAGAAGTCAACTTGATATTTAAATTTAAAAAAATAAATTTTTAATATTGAATTTTCTTTTAACTAACTTGATAACTTTTTGACGTGAAAATTGACAGTACTATGATAAACATTTGAATTGAGACGATACTTGCTGTTGTTCGAGGTTGCGACGTGGTACCTCGACGTCACGACGCCAATCCGGTAGTTTTGAATATTTTACATTTTGATCCTTATTCAATCTCGAGTTACCAAAAGAGCTTTCTTAAGCTTGATTTAACTCTAGAATTGATTACATCACATGTGTTAATGATGTAATGAACTTATTAATATGTATAAACAGATGATTTAAACAATAATTTAAATTTTAGTTGCTTCGGCAACGAATGTGATATTCCGTAGAGACTATACTTGATGGGCGGGTCAAGTATGGGATGTTACAAAAATGTTCAAATATAGTGAATTTGGAAAATCCTTAGTTGTGGTAAGCTAAGGTAGTGGAAGTAGGAAATTAGGGTTGAACCAGTATAAAATTTTGTGTCTCTTTTGTTTGCCATATTTTTTTAAAGTTTTTAAAATACCAATTCACCCCACTCTTGGTGATTATCAAGCTTAACAGAAAAAGATAAAAGTACCCTCATAATAATATAATGTATTTAAAATATTTAAGGTCATTTTAGTAATTTCAATGACCAAGGTGGTATCAAGTTAACTCGTGACACTAACTTAGTTACACATTTAAATAATAACTAGAAACTCTATCACATGCGTATGCTTGTGGAAACCGCGTATTTACACAAAATTGTATTTGAAAATAACATATAATAAATAATGAAGCGTATAACTTAAAACTAATTAATAATAACACAAGAGATATATACGATATTAAAATTAAAAAAAAGATTAAATTGTTTATCTTTATGTTGTCATCAATCTTGAGTAAATGTCGAGTTAACTTGTGACACCAACTCAATCAAATATATTATTAATATATATATGAATGATGAAAGTAATAAAACGTATGTAATAAAATTAAAATGTGTAAAAATATCAAAATAAAGCTTTAGATGAGTGGTAAATTAAAGGTTTTACTAATGCAATTGGTTTGGATTTAAATCCTACCATATGAATATTTTATTGGTTTTTTAGAATAAAAAGACTAAAGTACCCTCGAATAATATAACTTATTTTAATTACGGAAAGACATGTTTGTAATTTCTCTAACCCAGACGATTGATGGTGACACCAACTTAGTTAGAAGCTTAAATAAAAAATTCAAATAAAAAAAATCAAATGTTACTTTAGTTGAATTGACAAAGTTGGAGAAGTGTGTGCTTTGTGTTTTTGGTTCAAATCCCATGCATGATTTTTTTTTCTCTAAATTTTATATAAAAAGACAAAAAAATATCCTTAAATTAATATTTATTGTTTTGTTAAAATAAATACATTTTGGAAATTTAAAAAGTGAGATAGGGCTCGATTATGGGTTCAAAAGATCACCATATGCATATTTTTATTTATTTTTATTAACTTTTGTTAAAATAAAAATAGTAAAGTACCCTCAAATAATATAACTTGTTTTAATCATAGAAATATATTTTTGTAATCTTAGAATCGAATTGGTGCCCGATTGACTCGTGACACCAATTTAGTCGAGACTTAAATAATAGTATAGATCTACAACCGAGAGAGATAATAGATTCTGCTTATTAAAATAAAAATGTATAAAATATAATATAATAAAATAAAATTTTAGTTGAGTAGTAAATTTAAAGTATTACTAATACAATAAAGTGGGTTCAAAATTCATTATATGTATAATTTTATTTTTATTAAAATTAAAATTAAAAATTAAAATATTATAAAATAATATAATTTATTTTAATTATAAAATAATATTTTATAATTTTTAATTAAGTCGTGAGGAGATAAAATTTCTTGTAAAGATAAATATGGGAACAAAGGCAATATAGAGAAGTCTCAAAAACAGGAAAATGAATCCACTCATAATTATAAAATATTGTTAAGTAAATAAAATAATGGGAGTTGTAAATAAAAATCTGCAGGATTTTGGATAAAAACTAATTTAATTAAAATAGTTAATAAACATGAAAAGAGGAAAGTAATAGCGGTTACCAATGTCGTGACGTTGTATGGATATGATAGCCTTGGGAAATGGAATTGTTTCATTTCCCTTCTAAGGAAGGAAGGCAAAGGACGGTTGGACTTTCCCATCTCCAATGTTGGCGCTTGAGTTGGGAGTTGGGACACGTATTTAAGTTAAGTTATCGAATCACACTCTTTTTTTCTTTTTTCTTTTTTTAATTATAATCTTAATTCATTTTAAGGGATGACCCAACTTAAATCTCAACAAACTACATGTCTCGCAAATCAAGAAAGATGGTTAGATTTGCATAAAATCTATTCTACTTGATAAACTTGGAGTTCAATCATATGTACTTTTTCCACTCTCTTTTTTCTTAATACTGATTAATGCGTACAAAAGTTAAAAATATGTTAAGCACCTCATTGCCTTTATGCCTTTGTGTTGGATGGAAATGTTTTTAGTTCTAAGCTTTAAGCTTTAAAATTAATATTTTAACGAGAGCTCAAGTTTAGAGTAAAATCACCTTCATAGCATGTATTTTATATCATATGTACTGTAAGTAAAATTTGATTTATATGAAAAAGTTTTTTTTTTTTAAATTTTGAGTCAATCAAATTAAGTTATTCGATTTTTTCGAGTTAACTTGAATAAATAATTCAAGTTTTGAGTTTCGAGTTGACTTAGAATTTTACAATTCGAATAACTTGAACAATTCAAATAATTCAATAACAAATTGATATAATTACTTCTTTGATCCTTGTCAATTTTAAGAATGAGCAAATTGATCACTCTCAACAAAAATTACAAAAAGAATTTAAAATCTTTATAAAAATTCCAAAATTTATATTTTTAAAAAATTCTAAAGAATATATAAAGAAAGTTAAAAATTTAATTTTTTTAAAATAAATAATTTTTAGACTAAATAAGTTAATTAATGATTTAAGTTTATTAAATTAAAATATATTTTTTTTCTTCTTATTTTGTTTTGAATTTTTTCCAAATATATATGGTTTCAAATTTATGTACTCTAATATGAAATTAGTTATCTTTGCAACAATATTTCAAATTGACATGTTTAATTTTTAATTTAACTCAAACAATTTCACTCGATTCGATTCGATTTGACTCGACTTAAAGTTCATTTTACTTGATTCAATTAAAAAAATCAAATTAAATTAGGTTAATAAAATAGGACTCATCGTCTCGATTAACTCGAAATTTTTCACTTAATTCGATAAAATATTCACTCCTAATTATATTGATATAGGTAATTAAAGAATTGAGGTTGGCTTTAAAGTTGTATGAGACACACAAAATCAAATAGGATCTTTATTTAATATGCTTATAACATTTGATTGTTTCTTGAAGTTTCAAATTAATTCTAGCTATCTTAGAACGTGAAAATTGATCTTGAATGATTCGATCTATGAGATACATATAGAGAGCAGTTAAAATGAAATGAAAATCATTTTAGTGCCTGATTCAATTGTATTAATTAATTGTCACAATTGTGAATACAATTTTTTATTATATTATTGATCTAAAAGAACTTTCTTTGGCGATGAGTTCACTAGCAGTTCGAAAAACAGCCTTCTTTGGGTTTTGCGAAAGACAACGAAGGCAATACAAGGAGACGATGCAGAAATGCTTAGAATCAAGACCAGAGTTGAAAGAAGGGAACAACTTCAGGGGTTGACAATTAGCAAAAGAAGAAGAAAAAAGAAAAAGAAAAAGAAAAAGAAAACTCCGTTGGTTTTAAGAAATATAGGTGATTTTTATTATTTTTAGAAAATGAAAAACATTAATGAAAACATATTTTTTGTAAAAATGAATATGACGAAGATAATAATTTTAACTTTATATGAATTAGTCTTAGTTTAAACTCATATAAATGTAAAAATAAATTTTTAATATAAATTATCTAGCTTGTCACTCAATTGCTAGAATGTTTTTATTTTGATCATTCAAATAAAAACACTTATAGTTTAGTCATTATCATTATAATAATTAAACATTTTAATTACTCAACTATTAACTCATTAACGACGTGACATCATGTCCACATAAGAAATAATTGTTGGTGTAAATGTCCATAATGGACTTTCACACACTAGATCATATCCGGATAAAAATAAAAAAATAAAAAAATAAACTACCCAAAGCAGTTGCATAAAAACCAATTAAAAGGAATTTCTCTCAACTTTTTTGAGAGGAAGTGGCCCTAGGAATATAGTTTTTTTTTTCTATGTTCTTTTGGTTGATACGAAAGAAAATAGTTTGTTCTACTTTAAGCGAAGGTTAGTTCTGTGATATGCGAACAATATTTCTTTGTGATATTGTTCTTGATTAGTATATTGAACTGTCGTTACACAATGATTTGATATGTACACTTCCTCTGTTGTTTGCTATCCAGTTGCTTAAATTTGGGTCCTTCATGACTGTTAATTCAATATCTTGAGCTCCCAAGTTACATTGGTACTTAATTTATTTAATGTGACTTTCGAGTTAATTTTTCATCATTTCTGTAAAACTGTCAAAAATTAATTAATTTATGTAAATTTAGTATAAAAATAACTAAAAATCAAAATGAAGTATAATTTAAGCTCAATTTAATTATTTTATAATAAAATCATAAAATTCAACAAAAATTACTTAAAATTTGCATGAATTCATATTCAAAAAATGCTGAAAAAGTATATATATTTTCATGTTTCCACTAGCCTATATAAAAGTCTCTTCATTGTTCATTAAATGTATTGATTGATTGATTCATTAATAAAATTTTCAACTCTTGGAGTTAATTCTTTCGTGCAAGACTACTTTCTTGTAAGTTTTAGAAACGATTTTTCTTCTCGATTTTTAATTTTCCAAGGATTATTTCTTAGAGGTTTGATTAGAGCCATTAATTAAATTTTTTTGGCGTTATATCTTAAGAAGTTCAATTGGGCAACTATCTTCTATCCATATTCATCGGTTTATTTGATCCATCTTCTACCTTTAATTTTTGTCTTCTTTATTTATCTATGTTTTGAATATTTATTTATTTTTTATTATTGAATTTCTTCTTTTAATTTTTTCATTTTCTTTGTTTTTAAATTTATTTGTTTCTTCTTTAGGCCAAATTCAAATTTTTTTTCGAATCAAACAACTTGAATACGATCTTAGTCAGCTGCTTCCTATTGGATAAGAATAAAAGATAAGAATAAAAGAGTAAATAAATAAATTGCCAAAAGTAATTAGATGACAATCACTTAAAAAGGAGTTACTCTTAACTTTTTGAGAGGAAGTGGACCCACATTCTATATAAAACATAAATAAAAGGAAAAATACCAATGGCCATTATTACTATTCTTATTTAATTGTAAGCATTCGTTTGTTCTACTTTAAGAAACAACTAGTGTTGTGATACACGAATAATTTTTGCTTGTGTTCTGGTACGTGTGCTTCCTCTATTATTTGCGTTGTTATTACTCGTACCACATATATTCACATTAGTTATCAAACTTAGACTGAAGTCCCATTTTTTCTTGAGTATGAAGTTACCATTGAAGAGCTGAACAAACAAGTAGAAGTTGAAGTGGAAAATGTCAATGGAAAAGTGGAGGAAGAAAGGGAAGAACAAACAGAAGCTGAAAAAGAGGAAGAAGAAGGTGAGACAAGCCAAGGAAGATCCAAACTTCATACCTAGAAACCCAAGAATGTCACATCTCGAGATCAGGGCCGAAATTTTTGGTCGTACAAAGTTAAGATTCGCCAGCAGCAGTGTATGCCAAATGATGTGGTAAGAGATTCGCCAGTTTCTTTGCGAGGCAAGAGTGTACGCCAGTATGTTTGGCGAGCTGGGGTTCGCTAGTTTGTTTGGCATATTGGGGTTTGCCAGTTGAATTGTGAATTGGGTTTGCCGGTCAAAGATACAATCAAACTCAAATTGGGAAAAAGAGATCCAGTGTATTTAGGAATACTTTATGTGCAAGGAACGTTTTTCTTAATTCAGATAGGGTATAAATAAGACCCTTAGTCCTATGAAATTCTTCACTAACTATTCTGCCGTCAAAGTCTTTGTTCTAAAAATCCTATTCGTAGCAATCTGGGTAAGTCTCAGTTTTGTTAGGGTTGATTATTCGAAAATCTAGGTTTGCTTACATGTGTGAAATTCATATGTTCTTTTTACTAATTTGTGTGTTTATGGTGAACTAGCCAGACCCTCTACCAGTAAGGACAATGGAAAAGCTAAACTTGTTTAAGTTTCTCTGCTTTCGGTGAGTGGTCGAGGATTCGACGTGAGTATGTTCTTTTTTTTTTTCCAAAAGTGTGAATGGTCTGGAATTATCAGGAGTATGTTAATTGCCATGATTTTCAATTTAATCTAATATGTTTCTAAGAACTATGTCTTCAAAATTAAGTTTCAAAGGTAAGTTTTCTGAGAAGCTCTGTTTTAAGCTACTAGACTCGATTTTCAAACTATAATTCTGAAAAGATGATCTTAAATAATAGTTTTGAGTGAGCTCCTAAGCAAGCATATGGTTTTAAGAATATTATGAAAGAAAAGATTTTTAGACTGTGTTTTAAAAACACTTAACGTGCGAGCTTTTTAAGCAAATGTTTTAAGTTCGCCTACGTTCGAGCTTTCTGTGATAAGAAGTTGTGAATTAGCCAAGCTCCATATATGAGCTCTTTGTTTTGCTTCTTAACGAGCCTACCTCTATTAGCTTTCTGTATGTCTCACTCTGTATGCTCCTTTGCGAGTTAGGTTAGATGTATTATACCCAATGAGACTTTTGTTTGACCGAACTAGTCTTGCGACCTAAGGCAGACTCTGTTCGTGTCTTCTATTTAATCGAATCGGGCTTACAACCTAAGGCAAACCCTGTTTGTGTTTTTTTGTGAGATGAACTAGTTGTGTGCCTAAGGTCGACTCTGTTTGTGATTTCTGATAAGTACGAGCTGGTTTCGCGAACTAAGGCAAACCCAAACTTGGGTTTTTAAATGTTTTGAATAAAATTGGTCTCGCAATCCAACGCAAAACGATTTCAAAACTATGTATTCTACTATTTTCAAACTATGTTTTTGAAGCATAATTTATTGGTTTCTAATTATTCACTGAGTTCGAATTGATCTCACCCACTCCTCTCTTACTTCTCAAGTAAGTAGGTTGCGGATAGCATTAGCAAGGTCGACGATCTGGCAAGGCACTTGATTGGATATTGACGAACCTGGGAGATAGGCGATGGGTTTAGAATGTTATTTATACTGTTGACGTAATTATTGAACAATTACTTAAGTTCAAGTTTAAAGTTGTGACCTACTTTTAAGTTTAATTTTTATTATTTTGTGAACCATGACTTGGAGCATGTGTTTATGTTGTTAATAAATCGATGTTATTCATGCATGAGTACTGTGTTGTTTTGCTTTAATATTTGCCAGACAATTATATGGCTGAGTATCATAACTTGCGACCCATGTATGTTTGCATAAATTACTTGCGTACCATTGTAGTGATAGCTTATTTTACATGCGTACCCCTGACTTTGCGAACCCTTACATGTGTGCGGACCTATATTTTTATGTGAACCCTACTAAAGTATGATAACTCTTACAACATGTATGTTCTCCCTCTGTTGCAAAACTTGTTTATTAGTGAAACCACGAAGTATGAAAACCTATGCATGCATGATATCTTTTGCGATAAACATTTGACGTGAAGTAGGTTTATTTATGGATCTATTCTGAAGGTGGTGAACTTAGGTATCTTGCGAACTCGTGATTTTGTGCGAACTCTTGTGTTAATAAGATAGACGAGCTTAAGTGGTGTTTAGTCATATGAACTTAGGTGCGATCCTTTCTTGGATTATTTTGAAAGTTTGCATGTTTACTTCTCTGTGTATAATTTTCGCTGTTATGTTTTCACATAACATTTTATTGTTATTCGTAAGTGGTATGTTGGAGGTTTGGTTGGAGTTAATGGAGAGTCACTTTAGTGGCTAATGTGGCATGCCAGATTCGGGTTGAATCTTCTCAGCCGGATTTGGGGTGTTATAAAGAAACTGACTTGAAAAATGAGTCAAAGAAGAGTGAGAGTCAAGACAAGTTATTGTCAAATTATTTACTATAATGATGGGCGAGCCAAAACTGTCAATGAAGGTATCCAAGGAGATTTAGGTTAATTTAGCAATGCTTTTCAGAAATATTTTGGAAAAGTGCTTTGGAAAAGTACTTTTGAGAAGTGCTATTGAAAAGTTTGGTTTAAAATTTAAGTGTTTAACATTGTTGTCAAAAGTGCTTTTAAGAAATAAAATGTCTATTTTAGACATTTTATTATCAAGTAAGAAATATGTATTTAAGTAATATTTAAATTAGTTAATATTATTATATTTTAGTAAGAATATAAAAATTTATTATAACTTGTTTTTAATATTTTAATATATGAAATATAAATTTTAAATATTTTAAAGCTATAAATATTAATTATTTATAAAATTTAATTAGAATATATAAACTGTATTTTAAATATTTAAATATAACCATTAAATATTTGTAATTAGTATTTTAAAAATATTTTTATTTTTAATTAATAGTTTTAACACATTTGTAATTAAGCACTAAGAAAAAAAAAGAGGGAAAGTATTATGTTATTAGAGGGATGAAAAATAATTAAGTAGTAAAAGTTCTTTTAGGAGAGAAAAAGCTAAACATGATAACTCTAATCCTCGCGCTACTTTTTTATGGCCACCTTGCTCTTCTTGCTCTTTCTCGACTGCTCTACCTTGCGGTGGTTGGCCACCCAGATTCTATTTGGTCTTTTGGGATTTTTCTAAACTAAAATTACTTTTTTTTGTTGACTATTTAGAGTAAAGTTGCTTCCGTAATGCCACATCAAATGTCATTAGCGAGAAAACTATTGAGTGATTGAAATGTTTAATTATTGTAATGGCAAGTACTTTTGAAAAGTCAAAAATTTCAGCTAAAAGCAACTTGTTTCACACAGCTTTTCTTCCAAAAGTGTTTTTGGAGCCAAAAGTATTTTTTTTTTTAAGCACTACTAAACAGGCCTTTAGATGTGCAACACAAATTTAATTAGATGGTTACTAAAGAAGAGAAAGTAATTAGTGGTCAAACAAAAGGACGGTGAAAATGAGTCCAAAAAAAGAATTAACGATAACTCCAATCCTCGCGCTACTTTTTTTATAGCCACCTTGCTCTTCTTGCTCTTTCTCGACTGCTCTACCTTGCGGTGGTTGGCCACCCAAATTCTATTTGGTCCTTTGGGATTTTTCTAAACTAAAATTACTTTTTTTTTGTTGACTATTTAGAGTAAAATTGCTTACGTAATGCCACATCAAATGTCATTAGCGAGAAAACTATTGAGTGATTGAAATGTTTAATTATTGTAATGGCAATCATTAAATTGTAAGTATTTTTATTTGGATGATCAACTAGGTAGTTTACCTTTCTTTTCTTTTTTTCAATAAACTTTCAAATATTAAATTTGGTATCTTGGTTTGAATCCATATAAATTTTAATTTTTATTTTATTTTGTTAGAGAAAATAGTTATCAAACATGTTTTTATTTTTCATTATTGACAGCAAAATTTTATTTTATTTAGCAAAAGTAGTTTTAATTTTTCTTAAAATAGAAAATGAAACTATTTTTCTGAAAACGAAAATTGAATACTAAATTATTTGCAAATATTTTCAGAAATCAAATAGAGCTGAGTTTTTTGGATTTAAAATATTTTTATATTTTACAAAATTTTACAAATAATTTAGTAAATTTCTATATATATATATTAAAAATTATAATATTTAGACATTTTAATAATTTTACCAATTTTAAAATTTTAAATAAATTTTAGTATTTTTTATAAATTTTAATATTTTAATTTTAAAATTTTTAGATGACATCTTTATATGGCATGTGACAAAATTAAATTAGCTAGATGACTCAGCTGGTTTTTTTTAATGGTAGAAGGACTTAATCTAGGCTTAGTTTAAGAATGCTTCTCAAAAGATACTTTTGAAAATAAGTTAAAAGTTTTAGCTTTTGAAAAAAGTGTTTTTGGGCCAATTTTTTAAAAAAGCAGCTTGTTTAGGAATGCTTTTGACCCAAAAGTACTTTGAAGCAATACTAAACATACCCTTAGAATACTGCTAATGTTAGATCCTGATATGAGAATATTGATAATGTTTGGTCTTGATTTAGGAGCACTAACTAACTTTTAGATGTTAAAATGGGCAAAAAATAAAAATTTAAAGTCCAAAGTAAGAAAAATGCATACTTTAGGGACCAAATAAATATTAAGTCTAAATATAATTATGAGGATGCTTTTATCTTTTTAATATTAAATAAAATTTAATAAATAACCCTGTAATAGCCCAAATTTGCCCGGGCCCATGAAATGAAATAAACAAAATTTATAAACTGAAAATAAAATGTCCCTGTTAATGTCCAATTTACAATAAATAGGCCTAAAGGCCTGATAGCCCAAACTCGGTTACACTTGTAGCCCAACTTGTAACACCACAAACCTGGCCTAGACGTTACGGCCGAATCCGGTGTGTCACATTACCTACCACTAACCAAGTTACCTAGTTTACTAAAGTTTGGGTGAGCTTTGCAAAAACCATTAATGAAGTTTTAAGAGAAATGTTTCGATTCACTAGTGTGAGTCCTATCCATTATCAATTGTCAAGGGTTTAGAAAAACGTGACTTTTGTTGTACTTTGAAAAGTTTCGTTTCGAAGACGTTTGGTTGTCGTGTCGGTTTGAAACAAGTAATTTTTGATAAACCCAGAGTTCACCAATTTCAAGGAATCAATTTAAGTGATGTGAATC
Organism: Gossypium arboreum; assembly: GCF_025698485.1. Taxonomy (NCBI): domain Eukaryota; kingdom Viridiplantae; phylum Streptophyta; class Magnoliopsida; order Malvales; family Malvaceae; genus Gossypium; species Gossypium arboreum. The sequence continues at coordinate 59,184,666 of NC_069080.1, forward strand.
TCAAGTCGAAAATGATTTAAGTAATTTAAAAACCCAAAATAAAAATAATAGAACGGCCTTATTACAACTTTAACTAAAATAGAAATAATAAAAAATAAATGCGAAATTTAAAAGGAAGCTACTTGAAACTTATTTAAAACCAGAGATTTAATCTTCGTGGCCACTCTGAATCTCGTCCAGCTCCAAGTCCACCAACTAGGGCTCATCTGCAAGGATGGAAGAGAAATGGGGTGAGTTTTGAAAACTCAGTGTATATGGAAAACCCATTCAAAGCCCAAGTCAGCTCAAGCCCATTGGGCCTAAGCCCTACTCAGATAACCGCAGGTACTGGGTCGAAGCCCTTTTCAGAATACGATAAACTGGGCCCTAGCCCTTTTTTAGATAACAGTATGGCCCGTAGGCCCATTCCAGAACAGAACAGACATATTCGTGTATGCAAGCCCAACCCAGCCTATAACCAACCGCTACACTCCACCCGTACCAGCCCTCCACTCCATGTGGGAATAGCTCAACCCACCCACCCTACACTCCACAAATTAAGATAGTCGCTAAATATCGATAAGTTGAGGCAAAGCCTCCGAGAGTGGTTAAGCCACTTTCAGTACTTTTTCCATCAATAACCCAGTCCCATGCATCAGATAATAATAACATGGCATGCAGTAAATAGTAACAGTCAAACATGCATTCAGGTCAACCTTAACCCTACGGGTATATCAGTAATTTTGCTCCTAGGGGTAAAATTGTAAACTTTCCACCTATAAAGGTATTTCAGTAATTTTTTCAGTTTTAAGGGTTCTCATGAATGTTACGGTCCTTACTAGCCCATTTTTCATCGCAGTAATTTATTTATCTCAATTTCACAATTTTAGCCATTGGGCCCTAAAACCCCTAATGGGCCCTACAGTGTCCATTAGCAATTTAAGCCCATTTAATTCAAGTTTTATGACCAGTTTACCGGTTTAAGCAGTTTCAATTCTACAGTCTAATAGAACATACTTATTGCCTTTTTTTTATTTATATTATACATATTTTTATTATTTCCTTACCCATTGGGTCCAGTTTTAGCCTATCGAGGCCCAATTACCGAAGTGCACGAAATTTCACACACGACTAACTTACCACTTTGCGATTTCGGATTTAATGATTTCTAAATATCTTGTGAGCACTCGCTCACTCACAAGCCCACGAAATGCCAGAATTTCGGCATTTCAGCTTTTGCCGAATTGAACTATGAAAGGGTGTTCGATACACACCTGTTTCACGACGACTGCTACTGAGATCCCTTACGATATCCTTTTTGCCGAAAACCGATGACTAGATCTAAGTCTAGTTGTTCCAAAGATCTAAGACTTCGATCAAACCTCTAGAAGACACACTTATTCCTCTTTGATTTCTACGCAGATCTGATGTAGGTCCATCCTCTAAACGATAGTAGAACTCGAATCCAGGAGATCTGAAGTTCCGGCTATGAGTCCCTAAATCTATGGTATTTCGGCTTTTTAGGTGATGAAGAAGATGACGATTTGAGGTTATAACTTTGAAGTAATGTTGTCGACAGATACTAAGGGTTTAGAGAAGATGAAAGTTGATCAAAAAGAACAAAAATAATTGAAGGATTTTGGCTTGGAGAAATCGACACAAGAAGTGAGTTTTTGGGATTTCGGCTTTTATAGCAATCGGCTATGGAGGTTTTGTGGAGGATGGGATTGACAGAGGAGGTGAGTAAGGTGATTAGAAGGTTTCGGCTAGAAGAAAAAGCAAAAAGGAAGAAAGAAAATGAAGGAAAAAGAGAGGAAGAAGAAATCGGCACCAAGGAGAAGGAATTTGCGTTTTTGGCTTTTGTGAGAACTCAGAAAGGATGAATGGCAGTGAAGGCTTTCAGGTGGCTAACCCTAATTCTCCAAGACAGAAAAAGAAAAGAACCTAACCCTAATATCAACTAAAACAATCGGCCTAACCTCCCTAAGGACCTTGCCGAAATTCACTTAAGTGATCACATGCCCGACACAAGCCTAAAATTAAAAAGTAACAATATGCCTGCCTTGCAACTTGAACCCTAGACCTTTAATTCCTTCCCAGACGCCATTTTTTTTAGGAACTTAGTGGCACCACCTTGCCACTTTACCAAGGCCTTATTTGCGTCATAATTTACGAAGTTCTTCTTAAAAGCCTACTTAACCAAGTCTCCTATTCACTTAAAATCCAACCTTGATATTTTACCGTGTTTAACTTAGGCTTGGGCCTTCTAAAGGCCCACTAACACATTTAAACACAATTCCAATATTTAGAACATCAAAATTTCAAAATTTACCAAAAATCACAGAAACCCAGAAAATCCCGAGAATCAGGGCGTTACACAACTGGTCTAAACCAGAATACCCATTAACCCTATACCCGGTTACACCTAAAACCCTTAGCCCATGTACCCGAACTTGACCCAAATCAGTAAAGCCCAGTAAGGCCCAATCCCTAAACTAAATTAGGAAACCCTAGGGTTTCCAGAAGCTTCGCGCCACAAACACCCCAATCGTCACGCCCCTTTTGTCTCGCGCCGTTCCAATGGACTTTCATTGGCACCGTGATTCCAGCTCCGTATCGCGCCGTAATCGGTGCACGAATCAATGCCAGCACACTCACTGCCGTGATATCCTCGCCGGTACCTGCAAAAAGGAAAGAACTATAGCAAGAAAGGGAAGCAAATATGGAAAGAAATCCAAAATTTCTTTCCCAAAATGTAACAATTTACATAAGGCTATAAAAGCCTCTTTTCTAATCTGTAAAAAGGACGATTTTTTTGATATATACAAGCAGTTGATACACACATAGACAAAAAAATACCAACAGATTATCGAAGAAACAGAGGTGGCTTTTTTTTACTTTATTTTTTCTTTCGTTATGAATGTATGAAAATATCACTAAAATAAGGAAATGAGAAGCTTACCGACGGATTTGCGTTAAAAAAACAAAGCTTTCCAGCTTCAGGCCGTCGTATGTGGCAAAGTTGACGGCGGCGTGTAGGCTCGTGGGAGCCCGTGGATGGAGACTCAACGGAGCTCCGAGGGCCAGCCCTCAATCCTCTTTCAGAGGATTTTTTTTTGTTTTTTTAAAAACCGTGTTTTAAAATGATTTTAAGGCCAAAGTTGGCTTATATAGCTTCATAAGAACGACGTCGTTTTGGTTTAAAACAATAGGCCCCAAAATGGCATCGTTTCAAAGCTTAGGATCTGCGCGTTGACCCGAAACCCGGGTAGGATCTGCGCGTTTTTATTTAAAGGGGTAATTGCCCAATTGATCCTCCCACATTTTTATTATTTACAATATCATTTTATATTGTTTTAATTTAGCCCTGACCTTTTATTTTTATTTCAATTTAGTCCTATTTACTATTTTAAAGCTTATTTCAGGACGACGTCGTTTTGGGATTAGGGTCAAATTGCCCAGTGAGTCCCTTAACTTTTAACGAGTGTTTCAATTAGGTTCAAAATTCATTTTATTTATTTAAAATTAACCCTAGATTTTTATTTAAATTCAATTTTAATCCTTTTATATATATACATTTTACATATAATTTATTTATTTTAAAAATTTATATATATTATTTATTTTGATAAATATTATTTATACATGTAAAAATTATTATATTTATTTTTTATTTATGTGATTATTTATCGTATTACTTATATTTCATTGTATATTATATATATTTTATTATATATTATATATTATTATATATTGTTCTCTATATTATCTTCATTTTATTATATATTATTTTATTATTTATTATTTATTAGCATATATATAATTAAAAATTTGTAGATTATTATTAAATAATGCATATATCATTATTAAATATTTAATGTCTAATATTTTTAAATTGACTACAAAATTTTGTACCTATTTAACATATTATTTTTATAAGTATATTAAATTATTATATCATGTAGTGTATATATATATTAATCATCTCTAAAACTCTCCTTTATCATTTATACATTGTTTTAAATATTTTATTTTTAAAATACTTCATCTATTTTTTAAAAAATTTGTATTTGTTTTCTTATCTTTTTTTGATTTATATGTTCATGATTTGTTTATTTATTTTTGTATCTTTTTGTGTTTATTTAATATTGTTTTAGTATGCTAATGTTATCTCACCAACTATTTGTTATTTTTATGTTATTTGTTGTTTATCATGTTTGCATAAAAATTGATTATTTATGTTATTTTAAGTTATATTTGCATAAAATATTGTTATATATTATGTAATTTATATTGTTATATTCATTATGCTAGATTTTGCATGAAATATTATTATGTATGTATGTATTATGTAATCTATATTGTTATGTTCATTGTTTTCGTGATTATATTTGCATGAAATGATAATGTATATTATGAAATTTATGTCATTATTTATCATTTTCTATATTAAATTTGCATGAATTGTTAAAGTATGTATTATATAGTTTGTATTATTTGGTATCGATACCTTGTAATATGTTAAATACATCGTTGTCATAAAATTTATATTTCATTTAATCCAAAAGAATTTTAAAAATAAGGCAATGTTTTTTTGGTATTTAGGAATTCGGGAAGTAATGCCCTAACATGCTGGGTTGCGATTTCCCATTTGTTTAAATGTCTAAAATATCCTTCTAAATAGATTTCGTAAATCACGAGATGATTTCAGTTACGAAAGTTTAAAAATATCGTGTCCAATCATGCTGGATGTGATGTTTGTACTCTTTTGGAGTGAAGGAATCTTGATTTTTTTTAACTCAAATTATTACGGTTTTTAAAATGAGATCTTATTTCTAAATTCTTTCAAACTTTTGACATTAAGACAAAATTATTCAATTTGGTACCAATTTTGGGCGTTGCAAGGGTGCTAATCCTTCCTCGTACGTAACCGACTCCCAAACCCGTTTTCTCACAACTTCGTAGACCAAAATGTTTTGTAAGGTGATCCAATCACACCAAAAAAGATTGGTGGCGACTCCCATTTTCAAAATATATTCCCCTTTAAAAAGGGTTTCGACAGCTTGGCGACTCCACTGGGGACTATAAGAGAGTCGTGCCAAGAAATTGATTATTTTCTGTCTTAATGTCGGAAGTTTGGAAATTTTAAAAATATTGATCTTTTTACAAGTGTTTGCTGCATATGTTTGTCATCTTGTTGCTACACACTTTGCATTCGCATGACCGCTGTGGTCGTACCCTTAAGTGGGAGTGAGAAGCTACGCTTTCATGAGGTTTTCACCTCTGTATGGGCTAGTGGATTGCTTCTGGGATACATCTGTACCTATGTCTTCGTGAGATTTTCATCTCCGTATGGCCATAGGGAAATGTGTCCCCTTGAACCGAACTTGGTCCATATGAGCCTATAATGGGTGAGGACCGAGGAATCTACTGGTTCAAGTACCCTCGCTTTAGAACTGAAACGCATATAGTGAACTTTAAGTGCTTACCCTAGGGTGTATAGTGATAGCCTTTAGTAAGCTACCCTTATAAGTGCTTGTTTATTATACTTTTATATATGATACTGACTTATTTTATTTTGCTATCATTACATGTCACTCAACATTTAAAGGTGTCGATTCATAGTTTGATTTTTAGATCAGAAATTTTTGTAATGAGGAACGAATATCTCGATAAAGTGGAGGACAACGCTTCTGTCAGTGCATGGTCAGAGAAAACCCAGTTAGAGAAAGGAGATAGTGTCACTGAGGGGTATACGTCAGAGTTGTGGGACTTCATTCATATCAGTTCAACACAGAATGAGTTTCAAGAGTTGAAGGACATTTGGGCCCAATGGGATGACAAGGCTAAGTAGCTGTTCTACTAGAATTATGGAGATCTTTCCTATTTGCTAGACATTAAGGTGGATAAGCATCTGTTTCGAGCTATGGTACAGTTTTGGAACCCTGCTTATAATTGTTTTACATTTGGAGAGGTAGACTTAGTACCTACTTTGGAGGAGTATACGACCCTGCTTCGCTGTCTAAAAATTCAAGGTAACAAAGCTTATGTTAGGGCTGCTAATCTCCCAACTTTTGTGAAGAAATTAATGATGATTACAGGGGTGAGTGAACAGTGGGCCGCAGCTCGAATCCAACAAAAAGGTGATAGTAAATTCATTCTGTGGGCAAGTTTGAGGGATTTGATATTGGCACACTCAGATGTGAAGAAGAGGGTTGATGTCTTGGCCTTAAGTATGTATGGTTTGGTGATTTTCCCAAAAGCTATGGGGCACATAGATGAGGCAGTTGCTGATTTATTCGATCGACTTAGTAAATAGAATACACCTGTGCCTGCAATCCTAGCCGAGACGTTTAGATCCTTAAGTGCATGTCGGAGAGCTGGTGAAGGTAGATTCATTGGATGCGCACAGTTGTTGATAGTATGGTTCCACAGTCACTTTTGAAAGGTTGATAAGGTTCCTTGCCGAGTGTTCTTTGAGGATTATTCTCCCTTAAGGGAAGCAGTAGCCATATCGAGGAGGGACGGCATTACAGAGGAGAGATGGATGGAAATGCTTCAGAATCTCCGAGAGGAAGATGTAATGTGGAAAGCCCCTTGGATGGCTCCTAATGAAGTCTTTTATCGTTGTGGAAGTTTTGATTGGGTACCTCTTCCTAGAATTTGGAGAGTTGTTGGTTATGTACCATTACTCGCCCTAAGGTAATACAAAGCGGGGCAGTTTATACCGGCAACACAAGGGTTAGCTCAGAGTGATTTCTCATATTAAGGGGATCATTATAAGAAGAAGATGCGAGAGATTTCCAAGGCTTGGAAAAAAATTTGCTATGTGAAGATTCTGACTGAAGGTCCGACGATAACCCTTGAGTACAAAGAGTGGTTTAGCAAGAGGATCAATGATAACATCCTTAGGCCGAGTTTGGGGGCTGCCCGATCGATGGAGGGGAGTTTACGAGTGATTCCATCAGAGTTAGAAGTAATAAAGCAGGAGTTTGAAAGGAAGAATCTGGAGCTCGGGAGAAAGATAAAGAGGCTTGAGGAGGAGAAGATGTACCTAAGCTTAGACATCGACATTCATAAAATTGAGGTCGAAAAAGAGAGGAAAGAAAAGAGGAAGATTGAGGAAGATCGAGATGACTTGAACACATAATATAAGAAGATACAGTTATCAATGAAGAGAGCTGGATTGGGGAAGTCTTCAGAGCAGTGGCAACAAGAGGTTCAAGAAGAAAGAGCCAAAGCCGAGTATTGGGAGAAGAAGTTCCAAGAGATGCAGGCGCATAATCAGGCCCTAGAGAAGGAGAATCAAGGATTAAAAACTAAGGTGATTGAGCTTGGACGATCTCTTCATCATCATCGAAGTCGTAACTCTGCGGTCGAGTTAAAGGCAAGCCTGGATAAGATCGAGGAAATGAAGCACAATATTGGAGGGTTGGAAGCGAGATTGCGAACCTGTGAGCTACTTAATTGAGCAGCTCGAGGCAAGAGAAGGGCATTGGAAGGGAGAGCTTCACCATTTTCAGGATTAAGTCAGAGATAGGGACTACCTCATGAGAGAAGCTATAGTACAGATTCGAGAGGTTGCTGATCATTTATAAGACCTAGCAGCGCAAGATAATGTATTGCGTACAAAATATGAGTTAGTGTCAGATAGAGGTCTAGAGTTAGCTTTGTTATTGGATAGGGTTAAAACTCTGGGCCTGAAGGCTAAGGCGTATTTGTAATCCGTTTTGTGTAAAGATTTTTGTTTCTTAAATAACGTTTTCTAAAAGAAACTGAATCAGAATCAATATCTTTTTGCGTTCATACATTTGCATCTCATCGCATCATATGTATTCAAATTTATAGAAAGACCCTAATTAGTTAAAATTATTAGGGAGAAAGAGAGAGTGAAAGAAAGAAAAATCTGGAAGCAACACATCCTTACGGTACACGGGCTAAGACAAAGAATATGGATCAAAGACTTGAGTAGATCCAGAAAGAAATGCAAGAGCAATTACAGGAACAATTGGCGAAAATCCAACAGGAGATGAAGGATCAAATGTCGGAGGCTCAAAGGAATATGATGGTTGAGATGGCTCAGCTGCTGAGGGGGGCAACAGATAAAGGAAAGACCCCTAGAACTATCACTGAAGAGGATAATGAGGATCATCCTCCGGGTTTTACCCCACCTCATGTGCAAACTCAACCTGAGGTATATCCTCGAAGGCCGTCTGTTACAATAAGGCCTCAATATGGGCAAGTTGATGCTGGAACGCCCATGAATTTCCAAACTGGCTTAGGATCCAACCCTGGAGATAACCCTACCAATCCAGTCATCCTTGATTTAGATGTAGCGAAGAAGGAAGAGATGAGACTCGAATCATCAAGACAATTAGAGGAACGTTGCAGATGGTTAGAGGAGAAATTTAAGGCATTGGAAAATGCTGATAATTGTCAGGGAATTGATGCCAAGGACTTGAGTTTGGTCCCAGATTTGGTACTTCCTCATAAGTTCAAGATGCTGGAGTTTGAGAAGTACAATGGGACTACTTACCCTGAAGCCCATATCACCATGTTTTGTAGACGGATAACTGGCTATGTAAACAATGATCAATTATTTATCCATTGTTTTCAGGATAGTTTGGTTGGGGCAGCAGCTAGGTGGTATAATCAATTGAGTCGCGCAAGGATCAGTTCTTGGAGAGACTTAGCGCAAGCCTTTATGCAGCAATATGATCATGTGACTAACATGACTCCTGATAGAATCACTTTGCAGAACATGGAAAAGAAGCCTAATGAGAGCTTTAGGCAATATGCACAGAGGAGGAGGGAGGTTGCCATTCAAGTTCAACCACTGCTCTTAGAGAAAGAAACTACCATGCTGTTCATTAACACTTTGAAGGCCCCATTCATTACTCACATGATTGGAAATACTTCCAAGAGCTTTGCTAATATAGTTATGGCAGGAGAAATGATTGAGAACACCATAAGGGGTGGTAAGATAGAGGGGGAAACTGTTAAAAGATCGGCCCCAAGAAGGAAAGATAATAAAGTGAACAATACAAGTAGTTATAACTCAAAAACGATTACGGTTAGTCAACCTAGAGCAACTACAGTTGGGCAACAGGATTCTCAAAAGCAGGGATCTGGTTCAAGACATAATTCTAAGAAGGTCTCATTTACGCTTATCCCGGTGACGTATCGAGAGCTTTATCAAAGTCTATTTAATGCGCATGCAATAGCTCTTTTTCATTTGAAACCATTAAAACCCCCATATCTCAAATAGTACAATGCAAATGCCAAATATGAATACCATACAGGGATATCAGGGCATTTAATCGAAAATTGCACTGACTTTAAAAAAATAGTGGAAAGACTGATCAAGATGGGGGTCGTAAAATTTGATGACACCCCTAGTACAGAGAAACCGTTGCCAAACCATGGTGATCAAGGGGTAAACGCAATTGGGGACACTGGTATGAGAAGGATTAAAGAGGACGTGGTTGAGGTAAGAATGCCGATGAAAGTAATATGGGAAGAAAAGGTGAAAAGAGAAATGATAATCTTTGAAGAGGGAAATAAATGAGCAAGGGACTACTGCGAGTTCCATGCAGAAAAGGGACACGAGATCTAGGAATATGACGATTTTAAGGCTTTGGTACAAAGCCTTATGAATAATAAAGAGCTGGAAGTTTATGAAGCTGGCTCAGATAAGGGTCATGTATATGCATTGGAAGGTGAACCAAAGAATCAAAGAATCAACCGGCCAAGGATCATTATTTCTATACCAAGGAATAATGAAGTTGAGACACAAACAGCACCGAAAGTCATAATTCACAAGCTCGTTCCCTTTTCTTATAAGGATAACAAGAGGGTGCCCTAGAATTATGACTGCAATGTGACAATACAGAAGAGAGAAGATGTAGCTAGTACTTCTAAGGACACTCAAGTTGAAGGATCCTACACACGTAGTGAGAAACGTTATGATACAAAAGGCATCAGAGTTGAGCCTACGAAAGTGAGAGCCTTTAACGTTGAGAAGGAGAATAGGGCTGAGGTAGTTGTTAATGAACCAGTAAAAGAAGAAGAAGCTAGAGAGTTACTAAAATTCCTGAAACACAATGAGTATAGCGTGGTTGAACAATTGCACAAACAACCAGCTCGTATATCAGTGTTGGCTTTGCTTCTGAGTTCAGAGGTACATCGTGAGGCATTAATGAAAGTTCTCAACGAGACTTACGTTACTAATGATATATCCGTCAACAAGTTGGATCGATTGGTTAGTAACATAAGCGCTGACAACTTCATTTATTTTAATGATGATGAAATCCCACCTGGTGGCATGGGATCAGCTAAAGCTTTGCACATCACCACTCGCTGCAAAGGATATACATTGCTGAGTGTGCTTATTGATAATGGGTCAGCTTTAAATATCCTGCCATTGTTCACATTGAACAGATTGCCCATAGACAGTTCTCACATGAAAACATGCCATAATGTAGTGAGGGCATTTGATGGCACAGAAAGAAATATCATTGGAAGAATTGATATCCCCTTGTTAATCGGACCAAACATGTATGAGGTAGACTTTATAGTGATGGACATCAAGCCCTCTTATAATTGCTTGTTGGGGAGGCCTTGGATACATTCGGCAGGAGCAATACCCTCATCTTTGCACCAGAAATTAAAGCTAGTAACAGACGAACAGCTGGTCACCATAAATGCAAAGGAAGACATCATAGCAACGGTTACCAATGACGCACCCTATATAGAGGCAAACGAGGAGGCTGTTGAGTATTCTTTTCGCTCCTTAGAATTCGTTAATGCAACATTTATTTCAGAGGGGAATGAGGTGCCGGTGCCTAGGATATCCAGAACCATAAGAATGGGTTTGCAGATGACAGTGGGAAAAGGAGCCTTGCCAGGAAAAGGATTGGAAAGATATCTCCAAGGAGGGATTCAAGTTCCAGAACTAAAGGAGAAGAGAGACCGTTTTGGCTTGGGTTTCAGGCCAGATCATAAGTAGAGGAGAAAAGAAATAGAGAAGCGTCAAGAAAAAAGAAGGGCGCGTTTAAGTGGAAGAGAAGTAGAGTGGGAACTGATGACGTTCCCTCATATATCCCAAACCTTTATATCAGGAGGGATAATTCACCCTGAGAGAGGGTTGCACGAAAAAGGAAATTATCACATCAATGCTGTACATAATGAAGAGTCTGAATGAAGAAACCTTGAGGGCATTCGTCCTTATGAATCGGAAAGCTCTTTAAATAATTGGGTTGCAGAGGAACTTCCTGTAGTTTTTAAAGATTTTTCAGAGTAATTTTCAGAACACTCTTATTGCTCTAAAGCCTAGGAGTAGTAAGATTTAATTTGTAAAATAAACTCATGTTCGGATATTTGCATTTCAATAAAACACGACTTTTGTTATCAATCTGAGTGAATATTCTTTTATACCGATCAATATTCTTTTGACCTCTTTAAATTCTTTCAAATTTTTTATTTCATACATAAAGCATAAATAAACATTCTTAAAATTCATTCATTCTTTGTATATTCTTTCGTACCCCGCAGGTCCCTAAATATCAACGACATGAGCATTGATATTACAAATCCTGAATTCTCTTTTGAGCAAGATATGTATTTAGAAGAACCTCAGGATTTTGAGGATGACAGGGATTGTAATGTGTCTCCAGATCTGTTAAGAATGGTGAAACAAGAGGAGAAACAAATCCTACCTTGGGAGAAAGAGGCAATAGAGATTGTAGTCTTAGAGGAAGGAAAAGAGGTGAAAACAGGGACACATATTGCAAAGGAAACGAGATAAGGTCTTGTTGAGCTACTACGTGAATTAAAAGATATCTTTGCATGGTCATATGAGGATATGCTGGGTTTGAATACTGATATCGTGGTACATTGTCTCCCCATAAGACAAGATTGCAAGCCAGTCCAACAAAAATTATGAAGGATGAGGCCTGATATTGTATTGAAGATAAAAGATGAAGTCAAGAAGTAGTTTGATACTGGATTCCTACAAGAGGTTAAGTATTCAGAATGGGTGGCTAACATTGTGCCTGTCCCAAAGAAGGATGGGAAGGTACGAATGTGTGTTAATTACAGAGATTTGAACAAAGCTAGCCCAAAAGACAACTTTCCTTTACCGCAATCGACACTTTGGTGGACAATACTGCGGGATATTCGTTGTTTTCTTTTATGGATGGCTTCTCAGGGTACAATCAGATAAAAATACATCCTGAGGACATGGATAAAACCACCTTCATAACATTGTGGGGCACCTTTTGTTACAAGGTAATGCCCTTTGGGCTGAAGAATGCAGGGGCAACATATCAAAGGGCTATGGTGACCTTATTCCATGATATGATGCACAAGGAGATTGAGGTGTATGTTGATGACATGATTGCCAAATCTCGAACAGAGACGGAGCATATTGAAGTCTTGAGGAAGTTGTTCCTGAGTTGAGGAAGTTTCAGTTGAAGCTTAAATTGGCAAAGTGCACCTTCGGAGCTAGGTCGAGGAAATTATTGGGCTTTGTGGTTAGCGAAAAGGGAATATAAGTTGACTCGGACAAGGTTAGAGCCATACGAGAATTGCCTCCACCACGTACGCAGAAGGAAATTTGGGGTTTTCTTGGAAGGTTGAATTATATCGCTCGGTTTATTTCAAAATTAACTGAGAAATGTGATTCTATATTTTGCCTCATTAGAAAACACAACCAAGGTACTTGGGATGAGGAATGCCAGAATGCTTTTGATAAGTTAAGCAATACTTGTTAAACGCTCCAGTGTTATCTCCGTCTAGTCCAGATAGACCATTAATTTTGTACTTATCAGTGTTTAGTAATTTTATGGGGTGTGCGCTAGGTCAACGTGACGAGTCAGGAAGAAAGGAGAAGGCGATATATTACCTTAACAAGAAATTCACAGAGTGTGAGATGAGATATTCGCCAATTGAGAAGTTGTGTTATGCTTTAATCTGGACGACTCGAAGGTTGAGGAAATATATGCTATATCATACGACTTGGATAATTTTGAAACTTGATCCATTAAAGTACATGATGGAGTCAACAGCCCTAAATGGAAGAATGGCAAGATGGCAAGTACTGCTTTCAGAGTTTGATATAGTCTATGTGAGTCAAAAGGCTATAAAAGGGAGTGCGATAGCAGAATTTCTGGCTAGCAGAGCTCTAGAAGATTATGAGCCATTAAGCTTTGATTTCCCTAATGAGGAGTTGATGTATGTGGCAACTATTGAAGAAATCCATGGAAGCTGAACTTTGACGGCGCAACCAACGTGGTAGGAAATGGAATTAGGGTAGTCTTGGTATCCTCAAATGGTGATCATTATCAATTTACATGTAAATTGGATTTTCACTGCACGAACAATATGGTCGAGTATGAAGCATGCATCATGGGGATTTGAGCGGCAGATGGCAGATGCTTTAGTAACACTAGCTTCCATGATTAAAGCAAATAAAAAAGAGGATGTTAGACCAATTCAGATGAGTATTTTTGAGGATCCAGCTTATTGCTGTAACATCGAAGAAGAGGAAAAGGATGACCATTATTGGTATCAAGATATACTACGATATGTGAGAAATCGTGAATATCCTGAGCAGGCAACTGAGAATGATAAAAGAACTTTGAGGAGGTTAGCCTGTGGATATGTACTAGATGGGGATATCCTTTATAAAAGAAGGAAAGATCAAGTAGTTTTGAGATGTGTCGATGCTGTGGAAGCTAGACAAATCTTGGAAGAAGTACATGAAGGCGTTTGTGGGACATATGCTAATGGCTTTACAATGGCAAGGCAGATCATGAGGTTTGGATATTATTGGTCTACTATGGAAGGAGATTGTACCAGTTATCCCAAGAAATGTCATAAATGCCAGATATATGGGGACAAGATTCAAGTACCACCTTCACTCTTACATGTTATGACTTTTCCATGGCCCTTTTCCATGTGGGCATGGATGTCATTGAGCCAATATCACTAAAAGCTTTGAATGGGCATCGTTTCATTTTCGTGATCATCGACTACTTCACGAAATAGGTAGAGCCGGCTTCATATGCTAGTGCTACCAAGCCGGCAGTAAGTCGATTCTTGAAAAAAGAGATTATTTGTCGGTATGGAATGCCTGAGAGGATTATATCGGATAATGCATTGAACTTGAATAACAGCATGATTGCAGAAGTTTGCAGCCAATTCAAGATCAAATATCATAATTCATCTCCATATCACCCAAAAATGAATGGGGCAATGGAAGCTCCCAACAAAAACATCAAGAAGATAGTGGGGAAAATGACTGAGACCTACAGAGATTGGCATGAGAAATTACCATTTGTACTCTTGGCTTATCGAACGTCCATCAGAACTTCTACTGGGGCAACTCCTTTCTCGTTGGTTTATGGGATGGAGGCAGTGTTACCCATTGAAGTGGAAATACCTTCTCTTCGAATTTTATCAGAGATCAAGCTGGATGAAGCAGAATGGATTCAGTCCCGGTATGATCAACTGAATTTGATTGAAGAAAAAAGGTTAAGGGCTATTCGTCATGGTCAGATATATCAGAAGCGGATGATGCAAGCTTATGACAAGAAAGTTCGTCCAAGAGAATTTCACGAAGGGGACCTTGTACTGAAAAAGATTCTTCCCATACAGAAGGACTTTAGAGGAAAATGGATGCCGAATTGGGAAGGGTCGTATGTTGTGAATAAGGCTTTCTCTGGTGGTGCACTGATTCTGACAGAAATGGATGGAAAGAGTTTACCCAATCCAGTGAATTTAGATTCAGTCAAGAAGTACTTTGTCTAAAGAGAAGGGAACCCGAGGTGAAAACCCACAAACGGTGCTTTGAGACTTCTAAAAAAAAATGGAGAGGCCAATGTGAAAACCAGCAAAGGGAGTCTTGAGACCAAAGAGGATTTGAGTTGAAAACCCGAAAGGGCTGCTCAAATTTCGGAAAGCATGCAGTGACCTTGCCATACTGGATTTGACAAGAAGTGGAGTGTGTTACATACCGGAGCATCAACAAAGCACTTTGGATCTTCTAAACACATGTTAAACTCAAAACAGTCTTTATGAAATTTGTATACAGAAGCCCAAGCTGTGATATGTTGGACATCTGATTTTTGTCCTGTTTACTATCTTTGGATTCTTTTTCTTCTCAAAGATATGTTTTCAGGTTACCTTCCTGTTGTATTCTGATGATTTATCTAGCTCAAATTATTTGTCTTCCATTATTCATAAAGTGTGTTGCATTGAAATAATGATTAATGAGCTAAATATTTTTTTTCAAGTGAAGTTTTACATATTACTCTGGAATTCTCTAGATAATACGAGAAATTAAAACAGAATAATTGTTTGAAGAATTCCCATGAGTGAAGGCCGGAGGTACTTGAGGAAATTTCTTTTTCAGTCCAAAGGATGATTGGACAATTCAAACGATTCAATCCTAGGAGAGGATCGTCTCCAACAGGTCGTAACATTCGAAGAATGGTACAAAAGGACCAATTTGGTTCAAAGCATACGAGCAGAGTATGATTGATATTTCAAGAAAAAATAAAGATGAAACTCGGCTGGATGAATGAATAAAGGCGTCCGAAATAGGAGTTATTTTCATAACATTTTGCATCATAATATGTTTAATTAGGAGCATTTGATTCATTTCGAGCATGACATCTTAATCATCGGGCATGAGCACATATGCATTCTACAGGTTATGTCCTTTAAGGGGAAATGTAGATCTAAGATGACAAATTTGGCGTCTCTGTAGTGACAGAGAGCAGATCGAAGATAGCAGATTTGGCGTCTCTATATTGACAGAGAGGAGATCGAAGATAGCAGATTTGGCGTCTCTGTATTGTCAGAGAGTAGATCTAAGAGAGCCGATTTGGCGTCTCTATATTGTCAGAGAGCAGATCGAAGATGATAGATTTGGTGTCTCTGTAGTGACAGAGAGCAGATCGAAGATAGCCGATTTGGCGTCTCTGTATTGTCAGAGAGCAGATCGAAGATAGCAGATTTGGCATCTCTGTATTGACAGAGAGCAGATCATCGATAGCAGATTTGGCATCTCTGTATTGACAGAGAGCAGATCACCGATAGCAGATTTGGCGTCTCTGTATTGACAGAGAGTAGATCGAAGATAGCAGATTTGGCGTCTCTGTGTTGACAGAGATCAGATCAAAGATGACAAATTTTGCGTCTCTGTATTGGACGGGGAGCAGATCGAAGATAGCAGATTTAACATTCCTGAGTTACAGTGAGGCAGTTTGAAGCTATCAGAATACCTTTGAGGAAGATGATGATCAAGATTTCGAGACTCGGCCAGGCCGAGCAAATTTGGTCCTTTTAATCTTTCCTCTATTCTTGTTGTGACATCCCAAAATTGACCATAGTCGGGAAGTGGTTTCGGGACCGCTAAACCGAGTCACCGACATGTTCGAACGTAATATTTATTGTCTAGAATATGTGAAAATGCATGTGTGAATTTTGAATTCTTTGATTTAGTTAATTTGATTGTGAATTGAAAGAAAAAGGACTCATGTGAAAGGATTTAAATAGATGTGGCTAATTCTAGGAGATTAATAAAAAGGATGAAGTAAAATAAATGGACTTGCATGTCAAATAGCCCATTCCTAAGGGTAGTGGCCGGCCATGTCAAGAGTGATGGCCAAGGGAAAACATGTTTCAAACATGTTTAGCTAATGGATTATGCTTGAAAGAATAAAGAAATGAAATTGAAAAAAATAGGATATGATGAAAACAAAAGAAAAAAAAAGTGTTCATTCTCTCATTTTCTCCTTGCTTGGCGAATATACTAAGAAGAAAGGGGGAAAAAGCTTGAGAAAATCAGCCATGGGAGCTTACTAGACTAAGGTGTTTTGATACAAGAAGGTATGTTTTATGCCACTCTTGAAAATGCATGCATGATTTGGAGGATTGGTTCAAAATTTTCCTTGAATCTCAAATCGAAACTAAGTTGTTAGGTGAGTTAAATTTCGGCCATGCATGTTGTTTTCCTTGGTGAGTGTTTTGATGTTGTTGTGATGAAAGCATGGAGATGAGTGAGTTCGAATGTTTAACAAAAAGGAAATTTTGTGCCATTGAGTTCTTGTTGTTATGTGTGTGTGCATGAGTATTCGCCATGCTATAGAATTTATGTTGCAAAATGATTAATGCTTAATGAGATGTATAATAGTACTTGTGAATGAGCTTGAGAGTATTTAAACAATTAGACATGAAAAGGGTGGTAATGAGGCTGAAAAATTGTTGGATGGTTAATTGGGTAAGGAATGAAGCATTCGCCATATGGGGTATAAATGGGCATAGGTGTTAAATACCTTGTATTGGAAACTTTGATAAATAAGTAGCAATAAATTAAGATGAGATTGAGTAAATTTTCAGCTTAGTTGTGTTAAGTATTCGCCAATAACCATAATAATGCATGTGAATGCCGTATGTTTGTGTTTGATGGAGAGGTAAATTGTTTGATTTAGCTCAAGAGCAAAGGGAACTAGATTGGACAAAGGAAAGGAGAAAGCAAACGAGTAGCCGATTTGGAACCGTTCTACCCCAAACAAAGTAAGTCATTAAGCACATATGTTTGATATTGCTTAAATGATTGGAAAATCTATGCAATTGTGTTTAATGGAATGCTATATATGTATAAATGAAATTGTATGTGTATGGAGTGAGGATAATTGTTGAATGTAAAAGAAATAGTGGAATGTGTAGAAAGTTTGCTTTCGGCACTATGTGTCTGGCAATACGTGTGTATGGTGACGAGATTGGCACTAAGTGTGCGTGCTGGAAATATATGGCACTAAGTGTGCGTGCTGGAAATATAAGGCACTAAGTGTGCATGCTGGAAAAATATGACACTATGTGTGCAAGCTGGAAAAATACTGACCTTGGGTGTGCGAGCTCGAAGGGTAGGGCACTGTGTGTGGGGCTTAAATTGCGTGGCACTAAGTGTGCGAAATCGAGTGGTAAGCACTGTGTGCGTACTCTATATATATGGAGGGTGTGTCTCCATTGAATTGAGTATGGACAGCGGATCGGTAAGTACCTCGAGCTCATGACGAATAGAGAATACGTTCATGCTTGGGGTTGAATTTGGTAAGCCTTAAATCTATGTGATGATTGAAATTGTATGGTTGTGCTGGAAAATGAGTTAATGTGTAAAAATGCTTCGATTATCTTGTTGTGTAGAATATGAAATGTGGATGTATGACTTGGTACGAGATTGGACCGAAAGGTCCGAGGTACTATGGTATAGATTCGATATGGATGAGTACCTAGCCTCGTTTGTTGTACATGTTGTAGTAACTTTATCGATGGATTGATGAATGCTTATGACTTACTGAGTTGTAAACTCACTCGGTGTTTTTCTTGTCACCCATTTTAGGTCTCTCGGACTCGTATTGTTTATGCGTGATCGGGACCGTCGTTGAAGTCATCACACCGCTGAAATCTTGTGGTATTGTTTTCGTTGTTGAAGAACATTTGGCATGTATAGGCTATTATATTTTGTAGAATTGTGGGTTGTAAACTTTAAGCCATGTGAAAATGGCCTATGTGGTCGCCCAAAGGGATGCTAGAACCTATAGCCACGAGTCTTAGAAACTCTAATTTTGATAAGGTGGCCATAATTTGTGTCATGTATGATGGATGATTAAGGCCAAGGAAAGATTCATGAAATTGGCATAGTCTACTGCAGTAACTGTTGCGGACAGCAGCAGTGAGATGAGATTGAAAAATCACTAAAAATAGTAGAAGTAGAATTAAATAGTGAGTAAATTATGAAATTGAACCTTGATGAATCTATTTTTATATGGATGAAACGAAACGACCATATGAGCAGTATACTGAGAATTATTAAAGTTCTCGTGAGACAGGACCAGAACGGTTTCTGGGTCCCCTGTTGCGACTTTGAAAATTTACCATAAATTATCCAGAAAGAATTAGGAGTCATGTATTATATGTACAGATTCCATTTTGAGTCTAGTTTCATTAGAAACAAACGGCACCAGTATTAAAGCCCTGTACAGAGAGATATTCAAGTTGTAACGCGCGAAGGTCAGAGCAGTCGATCCCTGTAACATGGGTGACTTTAACTAATAAACTGTACCAATTGGCCCAACCAAAAATTCTAGAAATAAATCCATGGATGGGTATGTGAGTCTAAATTCAGGGAAAATTTACGAAACCAGTTTCCGAGTTTTGAAACTCGAGATATGATTTTTAAGGCGACGGTGACGCAGTTTTCCAGCCTGACTGGTAATGTCAAATTGGTTGGTACCTTGAGAGGATTTGGCCGTTAACCCCTCGTGTCCGACACCGGCGACAGTCACGAGTTAGGGGTGTTACACTTGTACAGTAATAAAGAAAGAGGGGCAGCTGTAATAGCCCAAATTTGCCCGGGCTCGTGAAATGAAATAAACATAATTTATAAACTGAAAATAAAATGTCATTGTTAATGTCCAATTTACAATAAATAGGCCTAAAGGCCTGATAGCCCAAACTCGATGACACTTGTAGCCCAACTGGTCTAAACCAGAATACCCATTAACCCTATACCTGGTTACACCTAAAACCCTTAGCCGATGTACCCGAACTTGACCCAAATCAGTAAAGCCCAGTAAGGCCCAATCCCTAAACTGAATCAGGAAACCCTAGGGTTTCCAGAAGCTTCGCGCTGTAAACACCCCAATCGTCACGCTCCTTTCGTCTCGCGCCGTTCCAGTGGACTTTCATCGGCGCTGTGATTCTAGCTCCGTATCGCGCCGTAATCGGCACATGAATCAACGCCAGCGCACACACTGCCGTGATATCCTCGCTGGTACCTGTAAAAAGGAAAGAACTACAGTAGGAAAGGGAAGCAAATATGGAAAGAAATCCAAAATTTCTTTCCCAAAATGTAACAATTTACAGAAGGCTATAAAAGCCTATTTTCTAATCTATAAAAAGGACGATTTTTTTTATATATACAAGCAGTTGATACACACATAGACAAAAAATACCAACAGATTATCGAAGAAACAGAGGTGATTTTTTTACTTTATTTTTTCTTTCGTAATGAATGTATGAAAATATCACTAAAATAAGGAAATGAGAAGCTTACCGACGGATTTGCGTTAAAAAAACAAAGCTTTCCAGCTTCCGACCGCCGTATGTGGCAAAGTTGATGGCGGCGAGTAGGCGCGTGGGAACCCGTGGACGGAGACTCAACGGAGCTCCGAGGGCCAGCCTTCAATCCTTTTTTAGAGGATTTTTTTTTGTTTTTTTTAAAAACCGTGTTTTAAAATGATTTTAAGGCCAAAGTTGGCTTATATAGCTTCATAAGAACGACGTCGTTTTGGTTTAAAACAATAGGCCTCAAAACGGCGTCGTTTCAAAGCTTAGGATCCGTGTGTTGACCCGAAACCCGGGTAGGATCCGCGCGTTTTTATTTAAAGGGGTAATTGCCCAATTGATCCTCCCACATTTTTATTATTTACAATCTCATTTGATTTTGTTTTAATTTAGCCCTGACCTTTTATTTTTATTTCAATTTAGTCCTATTTACTATTTTAAAGCTTATTTCGGGACGACGTCGTTTTGGGATTAGGGTCAAATTGCCCAGTGAGGCACTTAACTTTTAACGCGTGTTTCAATTAGGTTCAAAATTCATTTTATTTATTTAAAATTAACCCTAGATTTTTATTTAAATTCAATTTTAATCCCTTTATATATATACATTTTACATATAATTTATTTATTTTAAATATTTTAAATATATTATTTATTTTGATAAACATTATTTATACATGTAAAAATTATTATATTTATTTTTTATTTATGTGATTATTTATCGTATTACTTATATTTCATTGTATATTATATATATATATATTTTATTACATATTATATATTATTATATATTGTTCTCTATATTATCTTCATTTTATTATATATTATTTTATTATTTATTATTTATGAGCATATATATAATTAAAATTTGTATATTATTATTAAATAATGCATATATCATTATTAAATATTTAATGTCTAACATTTTTAAATTGACTACAAAATTTTGTACCTATTTAACATATTAATTTTTTTATAAGTATATTAAATTATTATATCATGTAGTGTATATATATATTAATCATCTCTAAAAACTCTCCTTTATCATTTATACATTGTTTTAAATATTTTATTTTTAAAATAATTCATCTATTTTTTAAAAAATTTGTATTTGTTTTCTTATCTTTTTTTGATTTATATGTTCATGATTTGTTTATTTATTTTTGTATCTTTTGTGTTTATTTAATATTGTTTTAGTATGCTAATGTTATCTCACCAACTATTTGTTATTTTTATGTTATTTGTTGTTTATCATGTTTGCATAAAATTGATTATTTATGTTATTTTAAGTTATATTTGCATAAAATATTGTTATATATTATGTAATTTATATTGTTATATTCATTATGCTATATTTTGCATGAAATATTATTATGTAAGTATGTATGTATTATGTAATCTATATTGTTATGTTCATTGTTTTCTGTGATTATATTTGCATGAAATGATAATGTATATTATGAAATTTATGTCATTATTTATCATTTTCTATATTATATTTGCATGAATTGTTAAAGTATGTATCATATAGTTTGTATTATTTGGTATCGATACCTTGTAATATGTTAAATACATCATTGTCATAAAATTTATATTTCATTTAATCCAAAAGAATTTTAAAAATAAGGCAATGTTTTTTTGGTATTTAGGAATTCAAGAAGTAATGGCCTAACATGCTGGGTTGCGATTTCCCATTTGTCTAAATGTCTAAAATATCCTTCTAAATAGATTTCGTAAATCACGAGATGATTTCAGTTACGAAAGTTTAAAAATATCGTGTCTAATCATGCTGGATGTGATGTTTGTACTCTTTTGGAGCGAAGGAATCTTGATTTTTTTTAACTCAAATTATTACGGTTTTTAAAATAAGATCTTATTTCTAAATTCTTTCAAACTTTTGACATTAAGACAAAATTATTCAATTTGGTACCAATTTTGGGCGTTGCGAGGGTGCTAATCCTTCCTCGTACGTAACCAACTCCCGAACCCGTTTTCTCACAACTTCGTAGACCAAAATGTTTTGTAAGGTGATCCAATCACACCAAAAATGGTTGGTGGTGACTCCCGTTTTCAAAATATTTTCCCCTTTAAAAAGGGTTTCGACAAACCCTATAATAGAATTTGAACATGAGAAACCATAAATTTTAAAAATCGTGATTTTATCATTTCAGTCGAAACTATACATAATTTTTATATAATTACTTAGAAATTCTATAACATGCGTATGCATGAGAAAACAACACATTTAGAACACATGTGAATGTCTATAAATAACATATAATAAATAATGAAATGCAAAATTTGAAACTAATAACAACATATATGCATTATGTATGAAATTAAAATAAAAAATATAGTTTAAATTGTGAGTAAAAAGAAATTTAACTAAGTAAATTCATTAAATTTAGAATATTAAATGAACTCCAATCATTTATCATGATATTGCTATTTTTCTTCAGTTGGTATCGAATTGACTTGTGACACTAACTCAATCGACAATATGATCAATCGATTATGACATACCCATGATGTGGGTAAAAATAATGATATAATATATTTATTAAAAATTGATATAAAAATAAATGTTACTTTAGTTGAAATGGTTAAATTGGAAGAATATATATTTGGTGTCTTTAGCTCAAATTTATCATAAGCATATATTTTTTCTAGATTTTTTTATAAAAGAGAAAAACATTTAAATTAATATTTATTATTTTATGTAAATAAGAGTCCTTCAATAATTTAATAATCGAATTGAAATCCAATTATGAGTGACACCAACTCAATACATTGTTTATTCTTTACATATGATATAGTGGGATATGTGATAAAATCTTTTTGGTCATATTCTAGTTTCGTTGATCTTAATTTAACCTAACGGATGGAAGAGTGAAATGTAAAGGACCATTTTAACGAGCCTTTCTTAATATTCTTTGTCACTGAGGGGTTTTATAATCATCAAAATGGCCGTCGTGGGATTTCGTGAGGCAACTATCCTTCTAAATGCAAGTTGTAATGAGGTATGATTTGGCATAATGTGACCCCTCATTTTTCTCATGGATCTAATTAAATTAGATCGATTCATTATGACAAGATTGATTCAAAACAATGTTGAAATCAGATTAACAACAATGGATTAGGTACAGAAGAAAATGAAGAAAATGAAGTAGATTGTTGAGAGAGATTATTTTTGGGAGTAAAACTCAAATGAAGAAATGAAGATTGAAGGTTATCGGGTTACTTTTGGAGTAAAAAGAATTTAATAACATTTTTAACTGTTTTAAATTATATTTCATTTTGTTTCTAATTTTCATTTATAAAATTAAAATTATTGAAAATAACACATGGAGGCTAATGTGGTACGATATAATTGATCAATGATGATTTAATGTGATTAGAGTAATGGAGGAATATTTAAGTACCATTTTAATTAAAAATTAGGTATTAAATTGGAAAAATAAGTACAGTTTAGCAGTTGTCAATTAAGCCTTGTTACTGATGTTGGAAAATAATAGATATTTTAGAATTTTGAGGCATATTATTTTATTGATAAAATTGAAGGTTTAAATAATAAATTATGGATTTATATTCTATATAATATGCTCAAAATTGTTGAATGATGAATGATAAATTGATGCTCAAATTAAATAATAGTTCTGTCTCTTGATGAACAGTTGTATCTTTTGAATAATTGTATCTCTTGGTGAACAGATTCATTGCTTTTGGTTTAATATTGCAATTTTTCATTCATTGTGTCTGTTCACTTATATCTATTAACTTTTTAACAAAACTCTTCATGAATCGATCTAAATCTTTTCATTCATTTCCTCTCCTCTATATAAAGCCATGTTAGGAGACTTTCAAAACACATCATCAAAAACCATCAATATAAAAAATTCTTTCTAAATTCATTCATCCTGGTGATAGAGAAAGGTAAGATTGTGTTCGATTGATCACTATTGTTATACTACTACTATGATCATTTGTTGTTGTATCCTGGGAAACAGATGTCCAACATTACTCAAAGCACCGAGGAGAGGTCGAATCAGTCTTAAGGAAATTGTTCATACATGTCTTAACAAAATTCTTCTTCTAATTTTCAACTCGGTCCGTTTACAGGTATTCTGTTGTGTTACTGCTACTGCGTTGTATTGCATTATTATTGTTATTGACATATTAATACTACATACAATATTATATTTTTCTTACATTCTTAAGACATATGATTTGTTATAGTTTTAATCTAAGGCGTACATATTACCATCGTAACTTATTTGGTTTATACTTCTGTTTCAGATTTTAATTTATTTAATGATTCTGGTTATTCATTCTGAATATAGAAAAATATCTTGTAACGCCCCAAAAATCCCGAAACCCAAAAATCCTAAAATCTAGAACTTTTTTTGTTTTCGGTTTTGATAAAAATTGTGTTTTATATTCCTAGCCATGTGATAATTATAGTAGGTCTTAATTAAGGTTTGAGTTTGAACCTAGGGGTAAATGAAATTATAGTTTAATTATTAAAAGGACCTTGTTGGCAAGTAGTTGGGCTTTTAAATAAAGATGGGGAAGAATAGCATAAAAAAGCCTTATGGAAGAGTGGCTAAGTGACGCCACTTAGAGTGTAGGGAGGTGGCGTTAGTGGCTAGCAAGGAGATCCAAGGTTCGAATCCTAGTTTAGTATTTTTAAAAGTTTAATTTTGGCCTTCTAGAAGGATGGAAGTGGCATGAAGATGGACTCTAAGGGGAGTGATTAGAAGAAAAATTTGAGGAAAGGATCAAGGGGTTACCAGGAAGAAAAATGAGGGGATGAGAAGTGAGGAGCAAGTGGAGCCGAAATGGGAACTTTGGCTTGAGGAATTTGGCCATAAGGGTTATAAATAGGTGCGAATGCAAGGGTATCAGGCTAATGCCGAAATCTTTTTTTCACCTTGCTACTGGAAACCCTATTCTCTTCAAGATCCAAAAAGCTGAAAACCCTTGCTTCTTTCTTTCTTTTCTTATGCCGATTCTCTATTCTTCCTTTGCTCAAGTCTTTGATCCATTGTTAGTTAGCCGATTTCTTCTTGATTCCCTTGGTGCTAGATAAACCTTGTTCATCATACCAAGTTTGAAAGTCGAAAAGCTGAATCTTCCAAGGGCCAAATACTCTTTGACCGAATCTAGTGTAAGTGTTTGCTCTTCCAGTCGATTTTTGCTAAGGTATCGATTATTGTTCCTCACTTCTTCTAATTGGTTTTTGGGTAGGAATAGGTATATAATTTTAGTTTTTGGATCCCTGCCGATTTACTCTTCAGGTGAGAAACATTGGTAAGTATTTTTAATCTTAGTTGGTCGAATGGTCATAGTTAAGGTAAGAGGACTTGTGTTGGGTACTGGTCACCTATTATTCTGGTTTTTATAGTTAAGATTGATGCAGATCTAGGAGTTGATCGTGGTTAGTGATTAAAGAAAGGGTTGTTGTACTTGTCGCGTAAGGTAAGGTGAAAGGTAAGTTTCGATTTTAGTAAAAATATGTATTAAGCATGCGATTAATTGTAGGATGATATCGTTTGTAGGTTGGTGACTAAGGGAATTAAAGCATGATTGCTTACCAGGTGTGTACATACACTGCACACACAAGTAGATCGGCAAAAGCTGAAAAGCTGAAATGCCTAAAAGTCGAAATACCGAAAAGTCGAAAGTTTGGCTGCGGTAGTCTTGCGAGTGCGCGAATACTTGTGAGCAAGAAACCGATAGGTTGCCTAAGGGCCATGGGTGATTCCATGGACTTGGGCTGTGATTTGGCCAACCGGGCTAGAATAGGCTTAATGGGCCCGATGGGCTGTTGGGCCCATAATAGGCAAAATTTGATAATTGATGTTATATGATAGAAAATTTGTTTGTGAGCATGAATATAAGGTGATTTGGGCCTAACGGGCCATATAAAGGTGATTTGGGCCTAATAGGCCATATGAATATGAATTGGGCATGATGAGCCATATGAATGTGAATTGGGCCTGATGGGCCATATGAATGAGATGTGCCAAGTGGGCCATATGTGTGTATGTAAGGGTTTTGGGCCTAGTATATGATAACTACATAAAACTTAATTAATATATTGCAACCGTGGACAAGTCATAGGGTTAAGGTGTGGCAACGGGTATATGCATGTCTAAGATTGGATCTAGGGAGAGCTTGGTACTTAAGCGGTCTTAATGACTCACCTCATCTTCTCTAGAATCTAACCTGGTGCATAGTATTCGTTCATCTTAGCTCACGGGATTTGTTAACGGGCCAAGGTAAGTAAAAATCGTAATAAAGGAAAAATTGTCGGAATGCCCCTAAGGGTGGAAATAACCAAAATACCTCTAGGTTTTAAATGTAAGTTTTATGGATGTGACATGCATACATATGATATTCTGCTTAGGTTGCATATGGGTTGGGAATTATGGAACGGAGGAAGTATATGAGGATCGCATGATTGCTTGACAATCATGGATTCGTCGACGGCTTTTAAAGCCCAATATGTAAATGAAGGTAGTTCCGCAACTGGGCTACCATTGATGTGTCGGTTGGGTGGGTTGATATTTATATCCTCACATGGTGTGACGGGGGATGGAGCTGGTATGTAGCGGATGGATTATTGGGATGGGATTGCATTTCATGTTTGTTGTATGATGATTTTTCGAATGTTTGTTTTTTTGACGAGGGTTGTATACACTGAGTTTGCGAAAACTCACCCTCTCTTTTATTTTATTTTCAGGTGATGCTTAGTAGAAGGTTCCATGTTTAGAGGGATTCTGGGTGGCCAGCTAGCAAGACAATTTGGATTCGTTTTAAAAGTATTTAAGTTACTCATTTATTAAGTAATTTTCATTTAAGTATGGATTGTAATAAGGCCTCCCCCTTTTATTATTGTTTGGTTATTTAAATTCGTGCGTTGTAATTATAAGAAGTGGATCATGGATTTTCTAAGCTATAGTTTTCTTTTAATACTACATTTCCTCAATTAAAGTTTTTAAGGATAAGTTTTCTTAACTCAAATGGTTTAAGCAAAGCTTCGCAACAGAAAAGGGATTTTTACTAAGTAATTAAGATGTAACTTTTAAGGAAGGGTTTTCAATGAAAACAAGGTTTTCGCCAAACACTTCAATGTGACACGCCAGATTCGGCCATAACGTCTAGGCCGGGTTTGGGGTGTTACATTTAGTGGTATCAGAGCCTAGGTTGCAAAACTCGGGCTGTGAAATAGGCCTTATTACTTGGTTCCTTTTTGTGTTTTAAATTTTTTTTGATCGAATTACAATGTTTTTGGAAAAAGGAAAGTCTTGCTGAGCGGTACACCGAGTCTCCGATGTCGAACCAAGTAAGTTCTTCTGTTCTTAACTGTTCTTGAGCCTGTTTAAATTGCTATACAGTAGATAGTTAGAGGGCTACTTTAGTCGATTATGTTAGAATAGAATTGAAGCCCGTAGGATCTTGAAATTGTAGAGGATTTACGAAAGCAACTCTCTTTTTAAATACTTTCATAAAACAGCGGGTTAATTATTAAAACTAACTAAAACTTCATAAAAATTTTAATCCAAAAAATACGTGAATCGACAATGAGTGCTAGAAGATGTGCGAGAGGACGTGGCCAAGGTCGCGAAAGTGTTAGGGCTGAGTCGTCAGCGTCAGGCCATAACCTGATGTTAGAGTAGAAGAGGCTCCGGCTTCACCCGTAGATGGGACTGGACAGTACGATCGGGCCGCAAGAGAAGATGCATTGTCGCAAGTAATGCTAAGGATTTTGGAAAGGGTCGCTGGGCCCAATAATGACACTGAAAATCGGGGGTAAATTACGGAGTGACTTCGATTGAATGGGGCTGAGATCTTTAAGGGTGTGGCTGGCGTGGCTCCTAACGTGGTGGAATATTGGTTGGAGGCCACTGAAAGGATAATGTAGGACTTGGACTACTCACCAGAACAAAAGCTGAAAGGGGCAGTGTCACTGCTTAGGGAAGAAGCCTACCAGTGGTGGTTGACTGTGAAAGAGGGCACCCAGCCAGAGCAGGTCACTTGGAAGTTTTTCAAAGCTGCATTCCAAGGGAAGTATGTGGGTGCAAGTTATTTGGATTCTAGAAGGAAGGAGTTCCTGAACTTGACCCAAGGAAACAAATCAGTGGCGGAGTATGAGGCAGAGTTTCTACGCCTTAGTAGGTATGCAAGAGTAATGGTGGCAATAGACTATGAGCGTTACGTTAGGTTTGAAGATGGACTAAGAGATAGCCTCAGGGTTTTGATAGCTCCACAAAGGGAGCGAGTTTTTTCGGAGTTGGTGGAGAAAGCAAAGATAAAGGAGGAGGTGAAGCGCACGGAACACCTAAATCGAGAAAGAAAGGGGTAAGAGTAAAAGGGAGGCTGAGATCCTGGTGTTGGATAGATGCCTAGGGCTAGGGCCAGAGTTAATGGGCCAGATAGAGCAGGGCCCCCTGCTGTTAATCCAGGAGTGCCATTTTGTGCTGATTGTGGGAAAGGTCATGTAGGCTAGTGTTGGAAGAGGACAGAAGCTTGTCTAGCCTGTGGATCTATGGAGTATAGGATCAAGAATTGCCCTAGAATGTCAGCTCAGGTGCCAGTCGTGGACCGAGGTAGTGTACAGCCACCGAGAGGTGGTCAGCTACCGCTGAGAGGCCGTGATCAGGCCAGGGGTGGAAACGGTTTGGGTCATGGAGCACCAGGTAGAGGTGCTAGTCATGCTGAGGTGCGGTAGCCAACTTTGGTCTATGCAACATGTCGTCAAGAGGATGGAGACACTCCAGAGGTGACTAATGGTACGTACTTACCCATAGTGTGCTATTTACTTAAGTTGGAATTAGAGTGCGCAGTGGAAGTGTGGTATGGTAGTCTATGTTAGTAGTTGGAAATTTCGAGAACGAAATTTCTTTTAGTGGGGTAGAGTTGTAATGCCCCAAAAATCCCGAAACCCAAAAATCTCGAAACCCAAAACTTTTTTTGTTTTCAGTTTTGATAAAAATTGTGTTTTATGTTCCTAGCCATGTGATAATTATAGTAGGTCTTAATTAAGGTTTGAGTAAATACCGAAAAGTCGAAAGTTTGGCTGCGGTAGTCTTGCGAGTGCGCGAACACTCGTGAGGAGGAAACTGATAGGTTTCCTGAGGCCCATGGGCGATTCTATGGACTTGGGCTGTGATCTGGCCAACCGGGCCAGAATAGGCTTAATGGGCCCGATGGGCTGTTGAGCCCATAATAGGCAAAATTTGATAATTGATGCTATGTGATAGAAAATTTTTGTGTGAGCATGAATATAAGGTGATTTGGGCCTAACGGGCCATATAAAGGTGATTTGGGCCAAATAGGCCATATGAATATGAATTGGGCATGATGGGCTATATGAATGTGAATTGGGCCTAATGGGCCATATGAATGAGATGGGCCAAGTGGGCCATATGTGTGTATGTAGGGGTTTTGGGCCTAGTATATGATAACTACATAAAACTTAATTAATATATTGCGACCGTGGACAAGTCATGGGGTTAAGGTGTGGCAACGGGTATATGCATGCCTAGGATTGGATCTAGGGAGAGCTTGGTACTTAAGCGGTCTTAATGACTCACGTCCTCTTCTCGCAATCCTACCTGGTGCATAGTATTTGTTCATCTTAGCTCACGGGATTTGTTAACGAGCCAAGGTAAGTGAAAACCGTAATAAAGGGAGAATTATCGAAATGCCCCTTAGGGCAGAAATGACCAAAATACCCCTAGGTGTTAAATGTAAGTTTTATGGATGTGACATGCATACATATGATATTCTGCTTAGGTTGCATATGGGTTGGGAATTATGGAACGGAGGAAGTATATGAGGATCGCATGGTTGCTTGACAATCGTGGATCTGTCGACGGCTTTTAAAGCCCAATATGTAAATGAAGGTAGTTCCGCAACCGGGCTACCATTGATGTGTCGGTTGGGTGGGTTGATATTTATATCCTCACATGGTGTGACGGGGGATGGAGCTGGTATGTAGCAGATGGATTATTGGGATGGGATTGTATTGCATGTTTGTTGTATGATGATTTTTCGAATGTTTGTTTTTTTGACGAGGGTTGTGCACACTAAGTTTGCGAAAACTCACCCCCTCTTTTATTTTATTTTCAGGTGATGCTCAGTAAAAGGTTCGATGTTCAGAGGGACTCTAAGTGGCCAGGTAGCAAGACAATTTGGATTCATTTTAAAAGTATTTAAGTTACTCGTTTATTAAGTAATTTTCATTTAAGTATGGATTGTAATAAGGCCTTCCCCTTTTATTATTGTTTGATTATTTCAATTCGTGCGTTGTAATTATAAGAAGTGGAAAATGGATTTTCTAAGCTATAGTTTTCTTTTAATACTACGTTTCCGCAACTAAAGTTTTTAAGGATAAGTTTTCTTAACTCAAATGGTTTAAGCAAAGCTTCGCAACAGAAAAGGGATTTTTACTAAGTAATTGAGATGTAACTTTTAAGGAAGGGTTTTTAATAAAAATAAGGTTTTCGCCAAAACACTTCAATGTGACATTCCAGATTCGGCCATAATGTCTGGGCTGGGTTTGGGGTGTTACATGTCTCATACGTCAAACAACTTATCCAATTCAAAGGTTGATGCAATTGTCACTGCTAAGGCTATGAGCCGAACGTTACTTATGACTATGAGTCACAATGAACAACCTGCGAAATTCACTGGAGAGAATTTTAAAACATAGCAATAGAGAATGTTGTTATATTTGACCATGTTAAATATGACAAATTTCTGAAGGGTGATCCTCCTATTTTTAGAGAGGATGAGGAAGTTGTTATTATCGCTTTCAACATTGCCGAAGCATGGAACAACTCTGATTTCCTATGCCATAACTACATTTTGAACTGTTTATCTGAAGAACTTTATGAAGTATAGTATCAAGAAAATAGATAAGGAATTATGGGAATCGCTAGACCATAAATACAAAAATGAAGATGCTGGTGCTAAGAAATTCTTAGTTGCCAAGTTCTTAAACTTTGTAATGGTTGATTCTAAAGCTGTTGTAAATCAGGTGCAGGAATTCCAACCGATCATTCATGGTATTCTCGCAGAAGGGATGATTATAAGTGAATCCTTTTAGGTGGTAGCCATTGTAACATCCCGAAATAGGGCCTAGTCGAAGTAGTGGTTTTGGGACCACACATCTGACATTAAAATAATTATTTCATGATTATTATGAGGTCTAGGATATAAAAATAAACATGTGTTAAAGTTTCATGAAGAAATTCTATGTGTAAGGTGTCTAATTGGAAATTAAAGACCAAATTGAATAAGTTGTAAAACTTGGGTGCTAGAAGCAACTTGTATGAAATTGATTTGGAATGTTAATTAGAGGTCCTTAAAGTGTAATTTTTTCAATTTCTAAGTTTTTGTGCAAAAAATGGGAATGCATGGAAAATTTGGAAAGGTTAGTATGGAAGGGCATTTTGGTCATTTGGTTAATTAATGAAATAAAAATGGAAAATCAAGCAAAAATTCACTCATTTTCTTCTCCATGCTGCCAAATTTGGAGGAGTCTCCATAGCTAGGGTTTTCCAGCATTTCAAGCTCAATAGTAAGTGTTCCCTAGCCCTGTTTTAAACGTTTTTTGTATTTTTGAAACCCTTGTAACATGCTCTATCCATTTCTACCCATATTTCAAGCTAGGGTTCATGTTAGAAATTTGACCCATGCATGAGATGGTTTTTCTTTGATGATTTATGGAGGGTTATGAAAGTTAGATGTTATATAAACATATTTTGGTAGGTGATTTTTCATGAAAACATCAAAAGGGGGACCTAATTGAAAAAAGGTATAAAATGTGGGGTAGAAATGTGAAAAGGAAGAAAATGTGGGCTGCTATAGGTAAGAAAAATATTCAGCTAGGCTTGGGTAACTTAAAAATTTCATGGATTTCATTATACGAGCCTTAAGACTAAATTGTAAAAGTGTGAAAAGTTAGGGGCAAATTGGTCATTTTTCCTGGGGGTGAGTCTTAAGCCGAAAATAAACAATGGGAGGTATTAAAAATTTATTTTTACTGATATAGACCCCGAGGAACCAATTCCGGAGGTCGATCGTGGAAAACGAAAGGTTTCGGAATAATCGAGACACGAATTCGAAACGACTACCAGGTAAGTTCGTATAACCCGAAGTAAACTCTTTATTCTTAAATATGTATGGTTTTGAATGTATGAAAATTTAGATATTCATTGCATGAAAATCCATGAAATGTGGTGGTGTAATTAAAAAGGATGATAAATGTCCCGGTTGAAATAGAAAGGGAAATCCGATGGATAAATTATGGCTTACATGACATGAGATCCTGCATGTGTTGCAGAAAAAGATTTAGCCCAGACGGGTAATCCGATGATCTCAAAATAGAAAGGATCTAGCCCGGACGGGTTTTTCTTAAATGATCGAGCCTCCCGAAGAATATGGATGCATTAAGGATTTAGCTCGAACGGATAATCCGATTGATGACTGAATTTAGCCTGGACTGGCAATTTAGATCCGAGCTTATGAGAGCAATTGTTGTAAAAAGGGATTTAGCCTAGACTGGTAATCCTGACATTGCCCTATGGGCTATTACTACGGGGGATTTAACCTGGAATGGTAATCCCACCGTAAAATGTAAGATTCGCAGGAATGCGTTCTTGAGATGATCACTTGTATGACTCGACGTTTATTGGGCTATCCATCGAGATTACCGAGAATTTCAATGGGATTAACATGAGTAATAAAGAATGGAAATAGTGAATTGATGAGCTCATCTAAGATGAATGACAAGATGTATTGTTATGAGACAAACTTGATGATTGAGTGCATGTGATAGGAAAACTATTTCATGCTTATTGGAATTATTGCCTAAATAAGGTTGTTTGCTAATTAACTAGTAAGTTTATTTTCCAGTTATTCGGACCTACTAAGCATATAAATGCTTACCCCTCCCTCTTTTCCCTGTCTTATAGAGGTCGTGGACTCGTGAAGATTGGAAGACGGTTGGAGAATCAACACACTTTCATCTTGTCCCATTTTGGTATATAGATACTTTTATTTTGTTTAATGGCATGTATAAGGCTTTTGGTTATTTTGTTACATGTCATTTGGCTATCCAATGTAAGGGTTTAAATGGTATACTTATTCTTTTGTATATGGCCATAAGATGGGGCTCATCTTGATGTAGGTTGTAAACCTACTAATGGTGCATGTTTATGTTTAAATGATTCATGGGATATGGTGAGGAGGTTATCATGAATGGATGCTTGAAATGGGACCTAATAATTTGAGTGTAGTCATAGCATATAATGGTATATGACTATAATATGGCCTAAGTGTAAAATATAAAATGTACTATGTTAGTCCCTTATACGAAAAGGATAATTTAGCATGTACTAAGCTAATGAGATGAGGCTAACATGCGATGAGTCATGCTAAGGTTGTTTAAGAGTATAATGAGGCCATGTTAAATACCATTGAAGTCTTTAAGTGTGTATGGATGATAGAGGATAACCAAAGGCTTGGAAAATAGCCCTAGAAAGTCCATACGGGTAGACACACGGGCATGTATCTAGGCCGTGTGTGACAGACGGTCAGCTCCATAGGCGTGTTACCTGGTCGTGTGTCCCTTGTACTTAAAATTTTAGGTCAATTTGATTGGTAGTAAACACACGGGTAGAGACACGACCATGTGTCTCAACTGTGTAGAGGACACAGCCTAGAACATGGGCGTGTGCCTTGGCTGTGTGCCTCAAAATGAATGATGATGTCATAAACAGAATTTTTGGGTTTTTGGACATAGGCGGCTGCACGGGCGTGTCTAGCCGTGTGAGGGATATGGGCCAGGGACACGGGCGTGTGCTTGGCCACGTGAAAACCCCTATAGGTTCGAAATGAAAAATAAATTCAAATAATTCTACATGGGTGAGGGACACGGGCGTGTCCCCAGGCACACGGGCATGTGCTTTACCTCCGCACAGGCATGCGAGGCATAACCTTAAGAATTTTACTAAAATTTTCTATAGATCTCGGTTCAGTCCTGGATCGCTTTTAATGTATGTTTTGGACCTTGTAGTCCATAATAAGGACATTATGATGTTTTTTGATTGGTTTTAAATTAGAATGAAATTTTATAACCCGTGTCTTCCGAAGGTGTAAGAGTATGTGTCTGGTAATGCCTCGTACCTTGTCCCGGTCTCGGGTACGGGTAAGGGTTGTTACAACCATTATTGAAAAACTTTCCCTTGCTTAGAATGGCTTCAAGATATCTTAAGCATAAAAGAAATGAAATGATAGTGGAAGATCTGATTGTTAAACTTCGAATTGAAGAAGACAGTCGAGGTACGGCTAAAAGGCTAAACAAAGCAACCAATCCTAATTTTTTCGAGGCAAATGTAGTGGCAGTCAAAAAGGACTTCAAGAAAAGAAAACATTTTTAGATAGAGTTTAAACTAGGACCAAAAGACGATGTATTCAAGAAGCCAAAATTGCAAGGAAAATGCTTTAATTGAAATAAGATGAGACAGAAGTCATCTGATTGTAGGCTTCTAAAGAGGGTCAGAACAAACGAGGCCAACGCAATGGAAAATATTTTTAAGGAAGTATCTAATCTTGACCTTTGTGCTGTGATTTTTAAAGCCAACTTGGTTGATTCAAATCTAATAGAATAGTGGCTTGATATTGGTACCACACATCATATTTTCTGTGACAATGACTCCGTCGTTGAGTTGGTTCCTTGTGAGAAAGAGGAGAAGCTTTATATAGGCAACGCTGCATGTAACAGCCCGTTTTCATGAAGTAAGAACAATGGTTTCAGGACCACAAATTTGATGTTAAAAAATTTATTTTATTATTATTTTATTTCCTACAGCATGATAGTAATACCGTATAAAAATTTTGTTAAGAAGATTTACCGTTTACATGCTCAATTCGATAAAAAGAACTAAATCGCGTAAAGTGCAAAAGTTGAGTTCTAGTAGCTAAAAGTATTAAATAGCTATAGAACTTTAAAGTAAGAGTCCTTATATGGTAATTAGACCATAAATAGTGATAGTGGATGTTCATGGCTTGGCATTTGTGTAAATTTTAATGTATTTAAAGGTTAAATTAGTAAATGGGTAAATAAATGATAAATTAAATTAAATAAAAACAAATCATCATCTTTTACTTTCATCTTCAATCGAAAATGAAAAGAAAATAGTAGCCATGGAAGCTTGAAGTTTCGACTACCCTAAATACCTTGCATTGGTATGTATTTTTGTCCCGTTTTTAATGATTTCTATGTTTTTGGAATCATTCCATTAATTAATATACATGAATTTTGATGTTTGATGATAGAAAATGGATAGTTGTTGTTAGCTAAATAACTTTTGTTAAGAGATTTTTTATGAAATTGTCAAATAGGGATTAAATTGAAAAATAAAAATTTTATATGGTAAAATTGTGAAATAAATGAAATATAAGGCTTGCTGGGGACCTAGTTGATATTCGACCATAGTGGGCTGTGGTGGAATTTCATGAATTTTCATTTTTATGAGTTAGGGGCTAAATTGCAAAGAAATTTAAAGTATAGGGCAAAATGGTAATTTTTATAAAATATAATTTTGGGTTATATTGAATGAAAAAATATATTGAATTGAGTTAAATTTATTTGTATGGCTTTAGATTGGGGCAAAGAGAAAGTCTCAGATTAATTACCTCCGTATCTACGTATACTCGTTGAGGTAAGTTCGTGTAATTAAATTGTGTATATATGCTTTTGACTGAATTATACTTGTGTTATGAATTGCTATACCTATATACCGGTTGCATATCCAACAACGTACGACTATTACCGAGCCTCACTTGAACCTTAGGAATTTGTAGGATGCAAATGACATGTCATTAGGGTTTACATGATTTGGATGCAGGTCCTGAACGTCCTACTGATGGCTGAGGTTTGGCATGTGTTGTAGATACTTAAAAACTCATGTGAGTAGTATCTTGTAACAACGTTTCAACCTACAGCTCGTGTGAGCAGGTCTATTTTCACAGCTTGTATGAGCATACTGATTGATAGCTTGTGTGAGCATACATGTACAAGATTTGACAGATTACTGTTATATGAGTTAACACACTATGTGTGAGCTATCCGGGGTATCTAACAATATTCTATATGGTTCAATGAGCATTATTCTGATATGAAATGGTAAGGTTCATTATGGACTATTACAGGGATACATATGAATTATATGGAAATGTTGTTATATGATATATACAAAATTGAATTCGATGATACATGTATATGAAACTTATAACTCATTCATGATTATTGGTTTGTAGATCTTTACATGGCTAACATAGCTAGTGTATATGTCCTTAGGCATTTGGCCAAATTATGTTAGGATATGTTATGTTTATTTTACCTATTTTTTTGATTAAGTGGTAAGTTATGTTTTAAGTTATATGAACTTACTAAGTTTAAATGTTTACTCTATTTTATTTTCCATGTTTTATAGTGAATCAGAAGCTTGTTCGGGTTGGAAGCTTGTCAGAGCTATATCACACTATCCATTGGCTCTTTTGGTACTTTCGGTTGTTTAATTTTGGTTATAATGGCATGTATAGGCATTTTGGTAATTGTTGACCATGTGTTTTGGTTGTTGGAAATGGCCATTTGACTTGGTTTAAGTTTCGGCATCTTGTTGGTATAATGGCATAGTTTGGCATGTATATGAGTAGCCTTAATATGGTTGATGTTTGGCTTGTTTTGTTTGAATGTTGAAAGGTGGAATGAAAGCCTAAATATGCACATTGTATTTGTGTCTTATGAAATGTTGTATACGTTTGTATGATTTGAAAACTCCGGTAATGCTCTATAACCCTATTCTGGCGACAAATACAGGTTAGGGGTGTTACATTTATTGATATCAAAGCTATGATTTAATCGATTCTCGGACAGAACGTGGTGTGTACGAGTCTAGCTATACATGCCATTATATAACCTGTGATAGTGTGATATCTCCTGACTGTTTTAAAACATCTTTTCATATAGCAATGGCATCCAATTGAGCTGACTCCAATGAAGTAAAGAGAAGCGCTCAAGCCTCTGTTCATGGAGTAGCATCTAATGGTTCAAGGCCCGTATCTGAGGGCTGGGGAGGAGAGGCTAAAGAAGCCTTCTTCTAGATGATGAGTGATTGGTTCACTGAGTTCGTACGGACGAACCCGACTGCTCAACAATCTCAACCCCTCTTACTCCCCAACCGGTTCCCATTATTCCTCAAGGTATGGAACCGTTATGAGTTAGTAACCCACCTATTGATAAGATTTGTAAGTATGGGGCTGAGGAATTCAGAGTTACTGCTGAAGATGATCCTAAAATAGCAGAATTCTGGTTAGAGAATACAACTAGGGTTTTCGACAAACTGTCTTACCGGTCGTGTGTGTTAAAGATTCAGCTTACCAGTGGTGGAACACGTTGATTTCTGTAGTGTCGAGAGAGTAGATCACTTGGGAATTTTTCCAAACCAAGTTTCG
Organism: Gossypium arboreum; assembly: GCF_025698485.1. NCBI lineage: Eukaryota > Viridiplantae > Streptophyta > Magnoliopsida > Malvales > Malvaceae > Gossypium > Gossypium arboreum. The sequence goes on from NC_069080.1 coordinate 59,222,310, forward strand.
AAAGAAATACATTAGTTAGAGGTTTCTGGATCAGAAACATAAAGAATTTCTCAACCTTAAACAAGCCCATATGACTGTGTTAGAGTACGAGTGGGAATTTGTTAGACTGAGCAAATATGCCCGGGAATGTATTCCTACTGAAATTGCTATGTGCAAAAGATTTGAAGAAGGGTTAAATGAAGGCATAAAGTTACTAGTTGGAATTCTTCAACTGAAAGAATTTGTTCTATTGGTTGACTGAGCACATATGGCCGAAGAGCTGAGTAAAGAGAAAAGATATGTTGATTTTAAAGCTAGAGACTTGAGAAAGAGATTGACTAGGAAGTCATATCAATCAACATCAAAGAGATCAAAAGAACATCACAACCGTTCTACAATTTTAGTGGGGTACTCTAGTAGAGATAGAGGTAGTTGACGTTTGAGTCCTAAACCTCAGGCTACATCTGTAGCGAGTGTGGATAATGTCAGAGATGTTAGACCCGAATGCAAACATTGTAAAAGACCACATTATGGTGAGTGTTGATTGAAGAACGGAGTATACTTCAGGTGTGGTTCCTTCGACCAATATCTTAGAGATTGTCTAGAGAAATCTAAGAAAGAGAAAGCTTAGACAACGAGGCCGAACAACACAACTGCGAGATGTAGACCACCTCGTAATCCCAAAAATGTGAGTGGTAGTCGTGGTGTAACAAAATATTCTGTTGTGAGATTCGAGGCATGAGTACCAGCTAGGGCTTATGCTATTCGTGCATGAGCAGATGCTTCTGCGCTATATGTTATTATTGGTATTTTCTCTATTTTTGATACTGATGTTACTGTTTTGATTGATCCGGGATCAACCCATTCTTATGTATGCACGAGTTTTGTAACTAGTAAGAATTTACTTGTTGAGTCCACTAAATTCATGGTTAAAGTATCAGGCCCTATAGGTTAGTATGTGCCAGTTGATAAAGTCTGTAAGAATTGTCTTTTGATGACTCGGGGTTACAATTTTCTGGCTAATTTGATGCTGCTACCGTTCAATGAATTTGATGTGATTTTGGGTATGGATTGGCTAACTTTACATGACGCTATTATTAATTGTAGACGAAAGCTTATTGCTTTGAAATGTCAGAACGGTGAGACGCTTCGGATTGAATTAGATAGTTTGAATGGGTTACCTGTTGTTATATCAGCTATGTCAGTGTAGAAATATATGAGAAAAGGTTGCAATGCTTACCTTGTATATGTACTAGATTTTAAAGTGTCTAAATTGAAGCTTGAATCAGTACTAGTGGTTTGTGAGTATCTTGATGTGTTTCTAGAAGAGTTACCTAGATTACTGCCGATCAAAGAGGTTGAGTTTGTTATTGAACTTATACCGGAGACATCACTGATATCTATAGCACGGTATATAATGACTCCTACTGAGTTGAAAGACTTGAAAACACAGTTGCAAGAATTGACAGATAGGGGTTGTGCTTGACCCAGTTTTTCACCTTGGGTTGTATTGGTTCTGTTTGTTAGGAAAAAGGATGGATCGATGAGATTGTGTATTGATTACCGTCAGCTCAACAAGGTTACAATCAAGAATAAGTATCCTTTGCTTCTAATTGACAATCAGTTAGATTAGTTGAAAGGTGCCACAGTATTTTCGAAGATTGATATTCGTTCTAGCTACTATCAACTACGAGTTAAAGATTTGGATGTACCGAAAACTATATTTAGAACCAGGTACGGACACTATGAATTTCTTGTGATGCTATTTGGTTTAACTAATACACCTACAGTATTTATGAATTTGCTGAACAGAATATTTACACTGTATTTAGACAGATTTGTCATGGTTTTTATTGATGATATTCTGATTTATTTAGGAGACGAGGATGAGCATGCTGAACATTTGAGAATTGTGTTGCAAACCTTGCGTGATAAATAATTGTTTGCCAAATTTAGCAAATGTGAGTTGTGGCTTTGAGAAGTCAATTTTCTAGGATTAACTGGTTATTATTGAAGATTCATCAAAGGGTTCTCAATGATAGCTACACCGATGACACACTTGTTATAGAAAGATGTGAAATTTAAATGGTTCGAGAAGTGTTAGCAAAGTTTCAATAAGTTGAAAGCACTATTGACCGAGGCACTAGTTCTGGTTTAGCCTGAATCGGGTAAAGAGTTTGTGATATTCAGCGATGCATCTTTAACTGGTTTAAGCTATGTTTTAATACAGGAAGACAATTGATAGCTTATGGTTCCAGACAGTTAAAGTAGAATAAAAAGAATCATTTGATACATGATTTAGAGTTGATAGCTATTGTGTTTGCGTTGAAAATTTGGCGACACCATTTGTTCGGTAAAAAATATCATATATTTATCGATCATAACAGTTCGAAGTATCTAATTTCGTAACAAGATTTGCATCTAAGACAACGTAGATGGCTTGAACTATTAAAAGATTATGAGTTGATCATAGATTATCATCTAGGAAAAACGAATGTAGTTGCTGACGCTTTGAGTAGAAAGTCTTTATTTTCTTTGCAAGCGATGAACACGCACTGACATTATTTGATGATGCTAAAATCCTAGCCGAGTTGAAAGCTAAACTAATGTTTTTACAGCAGATCTGTAAAGCTTAGAAATGTGATGACGGGTTGCTAGCTAAACGGGCACAGTGTGACTCGACTTTTGATTCAAAATTTCAGATGGGAACCAATGATTGTTTATTTGAGAGGTTGAGTTTGTGTTCCGAAGAGTCCAAAGCTCATTCAGAGAATGTTGCACGAAGCTCATCATAGTAGCTTGTCTGTCTATCCAGGAAGTAATAAAATGTCAGTGATTTAATGTAACACCCTTAATCCGTTTCCGTCGACAGACTAGTGTTGCAGAGTATTACTACAGTTTATGGGTCAAGTAACAGACATTTTACAAGCATTTAGTATTCAAATCTGATTTCAATCAAATTTAAATCATATAATCCCCTACATGAGCCCTCGAGGCCCAAATCATGCATTAGAGTCAGATCGGGACTAAACCGGGTATTTAAAGAATTTTTCACGAAATTTCAAAATTTTTCCTAGATGCAGGGCACACACCCCCGTGTAGTCAAGGGACACTCCCGTGTGACCGTAGGACACGCTCGTGCTGCTGGCCATGTTCGACCCCATGTAACTCCCTGACTTGTGCTACATGACCTGTGACATGCCTGCATGCTAGGCCATGTGGTCAATTTAATTTTTATAATTTAGGTACAGGTGTCACATGGCCAAGACACACACCCGTGTTCTAAGTCGTGTGTCACACACTGCTGAGAGACACGCCCGTGTCTCTGCCCGTGTGTCCAATTCTGAGCATTCTGTTTCTCAAATTTTAAGATGCAAGGGACACACAGCCAAACTACATGCCTATGTGCCAGGCCGTGTGTCACACACGGCTGAGACACACGCCCGTATCTCTTCCCATATGGACTAAAATAAGCTATTTTCCAAGCCACAGTTCTCACCCATCTAGTCATATACATACACCAACACTTAAACACATTTACAAATCATTTCAAGGCAATTGATTTAAGTAAAAACCAAGTTTCATGCATGATATAATATCACATACAAGTAATGTACTCTTCGGTAGCTCAGGTGACAATTTATTATCATGTTAATTTATCATTCATACTTACCTATTTACCAAATGTACATATATGTATGATCACATTCATTCCTCAAACATAATAAATTAACTTATAATTATATCAAAACATGTTCATCACAAGCCATTCCAATGGCTAGTTATAACCAAATCATTTACATACCAATATGACCAATTAACCTATACATGCCATTATAACCATAATTGATTTACCATATGTGCCAAAATGGGCCAATGGATAGTGTGAGTGATCTCTTCCAAGCTTCCAATCCACCGAGCTTCTGACTTACTATAAAATAGGAAAATAAAGCAAAGTAAGAATATAATGCTTAATGAGTTCGTATAACATAGTACTTAACTTACCATTCATTCTATTTCAAGATAAACATGTAAGGTACATTCAATCAATTTGATCTCAAGCCCTACACATATCCTCATTTCCCTTGTTGGTCATACATTCCACAACAACAACAAGAAACATATATGGGCTCAACAACAATCAAATTTCCAGATATATATATTTTCCATATCACGTATTCATATAACATTTATAAATCATATATTTGTATTTCAAGTACATGTTCATAATAATTTATCTCGAGTTCAGATTATTTCATGTCAAAACTTTACCCATTAAATCATTCAAAATATCAATGTTAGATGAGTAGTACACTCAAGGTGTACAAATCTATAATCATGAATGAACTTATTCATCAAATAAATTCCATGTACATATAGCATCATCTCATATTTCCATATATCATGTATCATCATTTTCATGTATTTCAGGCATATACGTGTAATAACTCATTTCTTATTCTTATATTCTCATGTCAGGATTATTCCCATTGAATTTTATCTGAAATATCAATGGATACACTGGTAGTACACTCGAGGTGTACAAATCAGGATCTGTCAATTCATTTTTAGGGGTACCCGTTAGGGCACACAACCAGGGAGCACACTCTCGAGCAACATATATCAGGATGCTTAGATGAGCCATGTAACAGGAAGCTTATCTAGGCTAAATCAAGAGCGCTCATAGGAGCCACAATCAGGAAGTCCACAAAGAAATTTTAATCAGGAAACTCACGAGGAGCCTATCAGGATTGCTTACGAAGAGCCGTTTAATAGGAGCAATGGACAGCCATATCTTAGGGAGTTTAAGTGAGCCATGTCAGGACATTCACAAAGAGTTGCATTTCTGTCCCCAACGTATGCCAAATCACAACCGATCAATAAATAGGATGCTCACAAAGAGCTGCTATAATGTGCAACACATGCTAAATCACTAAATATCAGGATGCTCACAAGAACTATATATCAGGATTACTCGTCCGAGCTAAATCCCGTTCGTAACATATATAGGACTATATTCATTAAGGGAAATCATGTATCCATCGACTTTCATTTATTCAAACGAGATTTAACATTTTTCAGGCATTATCAGGCATGTGATTATTTCATACATTTACAATATTCATATAATTCAAATAAGCATATTCCACATTCATTTCAAGCAACATTTTTATCATTTATCATTTATCGGGTATTATCCTTTATTTCAGCCATTATCATTTATTTCAAGCATTATCATTTATTGGGCTTTGTCAGATATGTCTCCAATATCATATACATATATATAATATTTATACAATTCACATACACAAAACTTAATTCAAGCATATACATATACATAATTTAGTTATACGAACTTACCTCGACAAATGTTCGTGTACGTAAAATCTACTAATCTGATATTTTTCTCTTTTCCTCGCTCTAACTTCAAATTTGATCTATCCAGATCTGTACGAGTAAATTTAACATCAATTTAATACAATTTAAACTGAATTTAGTCCAATTCACATCTTAGGCAAAATTACCATTTTGCCCCTAAATTTTCAATTAATGACGATTTCGTCCCTAAGCTCAAAAAATGAAATTCATGCAATTTAATCCATATTCCAAGTCTAGCTAATTTTTTCATGTAACATTTACAGCCCATGTGTTTCATAAAATTCAAAATTTTTCCATGAATTTTACAACTTTTCAATTTAGTCCCTAGATCATGTTTTCATAAAAATTCACTTTGTAAAAATTGTTTATCTATCAACAATCTTTCATATTCTATCTTAAATTTCAAAATTTCAGCATATTAATCCATGGAAAAATTTTCATACTTTGATAACTTTGCCAATTAACCCCCAAAATAGATAGATTAAGTTAACCCGATCTCGAAAATATAAAAATTTCTAAAAACGGGACAAGATTACTTACCCAATTGAGCCAAGAAAAGTTTTTTCTCTTTCCTAGGGTTTCCATATATTTTGGGGAAGAAAATGACATAATTGATGATATTTTGTTATTTAATTAATTTATCACATTTTATTTTTCATCTTTCCAGTTTCGTCCTTTTCTTTATTTTATTTTCCATGGATGAATCATCATCCTTAACAACTAAGCATTTTTAATGGTCTAATTACCATATAAGGACCCTAAATTTAAATTTCTATAGTTATTTAATCCTTTTAGCTATTAGAACTCAACTTTTGCACTTTGTGCAGTTTGGTCCTTTATCAAGGTAAACATAAAATCGATAAGGTTTCTTTACGAGTTTTTCACACAATATTATTATCATATAGTAGATCCTAAAATAGTAATAAAATAATTTTTCTCTCTGGACTCGGATCTGTGGTCTAGAAACCTTTGTTCCGACTTTATCGAAAATGAGCTGTTACATTTAAAACAAATATACTGGTGAGTGGTAATGAAATGTGAGATTTCTGACTTTGTGTCGAGATGTTTAGTATGTCAGTAAGTTAAAGCTGAACATTAGGTACCTTCTGGATTATTATAGCTAATGATGATAATGGAGTGGAAATGGGATCGAGTTATTATGGACTTCGTATCAGGTTTACCCTTATCTCCAAAAAAAAAAAGATGCCATTTGGGTTATAGTTGATCATTTGACGAAGTCAGCACATTTTATTCTAGTACGTACAAATTTCTCCCTAGAGAGATTAGCTGAATTGTACGTTTCTGAGAGTGTCGACTGCACGAGGTACCAGTTTCCATCATCTTGGATAGAGATCCACGGTTTACATCACGGTTCTGGAAAAAGTTGCAAGAAGCTCTAGGTACGCGGTTGCATTTTAGCACTGTATTTCATCCTCAGATCAATAGTTAGTCTGAGTGAGTAATTTAGATTCTCAAGGATATGCTGTGTTGTTGTGTATTAGAGTTTGAAGGCAGTTGGAAGAAATATTTACTGCTAGTCGAATTCACGTATAACAATAGTTTTTAGTCGAGTATAAAAATGACAACATATGAAGCTTTATATGGTTGAGAATGCCAAAAATTATTATACTGGACTAAGCTCAGTGAGAAAAAGATACACGGGGTTGATTTGATTCGTGATATTAAAGAAAAAGTAAAAGTGATCCGAGATAGTTTAAAAGCAGCTTCATATCATCATAAATCATATGCGGATCTTAAACATAAAGACATAGAGTTTCAAGTTGGTGACAGAGTATTCTTAAAGGTATCACCCTAGAAGAAAGTTCTTCATTTTAGTCGCAAAGGAAAGCTAAGTCCATGATTTATCGGGTCGTACAAGATTATTGAAAGAATTGGACTTGTTGCGTATTGATTAGAGTTACCGTCAGAATTAGAAAAAATACATAATAATTTTCACGTATCTATGTTACAACGGTATAGATCTTGCCCTTCACATGTTATCTCCTTGATGGATGCTGAGATTCAACCTGATATGTCGTACAGTGAGGAATCAATCATAATTCTGGCTCGAAAGGTTAAAGAATTGAGAAACAAGAACATAGCTTTAGTAAAAGTTCTCTAGCAACAACACAGGATAGAAGAAGCCACCTGGGAACTCGAGGAAGCTTTGAGAACGTAATATCCAAACCTCTTTTCTGGTAATATTTTCAGGGACAAAAACCTCTTTAAGGGGAGAGTTGTAACAGCTCGTTTTTAATGAAATTAGAAGAGTGATTTCGGACTACAAATCTAAAGTCAAAAAATTTATTTTATTATTATTTTATTTCCTACAGCATGATAATAATACCGTGTAAAAATTTCGTTTAGAAATTTTATTGTTTACATGCTCAATTCGATAAAAAGAACTAAATCGTGTAAAGCACAAAAGTTGAATTCTAGTAGCTAAAAGTATTAAATATCTATATAACTTTAAAGTGCGAGTTCTTATATGGTAACTAGACCATAAATAGTGATAGTAGATGTTCATGGCTTGGCATTTGTGTAAATTTTAATGCATTTAAAGGTCAAATTAGTAAATGGTTAAATAAATGATAAATTAAATTAAATAAAAAAATCATCATTTTTTACTTTTATCTTCAATCGAATGTGAATAAAATAGTATCCATGGAAGCTTGAATTTTTGGCAACCCTAAATACCTTGTATTGGTATGTATTTTTGTCCATTTTTAATGATTTTTATATTTTTGGGATCGTTGTAGCTTAATCTAGTTAGCCCGAGGACTAATTTGTGAAATTGTTAAACTATTAGGGTTTTACCATTAGTTGATATATATGAGTTTTGATGTTTGATGATAGAAAATGGATAGTTATTGTTAGATAAATAACTTTCATATAGAGATTTTTTATCAAAATGTCCAAGGGGATTAAATTGAAATTTTACATGGTGAAATTGTGAAATAAATAAAATATAAGCTTTCTAGGGACCTAGTTGATATTCGGCTATAGTGGATTGTGGTGGAATTTCATGAATTTTTATTTTTATGAGCCTGAGACTAAATTGCAAAGAAATTAAAAGTATAGGGGAAAAATTGTAAATTTTTTAAAATATGATTTTAGGTTATATTGAATGAAAAATATATTGGATTGAGTTAAATTTATCTGTATCTACGTATACTCGTTGAGGTAAGTTTGTGTAATTAAATTGTGTATATATGCTTTTGACTGAAATATACTTATGTTGTGAATTGCTATACGAATATACCAGTTGCATATCCAACAATGTACGACTATTACCAAGCCCATTTGAACATTAGGAATTCGTATGATACAAATGACATGTTATTAGGGTTTACATGATCCGCATTTTGGTCTTGAATGTCCTACGGATGGCTGAGGTCTAGCATGTGTTGTAGATACTCCACAGCTAGTGTGAGCAGCATCTTGTAGCTACGTTCTGATCCATAGCTCGTATGAGTAGGCTCATTTTCACAGCTCGTGTGAGCAAACCCATTTTCATAGGTCGTGTGATCATACCGATTCACAGCTCGTGTGAGCATACATGTATAAGATTTGACAGATTACAGTTATATGAGTTAGCACACTATGTGTGAGCTATTCCAGGTATCAAACAATATTCTCAATGGTTCAACGGGTATTATTTTGATATGAAATGGTAAGGGTTCATTACGGACTATTACAGGGATACATATGAATTATATGGAAATGTTGTTACATGGTATATATAAAATTGAATTGGTTGATACATGTATATGAAACTTAATCAATAGTTGTGCTCATCCATGATTATTTGTTTGTATATGTATTTACATGGCTAACATAGTTTGTGTATATGTGCTTAGGCATTTGGCCAAATTATGTTGGGATATGCTATATTTATCTTACCTATTTTGTGATTAAGTGGTAAGTTATGTTTTAAGTTATAAGAGCTTACTAAGTTTAAATGCTTACTCTATGTTATTTTCCATGTTTTATAGTTAACTAGAAGCTCGTTCGGGTTGGAAGCTTGTCGGAGCTATATCACACTATCCATCGGCTCTTTTGGTACTTTCGTTTGTTTAATTTTGGTTATAATGGCATGTATAGGTATTTTGGTTAATGTTGACCATATGTTTTTGTTGCTGGAAATGGCTATTTGACTTAGTTTAAGTTTGGCATCTTATTGGTACAATGGCATAGTTTGGCATGTATATGAGTAGCTTTAATATGATTAATGTTTGGCTTGTTTTGTTTGAATGTTGAAAGGTGGAATGAAAGCCTAAATATGCACATTGTATTTGTGCCTTGTGAAATGTTCTATGTGTGGTGAACTGGTACCTTAATATGTATGATTTGTATGGTTAATTGATCCTAGTTATGGAATGGCATTTTAGTACTAAATAGATTATGCTTTGATAAGGAAATTTAATGGTATGTATTGATGCAAATTACTTGGAAGATTGTTGATTGACTTGGCCAAATTTTGTACTTGTTTATATGTGTTTTAATAATATCATTTGAGGTGCCTATGGGCATACTAGTTGTATGATATTGTACCCTATGTATATGAATTGATTATGCATGATTTGGTGCCTTGTTATGGCTTGTGCATATGTGGAATTTTCGTTGTAGCTACATGTTTAGTTGGGTGAGAAAAATGGCTTGTAAAATGGCCTATTTTTGTCCACACGAGTAGAGACATGGGCGTGTGTCTCAGTCGCGTGTCACACAAGGCCAGGTGACAAGGTTGTATGTCCCCCGTAACTTTTAAAGGGTTGCAAGTTAGGTTGTTACATAGCCTAGCACACCGGCGTATGGGGTTACTTCGAAGGGTACACAGCCTGGCACACGGGCATGTGGCTTGGCCGTGTTACCCAAGTTAGTGAGTTACACGGACACAGACACCGGTTGGGACACGACCGTGTGTTCCTACTTTGAATGCCCACACGGCCTGAGCATACGACCGTGTGACCCCTACACTGTTGAAAATTTTCAATGTTTTTTGAAAAATTCTCAGAGTTTTTGATTTAGTCCCGACTTGTTTCTAATTCATATTTAGGGCCTTGATGGCTAGTATAAGGGACAATACGTTTGTTTTGACTTGGTTTTAATATGTTTATTGAAATGATATGAAATGCATATAAATATGTGTTTGTATGATTTGAAAAATTTGGTAATGCTCCGTAACCCTATTTCGGCGACGGATACAGGTTAGGGTGTTACACTACAACTTCCAAGATTAAGGGGAAATGCATTGTGATTTTGAAGATGACTTCTGGCAATGAGTTGAAACTTTAAAATATGTTGTATGCGCCTGACATACGCAAGAACCCTGCCTTTGGGACCTTCCTATGTATAGATGGCTTCAGGATGTTATTTGAATCCTAAAAGTTAGTTTTGTCAAAAGGGTGAACGCTTGTGGGAAGGGGATATGTATTAAATGATATGTGAAAATTCAATGTTATCTCTGTAAAAGCTAAAACTATGAATAAGAATGATGCTTCTTCTTTTGTTTATGTAACAGCCCAATTTTGGGGCTAGTCAGAATGGTGGCACTAACCCGAGGTTAGAAAATTATTTTTGATATTATTTTATGTGTTGTGGAATTATTATATGAGTGCATGAAAAATTTGGCGAGGTAATTTTAGCGTTTGTGAGCTTAATTGCAAAAAAGGACTAAATCGCTTAGAGTTTAAAAGTCTTAAATTGATAGCTAAGGGTGTTAAATAGCCATGGAACTTAAATTAGGTGTTTTTAAAGGGAAAATAGACCCTCAAAAGAAGCTTGGCTGGCCATAGGGACAAGTTTTGACCAAGTTAATTAGGTTAGGTGGGTTTTGGTGACTAAATTGGTTAAAAAAATTGAATAAGGAGAGAAGGATATTTTATTTTCTCTCATCTTCTTCGTACCGTTCATACCTAAAAAAGAGGGGTTTTTAAGCTAAAAAATTTCAGCCACTCTCTATTCTCATAGGTAAGTGATTTTGATAGTTTTTCTTGATTATTTTTGCATTTTTGGACCCCTTGTAACATAAGCTTTCTAATGAGGGGACTATTTTGCAAAATGATTAAGAGTCTAGGGTTTTTCCATGAGAGCATATGTGTTGTTAACTGAAATTTTATGGAAGAATATGAGTCTTGGATGGGTAATAAACAACTTTTGTGAAGAAGTTTTCATGGAAACCCTGACTAGGGACCATTTTGCATAAGTAATAAAATAAGTGATAAATGTGTGCAATAGTGGAAATTTGGGGTTGTTATAAGAGTAAAAAGGGTTCGGCTAGGCTTGATTAATGAGAAAATTGATAAAAATTGATTTTTAGACGTAAGGGTAGAATGGTCATTTTGTAAAAGTTTAGGGGCAAAATGGTCAATTTGCCCAATTATGAATTCTCGAGTGTCTAGAGTAATATGCTGATGAGATGAATGAATTTCTATCATTTTAGATCAAGAATTACAAAATTCGGGCTTAAACCGAGGAAAAGCAAAGTAAGTGGACTAAGTCGAATTAGTCGTCTACAATTTGGATACCGAGGTAAGTTGTATGTAAATAATACAATTACATTGTATTACATGTGTTTAAATTGATATAGTATAAATTACTTGTTTGTGTAAATGATTATGTATGATGAATAATGAGATAGTAGAACTCCCGTTCGAACCTTAGGAATTAAATCGGGTATTCATGCCATGACATTCAGGTTATTTGTGTGCTAGTGTAAGACATGTCTGGGACATGCATCGACCACATTATGTAAGCCAGTGTAAGATCATGTTTGGGACATGGCATCGGCATTAAGACGAGAGCTAGTGTAAGACATGTTTGGGACATGCATCGACTACGAGATGTGTCAGTGTAAGGCCATGTCTGGGACATGGCATCGGCACGGATATGTGAGAGCTAGTGTAAGATCATGTCTGGGACATGGCGTCGGCCTCGATTTCGATAGTCAGTGTAAGGCCATATTTGGGACATGGCATCGACTTGATGGATGAGCCAGTGTAAGACCATGTCTGGGACATGGCATCGGCATTATACGCCATGTTTGAGGCTTAGTGAATATCCGATAGCTTTTCAAATGGTTCAACGATGAGATTTACAGTTTAAGTTAGACGAGAAAAGTATAACCATATTGTGAGTGGTATAGGCACCTATTTGAAATGTAAGAGACGTGAGCTCAATATATATTATGTGAATTGTATTGGTTAATGATGAGTAAGTTGTGCTTATGCCTACTTTGGTATTATGAGCTTGATGAGGAATGGTAAAGTTGTTATATTTATTTGCATGCAACTTACTTTATGCTTACCCTATTTCTTTCCATTTTCTTATAGTGTAGCCTAATTATCTCGTGGATCAACGGTTTTTGGAGGCATCAATCACACTATCAATCGAAGCACTTGGTATAGTTAGATCTATTTATTTGGATTATGGCATGTATAGGACCCTGACTTTAGAATTTTGTGTCATTGTTAATTGACTAAATGTGTTGGCTTACTTTAGCATTTTGATTCATTTTGTATAAGGCCATGGAAATGGCTAAAGTTGAAAGTTGTTATACGAATACAAGAAGTTATTTCATGAATGGGAAATTGTTGGTTGTTTTAGTAAATTATGAAATGTGTAAAGGCCTTGAATGTGGTTGTTGGATTGAGAAATCATACTATGATGATCTTTGGCATGATGAATGTTGTTATTTTGTGTTTTATGGTGACAAAGGGCTTGGTAAATAGCTCTATGTTGTCCACATGGGTAGACATAAGGGTGTGTGTCTAGGTCATGTGTGACACATGCCTAGCCCTATGGGCGTGTTGTCTGGCCGTGTGTCCCCTGCACATAAAAATTTCAAGTTTGTATGCATGGCAGTAAACACACGGGTAGAGACGCGGCCGTGTGTGTCAGCCGTTTGAAGGATACAGCCTAGCACACAGGTGTGTGCCTTGGCATTAAGGTTTTTAGACATGGGCCATAGACATGGGCGTGTGTCAGGCTGTGTGAAAACCCATGTAGGCTCGAATTTAGAGTTTAACTCCCACGGGTGTGTCCCTAGAGGCTTAGGTCGCGTGTGTCACACGGGCCATCAACACGGCTGTGTTATAATGAACACACGGGCGTGTTACCTTACACACGGGTATGTGCCTTATTTCAAGAGTTATTTTTATTGAGTCGGGTTAAGGACCTGAGTTCCGAATGGTTTCCAATGAGAGTTTAAGGCCCCGTGGGCCACATTAAGGAGTTTTAAACAAGGTTAGAAAAAGATTTAAATTTGATTAAGTCTTGGTGACTCGGAAATGGTTGTATGCATGCGTTTAAGTATGGTAATGCCTCGTGCCCAGTCCCAGCCTCAGTCTCGGGTAAGGGGTGTTACATTTAATGGTATCAGAGTATGGTTTAGTCAGTTCTAGGATTAACCTAACATGAGTACAAGTCTAGCTATACATACCATAGTTGTATATTGATAGTGTGACGACTCCTGACGATTATAAATTATGTTTTTTATATAGTAAATGGATCCTGACATAGCTACGGTGGATGAAATGGAGAGTAATGTGCAGGCTCCCACTGAAGGGATCGCGCCAGTAGACAGTGAGCCTGTGACACTGAGTCAGGATGGAGGGGCTTACCTTCACATGATGGATGCTTGGTACACGGAGTTTGTTCGTACGAATTCGAACACTCCACCTCCTTCGATTCCTCAGTATGCCCCTGCAGCTCCGTAAGGAGTGGATTTGGTTAGGATAGAGAAACCCCCAGTATATAAGATACGAAAGCAAAGGGCTAAGAAATTTTGGGCTAAGATTGATGATGACCCGGAGAGAGCAGAATTTTGGTTAAAAAATACCATTAGGGTATTTGATGAGTTATCGTACACGCTTGAGGAGTGTGTGACGTGCGCAATGTCGCTCCTACGAGACTCAGCCTATCAATAGTGGAACTCCTTTGTGTCGATTGTAACAAAGGAAAGGATTACGTGGGAATTCTTCCCGGAGGAGTTCCGAAAGAAGTACATTAGAAAAGAACAATGTTTTTAGAGCCGAAGCAAGGTCGTAGGACAGTGACTAAGTATGAACGTGAGTTTGTGAGACTTAATAAAAATGTACGAGAGTGCGTATCTATAGAAGCCATTATGTGCAAGAGGTTTGAAGATGGTTTGAATGAAGACATTTGTCTATTAGTTGGCATCTTAGAGATAAGAGAATTTGTGTTTCTCGTGGGGAGAGCATGTAAGGCCGAGGAATTGGCCAAAGAGAAGAGAAGAGCTGACATCAAGTTCTGAGACTCAAGGAAAAGACAAATGGGGAAATAACATCAGACCTCATATAAGAAACCGATAGAGTTTCCTACCTGGTCAAACGCGTTAGTGGGGTTCTCGAATAAGAGCAAGAATAAGCAACATATGGCGTCAAAAGCCCAAACTACTTCTGTCGCGAGTGTTGGTAGTGCTCGGCCAAACATGCCAGTGTGTTCACAATATGGTAGACGTTATTTTGACGAATGCCGAGTGAATGAAAGAAGTTGCTTCAAATGTGGATCTTTGGACCACTTCATCTGAGACTGCCCTGAATTAGATGAGAAAGAGAAAAGGCAAGACGTGAGGACAAATAGTGCTCTACTAGGGGTAGACCTCAGAAGAACACGGGAAGTGGGGCTAGTAGTAGAGGTGCCCCTTAAGATTCAGCTATGAGGTTCGAGGGCCGTACGCCTGCAAGGACTTATGTCATTCGCGCTCGTGAAGAGGCATCTTCACCAGATGTGATTACGAGTACTTTTTCTCTTCATGATATCTCTATTATTGCTTTGATTGATCCAGGGTCTACCCATTCCTATGTATGCATAAAATTAGTACCCTGTATGAATATGTCTATTAAGTCCATCAAATTTGTGATAAAAGTGTCAAACCCATTAGGCAGGCATGTGATAGTTGATAACGTCTGTAGAGATTGTCCTTTGATGGTTAGAGATTATTATTTTCCGGCTAACCTCATGCTATTACTGTTTGATGAATTATAGCTAATTCTTGGTATAAATTGGTTAACTGCTCAAAATGTGATAGTGAATTATGGTAACAAGTTCCTTGAAATGAAATGTGAGAATGGGGATATTATTCGAGTTGAATCAGGTGAATCGGATAACTCACCAGTACTGATTTTTTCTTTGACTGCCGAGAAATATTTGAAAATTGAGACAGTGCCTGTGGTATGTGAGTATCTGGATGTGTTTTCAGAAGAGTTGCCCGGATTATCTCCAACCAGATAAATTGATTTTGGCATCGAGTTGGTCCCTGGTACAAAACCTATCTCAATTGCTTCATATAGAATGGCTCCAACAGAGTTAAAGGAGTTGAAGGTTCAGTTACAAGAGTTACCGAATAAAGGTTTTGCAAGACCGAGTTATTCACCGTGGGGTGCTCCAGTACTTTTTGTGAAAAAGAAAGACGAGTTGATCAGATTGCGTATAGACTACTGACAGATCAACAAGGTAATCGTGAAGAACAAGTACCCCTTGCCAAGGATCGATGGTTTGTTCGATCAGTTGAAGGGAGCCACCGTGTTCTCTAAGATCGACTTAAGGTCGGGCTACTATCAGTTAAGAGTTAAGGAGCAAGATATACCAAAAACCGCGTTTAGGACGAGGTATGGGGACTATGAGTTTCTTGTTATGCCCTTCAGTTCAACAAATGCTCCTACGGTGTTTATGGATTTGACGAATCACATTTTCTAACCGTATTTAAATAAGTTTGTGGTGGCCTTTATCGACGACATACTGATTTACTCATGTGATGAGAATGAACATGCGGAGCATCTAATAACTGTTTTACAAACCTTGAGAAATAAACAATTATATGCGAAGTTCAGTAAGAGTGAATTTTGGCTTAAAGAAGTTGGATTCCTAGGACACATTGTGTCAAAAGATGAAATAAGAGTTGACCCAAGCATGTAACACCCCTTAACCGTACCCGAGAGCAAGGACAAGTACGAGGCATTGCTGGACATATATGCGAGCACAAACGGAAAATACGGGTTATAAAATTTCGTTTCAACTCAGAACAAATCCACTAACATTGTAGTGTCCCAATTTTTGGGCCTACGAGTCCCTAAACAAACATTGAGAAAGGTTCGGGACCAAACTAAAGATCTGAGGAAAACTTATAGGTTAATACCTCACACGCCGGTGTTGAGATCATGCACACGCTCGTGTGCATTGGGACACGGTCGTGTGCATTGGGACACACCCGTGTCCTTAGCCTGTGTCCTTCACACGGCCTAAACACGCCCGTGTGGTCACCTCGTGTCCAAAACTTGAGCATTCTGTTAGATTCACACGGCCAAGACATACACCCGTGTATCTAGCTCGTGTTTGACACTGATTTAAAATTTTAGGTGCAGGGGACACATGGTAATACCAAACGCCCAAGGGCAATCCGTATGACACACACGGCCTGGACACATGCCCATGAGTCTACCCGTGTGGACCTTATTAGGCTACTTTTCAAACCTTTGGTCGCCCGCAATTGCCCACTCTCATCTATAGCTTTTACTGGTATCTAACTTGCCCTAATTGCAATTAAGTTCGATCATAATTGTCAATTGCATGTAACCCTCATATCATTGGTTTTGTACATGCTAGGTTACCCTTTTTGTATTAAGGATTATAGTCTCATTAATCACAATATCGGATTTGGCTCGTCTTTTAACTCATTGCCAACTGTGATCTTTCCAATTTCAAATGAATTGGTCACATTTATCGTATCCATTCATAATTCACCATGTAATCATTTTAACAAGTAAAAATTGCATGATTAGTAGGATAGCAACCTACACCAATACAGGCCATATATCAAGGCCATACACAAAATGAATAGACATAACATTCAAGGCTTTACATTGCTAGCAAAATGACACATATGTCAAAATGACCTAAAATATACCTATAAATACCATTGAACAAAATAAGGTATCTATGTACCAAAGTTGGACTAGTTGATAGTGTGTTGACTCTCCACCGTCTTCCAACCTTTACGAGTCCTCGAGCTCTGAAAGATAGGGAAAAGAGAGGGGTAAGCATTTTCATGTTTAGTAAGCTCGGATAACTAGAAAGTAAACTTACCGATAATTAGCATACAACCATAATAAGCAATAAAACCGACTAAAACGAAATGGTTTCCCTAGCACTTGCATTCAATCCACAAGTTAGTCACAATCATAATACATCCTGTAATTTATCATTAGATGAGCTCATCATTCACCATTTCATCTTTATATTTCAATTAATCCTGTTGAGTTTCTAGGAATCTCGTGGACTATCCTTTTACCGTCAATTCTTAGGAATGATCATTTCAGACATGAACTCTCGTGAACCATACATTCTACGGCAAGATTACCAGTCCAGGCTAAATCCCTTATTGTGACAAACATCCTCAATGAGCTCGGACCTGAATTACCAGTCCAGGCTAAATTCATACCCTAATCGGATTACCCGTCTGGGCTAAATCCTTTATACACATATATTCCTCGTTAGGCTCGATCATTCAAGGAACACCCGTCTGGGCTAGATCCTTTTTATCATTGAGATCAACGAATTACTCGTCCAGGCTAAATCCTTTCTGCAACACATGCAGGATCTCAAAATCACATGAAACATGGTTCATCCATCGAACTTTCTTTTCAACCTCAACCGGGATATTTGTCACATGTCATTACCAAAAATACATTTCATAGGTTTTTCATTCCACCATCAAATATAATATTCATACATTCATAAATTATACAATTAAGTATATTATGAGTTTACTTTTAGTTATTCGAACTTACCTGGTACTCGTTCTATATCGTGTTTCGGTTATTCCAAAACCTTTCATTTTCCTCGATCGACCGTCGAAATTTGTTCCTCGGGGGTCTATTACAACAAAATTAGATCATTAACACTCCACATTATACATTTCAAGTCTAAATTCCACCCTGGTCCAAATGACCATTTTGCTCATAACCTTTCACATTTTTACGATTTAGTCCCTAGGCTCGTATAATGAAACACATGCAATTTCTATCTTATCCAAGCCTAGCCAAACATTTTCCTCTCTTATGGATGCCCACATTTTTCTTTATTTTTACATTTCTACCTCACATTTTACAAATTTTGTAAAAAGGTCCCTTTTTTTCTTGAAAACCACCTAGAAAAAGATGTTTAACATTCATCCAACTTTCATATTCTTACATAATCCATCAAAATACAAGTAACTCATGCATGGGTAAATTTTTAAACATGAACCCTAGCATGAAATATGGGTAGAAATGGAGAAAGCAAGTTACCGGAATTTTAAAAATACGGAAGAACATTAAAAACGGGGCTTTGGAGCATTACTATTGAGCTTGAAAATGTTGAAAACCCTAGCTATGGTGTCCCTTCAATTTTTGACAGCCATGGAGAAGAAAATGGCTGGTTTTTGTCTTCTTTTTCGCATTTTATTTCATTAAATACCAAATGACCTAAATGCCCTTATACCATTTCTTTAAAATTTCATCCATACAAACCAATTTTTGTCCAAACACCTAGAAATTGGGAAATTTGCTCCTCAAGACCTTCTAATTTATTATCTAAAGCAATTTCATACAAATTGCTTTTAGAATCCAAGTTTTGCAATTTATTCAATTTAGTCCCAAATTTTTAATTGGGCACTTATTCATAAAATTTTTTCATGAAACTTTAACACATGCCTATACTCACATTCTAAACATCATAATAATCATAAAATAAATATTTTGATGTCAGATTTGTGGTTCCAAGACCACTATTCTGACTAGGCCCTATTTCGGGATGTTACGTTTCTCCCCCTTAGGGACTTTCGTACTCGAAAGTCTTACCAGTAAATAGATTTGGATATTGGCTTCTCATGGTTTCTTCTGGCTCCCATGTAGCCTCTTCCACACCATATCGATGCCATAAAACTTTTACTAAAGCCACATATTTATTTCTCAGCCGTTTAACCTCACGAGCTAAAATCTTGACCGGTTCTTCACCATAAGTGATGTCCGGTCTAATTTAAATCTCAGTCGGTGAAATTACATGAGAGGGGTTTGATCGATATTGCCTTAACATGGACACATGAAACACGTCGTGAATCTTTTCCAGTTCAGGTGGCAATGCCAATCGATAAGCTAATGGTCTAACTCTTTCAATGATCTCGGATGGTCCAATAAACCGCGGACTCAGCTTGCCTTTTTGGCCAAATCTCAATACCTTTTTCCATAGGAATACTTTCAAGAATACTTTATCTCTGACTTGAAATTTAATCTTTTTTCTTTTTAAATCAGCATATGACTTTTGCCTATCTGATGCCGCTTTTAAACAGTCACGGATTACTTTAACCTTTTCTTCAGTTTCCTTGATCAGGTTAATTCCATGAATTTGACTATCTTTGAGTTCAGTCCAATACAATGGAGTTCGGCACTTCCTGCCATACAAGGCTTCATACGGTGCCATCTTCAAACTTGTTTAAAAGCTATTATTATAGGCAAACTCTACCAATGGCAAGTACTTTTCCCAGCTACCTTAAGATTCAAAAATGCAACATCGCAACATATCCTCAAGGACTTGTATCATCCACTCAGACTGACCATCAGTCTGTGGGTGAAAAGCTGTATTAAAATTCAGTTTTGTACCCAAAGCTTCTTGCAACTTTTTCCAGAATCTCGAAGTGAATCTCAAGTCTCTATCTGAAATTATCTATAGTAGTAGACCGTGTAATCTCAGAATCTTAGATACATACAAGTTGGCCAACTTATCAAGTGAGAAATCTGTCCTTACCGGAATAAAATGAGCCGACTTTGTCAATTTATCGACCACAACCCATATGACATCTTTCTTTTTCGGAGTCAAAGGTAATATTATCATGAAATCCATGGTAACTCTGTTCCACTACCATTCGGGGACCATCACAGGCTGTAACAACCCTGAAGGTACTTGATGTTCAGCTTTAACTTGCTGACATACCAAGCATTTTGATACAAATTCAGAAATATCTCTTTTCATGTCGTTCCACCAGTACATTTTCTTCAAATCGTTGTACATCTTCGTACTTCCTAGGTGAATTGACAAACGGCTGTCATGTGCTTCTTGCAAAATCTTCCAAATAAGCTCATTATCCTTGGGGTACAAAAACCTTATCTCTGAACATCAAACATCCATTAGAACCAATCCAAAAATCTAATTCAATACATGATTCACATTGAGTTCTTTTTGCTTGCAAGTCATTATCATTAGTTTGAGCATTATAGATTTCCTGAAGAAATGTCGACCTAGCCTCTAGCTCTGCCAAGACTGAACCATCATCAAGTAATGCCAAACGAGCATCTATAGCTCTCAAAGCAAACAATAATTTTCTACTCAATGCATCGGCGACCACATTCGCCATTCCCAGGTGATAGTTAATGATCAGATCATAGTCCTTAATTAATTCGAACCATCTCCGCTGTCACAGATTTAATTCTTTTTAAGACATCAAATACTTTAAAGTCTTGTGGTCTGTGAATGTGCGGCAAGTCTCACCATATAAATAATGCCTCCAAATTTTCAGAGCAAAAACGATGGCGGCTAGCTCTAGGTCGTGTGTCAGATAGTACTTTTCATGTGGCTTCAATTGCCGTGAAGCATAGGCTATCACTTTGCCATCTTGCATAAGTACACAACCCAATCCATTTAAGGATGCATCACTGTAGACCACAAACTCTTTTCCCCGTTCAGGTAGTACTAAAACAGGAGCTTCGGTTAGCAATGTTTTTAACTTCTTAAAACTTTGCTGACACTTCTGCTTCCATTCAAACTTAACGTCTTTCTATAGCAACCTCGTCATCGGAGTCGCTATCATGGAGAATCCTTTTACAAACCTTCGATAGTAACCGGCTAAGCCCAAAAAGCTTCTAACCTTGGTTACATTTTTAAGCGGTTTCTATTCGATGATAGCATGGATCTTACTTGGATCAACTCGGATACCTTCATCTGAAACATAATGACCCAAAAATCCAACTTCCTGAAGCCAAAACTCACTCTTGCTAAACTTAGCATACAGTTGCTTTTCCCGCAAGGTCTGTAACACAATTCTTAGGTGCTTCATATGTTCTGTCTCATATTTGGAGTAAATCATGATGTCGTCAATGAACACAATGAAAAACTTATCCAAATATGGCCTAAAGATTCTATTCATTACGTCCATGAATATGGCCGGTGCATTCGTTAACCTAAATGACATGACAAGAAATTCATAGTGACCATACCTTGTCTTGAAAGCTGTCTTAGGTACATATGATTCTTTAACTCGCAGTTGATAATAACCAGACCTCAAGTCTATCTTAGAGAACACGGTGGCTTCTCTCAACTGGTTGAACAAATCATCAATCTTTGGGAAAGGATACTTATTCTTGATAGTTACCTTGTTCAGTTGCCGATAATCTATACATAGCCTCATCGAACCATCTTTCTTTTTTACAAATAGTACAGGGGCACCCCAAGGTGAAAAACTTGGTCTTGTAAATCCTTTATCCGCCAGCTCTTGCAACTGTGCTTTTAACTCCTTCAGCTCAGTTCGCGTTATTCTGTACAGAGCAATAGAAATGAGAGTTGTCCTTGGCACCAATTCAATACCAAACTCTATCTCCCTTTCAGGAGGTAATCCGGGTAATTCTTCTGGAAACACATCTGGATACTCATATACTATCGGTACAGACTCAATCTTCAACTCTGTTTCCTTAATGTTCAATACAAATGCAAGGTAGGCTTCATACCCTTTCCTCATATATCTCTGAGCAACCATTGTCGTGATTACAACCGGCGGTGAACCTAATTCTCTTGAATCAACCCGTAGAATCTTACCATCCGGGCATTTCAATTTAATATGCTTACTACCATAATTTACAATTACATCATGAAGGACTAACCAATCCATACCAAGTATTACATCAAATTCATCAAATGGTAATAACATAAGGTTAGCCGAAAAGCAATGACCCTGAATCATCAAAGGACAATTCTTACAGACTTTATCAACCAGGACTGATTTGCCTAGTGGGTTCGATACTCTAAAGATGAATTCTGTAGGTTCAATGGGTATGTTCATACTAGACACCAATCTCATGCAAACATATGAATGCGTCGACCTCGGGTCAATTAAAGCAACAAAACTTGTATTAAAAAGAGAAAAAGTACCCGTAATAATATCAGGAGTAGAGGCTTCCTCTCGAGCACGTATCACATATGTCCTTTCCAGGGCTTCAACCTCTGGCTTTGCAGTGTTTTTAATCGCAACTTGACTTCCACTAGCACTCCCTGGGTATCTCGGAGGTCTACCCTGTGGAATTGGAGTACTCGACTTCGGGGCTACTTGCACTTCTTTTTTGACTCGCTCTGGGTAGTCTCTGAGAAAGTGGTCAAGAGAACTACATCTGAAATTTTTTGCAACTCTTACACTTTGGCTTTTGATCATCTACACTCCCCACACTAGTCACCATCGGGGGGGAAGACTTCTGACTTCGTCGTTTAGAGCCTCTCGCTCTACTCGAGTATCCTACTGATGAAGTGGAGTGTTCATGTTGGCTTCTTGCTTTCTTCCTGGAAAACGAGAGTGTTTTACCGATGGACCTCTTGCTTATAACTCAATCCTCTCTCTTTGCTTGCTTTCTTTCATTATTAAGGTCCTCGACCTTCTTGGCCCGATCAGCCAATGCAGCAAACTCCCGTATTTTAAGGATTCTGATCAACAACTTGATTTCTTCATTCAGACCTTCCTCGAAGCGTTTACACATTTTTGACTCAGTTTGGACCCATTCAGTTGCGTACTGACATAGCCTTACAAACTCTCTCTTGTATTCTGCTACAGTTTTGTTCCCTTGTTTGAGTTCTAGAAACTCCTTCCGCTTCGAATCTAAAAACCTTTGGCTAATGTATTTCTTCTTAAACTCTGCCTGGAAGAAATCCCAAGTGATAGTTTCCTTTGACACTATCGAGGATACAATTTTCCACCAATGGTATGCAGTATCCTTCAGGAGGGACACGACACACTTCAAACACTCCTCGGGTGTGCACAACAATTCATCTAACACTCGTGTAGTATTTTCGAGCCAAAACTCGGCTCTTTCAGCATCATTCTCAATTTTGGCTCTAAATTCCTCAGCCCCATACTTTCTAAGTTTATCTACGGGGGCTTTACCGATTCTTACCGGTGCCATACCTCGTGGCACATCCTTATCAGGTCGGTTAGGGGCGGGGAAGGTCTTGGTGTGTTGGGACGATTCCTCAGATAATCCCTAAACCATTCATCCATCATATCGAAGAAGATAGCTCGAGCCTCTTCCTGGCCTTCAGACATAAGCCTTCTACTATTACTAGATATAGCTCGTTGTACGGAAGTTGGAGCATGGCTCTCGGCTCCCTCAGACTCATCTTACGATTGATTGGAAGACATTTACTATATTTAAAAGTAATTTAAACGGTTAGGCGATGTCACACTATCAATGTTCAAATAATGGCATGTATAGTGAAATCTAATACTCTCTAAGGTAGTCCTAGAACCGATTAAACCGTAGCTCTGATACCACTAAATGTAACACCCCTTACCCGTACCCGAGATCGAGGGCAAGTACGAGGCATTACTGGACATATATGCGAGTATAAACGAAAAATACGGGTTATAAGATTTCATTTCAACTCAAAACAAATCCACTAACATTGTAGTGTCCCAAATTTTGGGCCTATGAGGCCCTAAACAAATATTGAAAAAAGTTTGGGACCAAACTAAAGATCTGAGGAAAACTTATCGATTAATACCTCACACACCAGTGTTGAGATCATACACACGCCCGTGTGCATTGGGACATGCCCGTGTCTTTCACACGGCCTAAACACGCCTGTGTGGTCACCCCGTGTCCAAAACTTGAGCATTCTATTAGATTCACACGACCAAGACAAAAGCCCGTATGTATAGGCTGTGTTCGGCATTGATTTAAAATTTTAGGTGCAGGGGAGACCCGGTCATACAAAACGCCCAAGGGCAATTCCTGTGTCATGCATGACCTGGACACACGTCCATGTGTCTACCCGTGTGGACCTTATTAGGCTACTTTTCAAGCCTTTGGTCACCCTCAATTGCCCACTCTCATCTATAGCTTCTACTGATATCTAACTTGCCCTAATTGCACTCAAGTTCTATCATAGTTGTCAATTGCATGTAAACCTCATATCATTGGTTTTGCACATGCTAGGTTACCCTTTTTGTATTAAGGATTATAGTCTCATTAATCACAATATCGGATTTGGCTTGTCTTTTAACTCATTGCAAACTGTGATCCTCCCGATTTCAAATGAATTGTTCACATTTATCGTATCCATTCATAATACACCATGTAATCATTTCAACAAGTAAAAATTGCATGATTAGTAGGATAGCAACCTACACCAATACAGGCCATATATCAAGGCCATACACAAAATGAATAGACATAACATTCAAGCCTTTACATTGCTAGCCAAATGACACATATGACAAAATGACCCAAAATATACCTATACATGCCATTGAACAAAATAGGGTATCTATGTACCAAAGCTGGACTAGTTGATAGTGTGTTGGCCCTTCACTGTCTTCCAACCTTTACGAGTCCTCAAACTCTGAAAGACAGGGAAAAGTGAGGGGTAAGCATTTTCATACTTAGTAAGCTCGGATAACTAGAAAGTAAACTTACCGATAATTAACATACAACCATAATAAGCAATAAAACTGACTAAAATGAAATGGTTTCCCTAGCACTTGCATTCAATCCACAAGTTAGTCACAATCATAATGCATTATGTAATTTATCATTAGATGAGATCATCATTCACCGTTTCATCTTTATATTCCATATTAATCCCATTGAGTTTCTAGGAATCTCGATGGACTATCCTTTTACCGTTAATTCTTAGGAATGATCATTTCAGACATGCACTCCCGTGAACCATACATTTTACTGCGAGATTACCAGTCCAAGCTAAATCACCCGTATCATAAACTCATAAGGTGATGTCAGGATTACCAGTCGAGGATAAATCTCTTATAGTGACAAACATCCTTAATGAGCTCGGATTTGAATTACCAGTCCAGGCTAAATTCAAACCCTAATCGGATTACCCGTCCGGGCTAAATCCTTTATACATATATATTCCTCGAGAGGCGCGATCTTTGAACACCCGTCCGGGCTAGATCCTTTCTATCATTGAGATCAACAGATTACCCTTCTGGGCTAAATCTTTCTGCAACACATGCAGGATCTCAAAATCACATGAAACATGGTTCATCATCGAACTTCCTTTTCAACCTCAACCGGGACATTTGTCACATGTAATTACAAAAAATACATTTCATAGGTTTTTCATTCCACCATCAAATATAATATTCATACATTCATAAATTATACAATTAAGTATATTATGAGTTTACTTTTGTTATCCAAACTTACCTGGTACTCGTTCTGTATCGTGTTCCGGTTATTTCGGAACCTTTCATTTTCCTCGATCGACCGTCGAAATCTGTTCCTCAGGGTCTATTAAAACAAAATTAGATTATTAACACTCCAAATTATATATTTCAAGTCTAATTCCCCCCGGTCCAAATGACTGTTTTGTCCCTGACCTTTCACATTTTTACGATTTAGTCCCTAGGCTCATATAATGAAACGCATGAAATTTCTATCTTACCCAATCCTAGCCGAACATTTTCCTCTCTTATGGTAACCCACATTTTTCATTATTTTCACATTTCTTCCTCACATTTTACAACTTTTGCAAAAAGGTCCCTTTTGGGCTTTTTCATGAACACCACCTAAAAAAAGATGTTTAACATTCATCCAACATTCATATTCCTACATAATCCATCAAAATACAAGTAACTCATGCATGGGTAAATTTTTAAACATGAACCCTAGCATGAAATATGGGTAGAAATGGAGAGAGCAAGCTACCGGAATTTTAAAAATATGAAGAACATTAAAAACGAGGCTTTGGAGCACTTACTATTGAGCTTGAAAATGTTGAAAACCCTAGCTATGGTGTCCGTTCAATTTTCGGCAGCCATGGAGAAGAAAATGGGTGATTTTTGTCTTCTTTTTCCCATTTTATTTCATAACCAAAATGCCCTTAAGCCTTTTCTTTAAAATTTTATCCATACAAACACATTTTTGTCCAAAAACTTAGAAATTGGGAAAATTTATCCTCAAGACCTTCTAATTTATGATCTAAAGCAATTTAATAGAAATTGCTTCTAGAATCCAAGTTTTGCAATTTATTCAATTTAGTCCCAAATTTCCAATTGGGCACTTATTCATAAAATTTCTTCATGAAAATTTAACACATACCTATACTCATATTCTATACCTCATAATAATCATAAAATAAATATTTTAATGTCGAATTTGTGGTCCCAAAACCACTGTTCTGACTAGGCCCTATTTTAGGATGTTACAAAGCAAAATCTCAGCCATTTTCAAGTGGAAATTGCCGAGGAATGTGATAGAGGTTTGAAGATTATTGGGCTTAGCTGGATAATACAGAAGATTTGTAAATGGGTTCTCAATAATAGCTACTCTGATGAAAAAGTTGTTACAAAAGGACGTCAAGTTTGAATGGACAGAGAAGTGCTAACAAAGTTTCGAGAAATTAAAGGCCTTGTTGATCGAGGCTCTAGTTCTGATTAAACCAGAATCAGGGAAAGAATTCGTGGTTTATAGCGATGCATCCTTAAATGGATTGGGGTGCGTACGCATGTAAGAAGGCAAAGTGAAAGCATATGCCTCGAGACAACTAAAGCCACATGAGAAGAATTACCCAATGCATGATTTAGAGTTGGCCACCATTGTGTTCGCGCTGAAAATTTGGAGATACCATTTGTATGGAGAGATATGCCAAGTGTTCACTGACCATAAGAGTCTAAAGTATTTAATGACTCAGAAGGAGCTGAATTTACAGTAACGAAGATGGTTGGAGTTGATAAAGGATTACAAGTTGGTGATTGACTACCACCCTGGAAAGGCGAATATAGTCGTCGATGCTTTGTGTAGGAAATCGTTGTTCGCCCTGAGGGCTATGAATACTTAACTGACAGTCTAGCCGAGATGAGAGCTAGACTTATGTTCCTTCAAGAGATATATGAAGCTCAGAAAAGTGATGAGGACTTGCAAGCGAAAATGGCTCAGTGTGAGACAGGAAGTGAATCAGAATTTCATATTAGTATCGAAGGTTGTATGATGTACTGAGACAGGATTTGTGTACCCAATGATAAGGAGCTTATTCAAAAGATTTTACGAAAGGCACATAGTGGTTGCTTATCTATCCATTCGGGTAGTGTGAAAATGTACAATGATTTGAAGAAAATATATTAGTGGTCAGGAATGAAAAGAAAAATTTATGAGTTTGTCTCTAAGTGTCTAATTTATCAACAAGTGAAGGCCGAACAAAAAGTACCCTCGGGTTTACTACAGCCTGTGATGGTTCCTAAATGGAAATGGGATTGGATAACCATGGATTTTGTTTGTGTCAGGATTGTCTTTGATGCTAAAGAAAAAGGATTCTATTTGGGTCGTTGTTGATAGGCTTACCAAGTCAGCACATTTTATACCGGTGCGTACCGACTACTCTCTTGAGAAATTTGCTGATTTGTATGTTTCAGAGATAGTAATACTTCATGAGGTGCCCTTGTCGATTATCTCGAATAGCGATCGGAGGTATACCTGAAGGTTTTGGAAGAAGTTGTAAGAAGTGTTGGGGAAAAAGTTGAATTTTAGCACAGTTTTCCACCCACAAACTGATGGTCATCCGAAAAGAGTAATTTATATATTAAAAGACATGTTACGGTGTTGTGTTCTCGAGTTTCAAGGTGGTTGGGGAAAGTATTTACCGCTGGTGGAATTCGCCTACAACAATAGTTATCAATCGAGTTTGAAAATGGCGCCCAATGAGCGTAATGCTAAACGGCTTTATATTGGACCGATTGGAGAGAGAATCAGATTCACGGGGTCGATTTGGTCAAAAAAACCGATGAAAAGGTTAATGTGATTTGTGATTGCTTGAGAGACACATCAGATAGACATAAATCCTACGCAGACTTGAAACGGAAAGAGATCGAATTTCAGGTCAGGGATAAAGTGTTTTTGAAAGTATCCCCGTGGAAGAAAGTCTTTAGATTTGGTAGAAAAGGTAAGCTGAGTCTGCTGTTTGTTGGACCCTATGAGGTGACTGAGAGAGTTGGGCCGGTAGCATACCGATTAGCCTTGCTTTGTGAGCTAGAAAAAATTCATGATGTATTCCATGTATCGATGTTATGTCGCTACCGATCTAACCCCTCACATGTGATTTCACCAGAAGAAATTGAAATAAGTCCAGATATGACCTATAATGAAGAACCGATTAAGATTTTGGATCGAGAGGTCAAAAAGTTGAGGAATAAAAGTGTAGCACTCGTAAAGGTTTTGTGGCATAGACACGGAGTCGAGGAAGCCACGTGGGAGCCCGAAGAGACTATGAGAGATCAATACCTGAACTTATTCACTGGTAAGATTTTCAGGGTCGAAAATCCCTAATGGGGGAGAATTGTAACAGCCCGATTGTGGGGCTAGTCGGAATGGTGGTTTCAGGACCACTGGCCTGAGGTTAGAGAAATTATTTTTGATATTATTTTATGTGTTGTGGCATTATTATATGAGTGCATGAAAAATTTGGCGAGGTAATTTTAGGGTTTGTGAACTTAATTGCAAAAAAGAACTAAATCCCATAAAGTTCAAAAGTCTTAAATTGATAGCTAAGGGTGTTAAATTTCTATGGAACTTAAATTGGGGGTCTTTAAAGGGATAAAAGACCTTAAAAAAAAGCTTGGTCGGCCATAGGGATAAGATTTGACCAAGTTGACTATGTTAGGTGGGTTTTGGTGACTAAATTGGTTAAAAAAATAAAACTGAATAAGGAGAGAAGGATATTTTATTTTCTCTTATCTTCTTCCCACCGTTCATACCAGAAAAAGAGGGGTTTTTAAGCTTAAAAAATTTCAGCCACTCTCTATTCTCATAGGTAAGTGATTTTGATAGTTTTTCTTGATGATTTTTGCATTTTTTGACCCCTTGTAACATAAGCTTTCTAATGAGGGGACTATTTTGAAAAATGATTGAGTCTAGGGATTTTTCATGAGAGCATATGTGTTGTTAACTGAAATTTTATGGAAGAATATGAGTCTTGGATGGGTAATAAACAACTTTTGTGAAGAAGTTTTCATGGAAACCCTAACTAGGGACCATTTTGCATAAGTAATAAAATCAGTGATAAATGTGTGTAATGGTGGAAATTTTGGGTTGTTATAAGCGTAAAAAGGGTTCATCTAGGCTTGATTAATGAGAAAATTGATAAAAATCAATTTTCGGACCTAGGGGTAAAATGGTTATTTTGCAAAAGTCTAGGGGCAAAATGGTCAATTTGCCCAATTATGAATTCTCGAGTGTCTAGAGTAATATGCTGATGAGATAAATGAATTTCTATCATTTTAGATCAAGAATTACAAAATTTGGGCCTAAATCGGGGAAAAGCAAAGCAAGTAGACTAAACCGAACTAGTCGTCTACATTTTGGATACTAAGGTAAGTTGTATGTAAATAATACAATTAAATTGTATTACATGTGTTTAACGATATATGATTATGTATGATGAATAATGAGATAGTAGAACTCCCGTTTGAACCTTAGAAATTAAATTGGGTATTCATGCCATGACATTTAGGTTATTTGTGTGATAGTGTAAGACATGTCTAGGACATGCATCGGCCACATTATGTAAGCCAGTGTAAGATCGTGTCTGGGACATGGCATCGGGATTGAGTAGAAAGCTAGTGTAAGACATGTTTGGGACATGCATCAACCTCGATATGTAAGCCAGTGTAAGACATGTCCGAGACATCCATCGGCTACGAGATGTGTCAGTGTAACACCATGTCTGAGACATGACATCGGCACGGATATGTGAGAGCTAGTATAAGATCATGTTTGGGACATGGCGTCGGCCTCGATTTCGATAGTCAGTGTAAGACCATGTCTGGGACATGGCATCGACTTGATGGATGAGCCAGTGTAAGACCATGTCTGGGACATGGCATCAGCATTATACCCTATGTTTGAGGCTTAGTGAATATCCGATAGCTTTTCAAATGGTTCAACGGTGAGAGTTACAGTTTAAGTTAGACGAGAAAAGTATAACCATATTGTGAGTGGTATAGACACCTATTTGAAATGTAAGAGATGTGAGCTCAATATATATTATGTGAATTGTATTGGTTAATGATGAGTAAGTTGTGCTTATGCCTACTTTGGTATTATGAGCATGATGATGAATGGTAAAGTTGTTATATTTATTTGTATGCAACTTACTAAGCTTTATGCTTACCCTATTTCTTTCCATTTTCTTATAGTGCCGCCTACTTAGCTCGTGGATCAACGGTTGTCGGAGGCATCGATCACACTATCAATCGAAGCACTTGATATAGTTAGATCTATTTATTTGGATTATGGCATGTATAGGACCCTGACTTTAGAATTTTGTGTCATTGTTAATTGACCAAATGTGTTGGCTTGCTTTAGCATTTTGATTCATTTTGTATAAGGCCATGGAAATGGCTAAAGTTGAAAGTTGTTATACGAATACAAGAAGTTATTTCATGAATGGGAAATTGTTGGTTGTTTTAGTAAATTATGAAATGTGTAAAGGCCTTAGATGTGGTTGTTAGATTGAGGAATCATACTATGATGATCTTTAGCATGATGGATGTTGTTATTTTGTGTTTTTAGGTGACAAAAGGCTTGGTAAATAGCCCTGTGTTGTCCACAAGGGTAAACACACAAGCATGTGTCTAGGCTGTATATGACACATGGCCAGCCCCATGGACGTGTTGTCCGATAGTGTGTCTCTTGTATGTAAAAATTTCAAGTCAGTATGCATGGTAGTAAAAACACGACAGAGACATGGTCGTGTGTCTCAGCCGTGTGAAGGATACGGCCTAGCACACGGGCATGTACTTTGGCCGTGTGACCCTTAAGGATTACTGATGTCAGAAATAGAATGTCAAGGTTTTTAGACATGGGCCATAGACACGGGCGTGTGTCAGGCCGTGTGAAAACCCCTGTACGTTTGGATTTAGAATTTAATTCACACGGGAGTGTCCCTAAAGGCTTAGGCCGTGTGTGTCACATGGGCCATCAACACGACCGTGTTATAAAGAACACACGGGTGTGTTACCTTTCCACACGGGCGTATGCCCTGTTTCAAGGGTTATTTTTATTATGTGACAGCCCTAATTTGACCCTAATTTGACCCTATGTGGGGGAGAGTTGTGACAGCCCTAATTTGACCCTAGTCGGAATGTGGTTCCGGGACCACAAAACCGAGTCATAAAATTTAGTTAAAATTTTAAGTTCATATCTTATATGTGTGATAGTACTTGTATAAAAATTTGATGTTTTAATTTTATCTTAGGAATGTGAATTTTGCTTGAAAGGATCTAGTTGAGAGACTTAGAAAATTATGATAGGTAAATAAGTAAGGACCAAATAGTATTAAAATAGGAAAGTTTGGGTTTGCATGTCAAAGTGCCCAATTCATGTTAAGTGGCCGGCCAAGCATGGTTCCATTCCTCCAAGTTTATGTTGTTTATTATTTAATATTGGTAAGTAAATTAAAATAAATTAAAGAAAGGAATTAAAAGGAAAAGATGAATAAAATAAGGAGGGAAGAGGAGTGTTCATCTTTTTTTCTTTGGCTATTGCCGTGAGTGAGGAGAAGGAAGGAGATTTGGTTATTTGATTTTGGCTTGGAAGATGGCTAGAATGAGGTATGTATTGAATGATTCTTGAAAATCTATGCATGTTTGAGATGGTTAGTTCAAATTCTACTCATCCTATAGATTAGACTTAGGATTTTGAGGTTGAAATTCGGCCAAGAAGCTTGAAACGCTTAGTAGATGTGTTAATGTCATTACAATGGATAGTAATGTAGGATATGGTGAGTGGTTAATTGCTTTTAACTTGAAAGTTGAGGTTAAAATGGGTCAAGTGTTCATGAGATGAAATTTTGTGATTAGATGAAGTAAAAGTAATAGTATAGTTGATATATATATATATATATAGATATACATATTCGGCCATCACTTAGGAGCTTATGTGATGTTGAGTTTAAGCTTTGCATATTCGGCTATATATACATATATATGTAAGCCCATTCGTGATATTACCTTAGGACTATGTATATATAACCGACAAAAAAAAAATGGGAAAAACTTGGAATTATTTTACCCAACACAAGGTAAGTCATTAAGCATATAGTTGGTATTGATTTAAATGATCGTAATACCTATGCAATTGTGGTTAATGAGATGAAATGTATACAAATGTATATGTATGTAGGGATGAAATTGTCGAATGTAAAAAGGAAGTGAAGTGTATAGAGTGGCTGGTTTTCGGCACAAAGTGTGCGGGCAATAAGTGTTCACGGTTGTGAGATTGGCACTAAGTGTGCGGGCTTGAAATGCATGGCACTAAGTGTGCGAGTTTAAAGTACATGGCACTAAGTGTGCGTGGTTGATTATTAAGCACTATGTGTGCAAACCCACTATATATATATATATTTTTTTTTTCTATCAATTATTTATATTAAGGGTTCGACCTTACAGAGTCGATTTCGGACAGCGGAAAGGGTAAGTACCTTGAGTTCATGGCTAATAGGTGCTATGTTTATATTTGGAGTTGAGCGTGGTAAGTTTTGAACCTATGTGATGATTATAATTGAAGTCACGTACATAAGGTTCATCGTGGAATAGGTGAAAGTTCGCTTAGTTGTATGATTGTAACGAAAATAAAATGATGTATGGAAATGCCTCAATTATTCTATTGAATAGCGTATGAAATGTCAATGTAGGACTTGGAATGAGATTGAATCGTAAGGTCTAAGAAACTATGGCATAGTTTGGTATGGATGGAGTACTTAGCCTCATTTTGTTGTTTCCTCTTGTGAAAATTTTATTAATGGATGGTAGTGTAATGCTTATGACTTACTGAGTTATATACTCATTCGGTGTTTGCTTGTCACCTATTTTAGGTTTCTTGGACTCGACTTTTTGCGTATTCGGGACCATCATCGAAGTCATCACACCGGCTAGCTACTTTTGGTATTTTCTTCTTAGTTGGTCTAGGAGAAAATTTCGGCATGTATAGGCTATTATGCTTTGTTGAAATTTGGTATGTAAACTTTTAGCCATGCGAAAATGGCATAAATGTTCGGTTGGAATTGGTTCTATGATGTTTGGACACAAGTCTTGGTAATCCGGTTTTGGTTGAGTATTGGTTAAGGCCTACTCGATTATTATGCCATATGTCATGGCTGATTATTTTCGGTGTTAAATTCATGATTTGGTAATAGTGTAGTGGGGAGATGCTCGGTGATGATTAGCCTTTGGCATGGCTAGTCATGGTCATAAATTGTGACATGTATGATGAATTATTAGTTAGATCAAGGAAAAAAATCATGAAATAGGCATAGTTTGTTTTAGTAACAGATGCTGACAGCAGCAGTGATGTGAGATTGAAAAATCACTAAAAATAGTAGAAATGGAATTAAATAATGAATAAATTATGAAATCGATACTTGATGAGTCTATTTTCATATGGAAGAAATGAAACGACTATATGAGCTGTATGTTAGGAGTTAATTAAATTCTTGTGAAACAGGGCCAGAGCAATTTCTGGATCCCCTGTTTTGATTTAGAAAATTCACCGTAAATTTTATCGAGATAATTAGAGGTTGTGCCTTATATGTACAAATTCATTATCGAGTCTAGTTTCATTAGAGACAAACGGCATAGGCATTGAAGCCCTGTACGGGGAGATATTTAAATCGTAAGGTACAGAGGTTAGTGTAGTCGAACCTTGAAACAGGGGAGACTTTAACAAATAAAATGTACTAATTGGCCCAACAAAAAAATTCTACAAAAATTCCCACATATAGATATATTAGTCTAGTTTCGGGGAAAATTTACGGAATTGGATTTTGAGTTTCAGAACTCAAAATATGATTTTTAAAGTGACCACAATACAGTAGTCAGCTTGCCTAGAACAAAAAAAAAATAGGGGGAAATAAATGAAGTAAGCCGGTAACACCTCGTGTTCGATTTCCGATAACGGCCATGAGTTCGGGGTGTTACATTTTTATTGGTATCAGAGCTATGGTTTAGTCGGTTCTAGGACTACCATAGCGTGTATGAGTCTAGCTATACATGCCTTAATGTTAGTGCTTAATAATGTGATGACTTCTGACGGTTAAAATTTTTGTTTTGATTAGCAAATGGAACCCGGGGTAGAGAGACCCTTAGCGGATGACGTTGAAAGTGTAACGGCTGCTCCTGCGCAAGGGACACCGCTGTTGAACCTCGGTCATCTGCAAATAATCGGGATGAGGGGCAAAACAAGCCTTCTTCACCATGATGAATGAGTGGGTCGCAATATGCCCGAACCATTCCTACTGTCCAACCATTCCCGAATTTGAATAATCCACCCCAAGAGCCCGTAATGCCATCGATTACTAATCTGTGAGGCTGAGTAAACCACCTGCAGACTTGATTAGGAAGCGGAGCCGAGGAGTTCAAGGCCATAGTTCTTGATGATGCCGAAAGGGCGAGTTACGCTTGATAACACCATTCGGTGTTCGATGAACTGTCATGCACACCGATGAATGTCTAAAGTGTGCTATATCCTTGTTGCGAGACTCACCTACTATTGGTGGAGGACCTTGATTTCCATAGTCCCAAACGAGCGAGTTACTTGGGATTTCTTCCAAGCGAATTTCGAAAGAAATATATTAGTCAACGGTTCATCGATCAAAAGCGTAAGGAATTCTTGGAACTCAAGTAAGGTCGTATGACAAGATGTCGAATCTGAACATGAGTTCGTAAGACTCGATCGGTATGCCCGTAAGTGTGTGGTGATGAGGTTGCTATGTGCAAGAGATTTGAATAAGGATTGAATGAAGATTTAAAGCTACTAGTGGGTATTTTGGAGATAAAAGAATTCGTAACACTAGTTGAACGAGCCTACAAGGCGGAAGAACTTGGAAAGGAGAAGAACAAGGCTGAATTTGAAGCTAGAGACTATCGTAAAAGATCAATGGGTAAAGCTCCGTTCTCGGCTGTAAAGAAGTTCACGGAGGACACTAATAAATCGAGGACGACTGCGGGAACTTCCATTAGAAACACGACCATCGACGGACTCGAGCTACTTGATAGCCGATGTGGGCAATAATATCCAAGAGACACCTGAATGCCCCCAATGTGGAAGACGACACATAGGTGAATGTTGGGGTAAGCCTACTAACAGGGCCTGTTACGGATGCGGTTCGAAGGACCACTTCATTAGAGATTGCACGGAGCTTGATGAGAAGAATAGGATGCAAGGTGCAAGACCTAGTGGAATGACAGTTAGAGGTAGACCACCGAGAATTTCAGAAGGTAGGGGTGGTAGTCAAAGAGGGGCCTCTGATACGGCTGTTCGAACCGAGACCCGTACTCTTGCTAGAGCATATGCCATTCGCGCACGAGAGGAGGCATCCTCCCCTGATGTTATCACTGGTACTTTCACTCTCTTTGATACTAGTGTGATTGCATTGATTGACCCTGGCTCTACTCATTCATACGTATGTGAAACCTTAGCATCCAGTAAGACTCTATCTGTCGAGTCTACTGAGTTCGTAATTCGAGTGTCAAACCCTTTGGGTCAATACGTACTTGTTGATAAAGTGTGTAAGAGATGCCCTCTAATAATCCGAGAATCCTGTTTTCCGGCTGATTTGATGCTTTTACTGTTTGACGAATTTGATGTTATTCTGGGTATCGATTGGTTGACCGTACATGATGCAGTGGTGAACTGTAAAAGGAAAACCATTGATTTGAGGAGTACAAATAATGAAGTAGTCCAAGTTGAGTTTACTAATTTAAAGGGGGTGCCAGCGATAATATCTTCAATGACCGCTCAGAGATATGTGAAAAAGGGGTGTGAAACATACCTTGCGTATGTATTTGATAGCAAAGAGACGGAAAGGAAACTTGAATCGATACCGATTAGTGCGTGAGTATTCGAGATGTTTTTCCCGAAGAGTTACCGAGGTTGCCACCGATTCGAGAGGTGGAATTCGGCATCGAAATTGTACCTGGTACCACGCCAATCTCAATAGTCCCGTATCGTATGGCATTAACGAAATTAAAGGAATTGAAAGTTCAATTGCAAGAATTGATGGATAGAGGTTTCGCTCGACTGAGTTTTTCACCATGGGGCGCACCAGTACTGTTTGTGAAAAAGAAGGATGGAACCATGAGATTGTGCATCGACTATCATCAGTTGAATAAAGTGACAATAAAGAATAAATATCCGTTGCCACGTATTAATGATTTGTTTGATCAATTGAAGGGAGCCTCAGTATTTTCAAAGATAGATTTGAGATCTGGTTATTATCAGTTGAGGGTCCGAGACTCGGACATACCCAAAACTGCTTTTAAAACGAGGTACGGTCACTACGAATTCTTAGTGATGCCATTTGGGCTCACTAATGCCCTTCTTGGTATTTATGGATTTAATGAATCGAGTATTCGACCATACTTGGATCGGTTTGTGGTTGTGTTTATTGATGATATTTTAGTTTATTCACAAGGTGAAGTTGAACATGCCGAGCATTTGAGATTAGTATTACAAATTTTACGAGACAAGCGATTATCGCAAAATTCATAAATGTGAATTTTGGTTGAGAGAGGTTAGCTTTTGGGGCACGTGGTGTCTGCATCGGTGTCGGGTGGATCCGAACAAAATTTCGCCATACTCGATTGGAAACCTCCAAGGAATATTCTTGAAGTTAGGAGCTTTTGGGACTTGCGGATACTACCGACGTTTTGTAAAGGGCTTTTCGATGATAGCTGCACCGTTGACAAAACTACTTCAAAAGATGTTGAGTTCGAATGGTCGAACAACTTGTCGGAAAGTTTCGATCGACTAAAAACCTGTTTAACCGAGGCCCCGGTGCTAGTACAGTAGAGTCCGGCAAGGAGTTTGTTATTCTGATGATGCATCCTTGCTTGGGCTAGGTTGTGTGTTGATGCAAGAAGGTCGAGTTGTGGCTTACGCGTCGAGACAATTAAAGCCGCATGAGAGAAACTATCCGACCCATGACCTTGAATTAGCAGACCATAGTGTTCGCCTTGAAAATATGGCGACATTACTTGTTTGGAGAGAGGTGTCATATTTATTCGGACCACAAGAGTCTTAAATATTTGATGACTCAAAGAGATCTAAATCTGCGACAAAGGCGTTGGCTTGAGTTGTTGAAAGACTATGAACTTGTCATTGATTATCACCCGGGAAGGCTAACATGGTGGCCGATGCTTTGAGTCGTAAAGCAATTGTTTACTTTGAGAGCGATGGATGCTCACCTATCCGTTTACCCGATGAGGTGCTAGTAGTTGAATTAAAGGCCAAACCATTATTGATTCATCAAATACTTGAATCCCAGAAAGTCGACGCTGAATTAGTCGCTAAACGAGCTGAATGTGCCTCGAATGAGGAATCAGAGTTTCGGATTGACAACAATGATTGCTTGACATTCAAGAGTCGATTATGTGTTGCAAGAAATTCGGAACTTATTTCGATAATTTTGAATGAGGCTCACAGTAGTCGAATGTCAGTCCACCCGGGTAGCACTAAAATGTACAACGATCTGAAACGTCAATTTTGGTGGCCGGGTATGAAACGAGACATTTCTGAATTTGTTTCAAGGTGTTTGATATGTCAACAAGTAAAAGCGGAACATCAAGTGCCGTCGGGATTTCTTCAGCCAATCATGATACCCGAATGGAAATGGGATCGAGTGACAATGGACTTTGTATCTGGGTTACCTTTGACTCAGAGTAAGAAAGACTCAGTCTGGGTTATTGTTGATAGATTGACCAAGTCTGCTCATTTTATCCCTGTCCGTACGGATTTTTCGCTCGATAAATTGGCAGAATTATACATCTCCCAAATTGTTCGATTGCATGGGGTACCTATTTCTATCGTGTCGGATAGAGACCCAAGATTTACATCGCGATTTTGAAAGAAGTTACAAGAAGCGTTGGGTACTAAGATGCATTTTAGCACCGTATTTCATCCCCAGACTAATGGCCAATCTGAACGAATAATTCAGATACTCGAGGACATGTTGAGATGTTGCGTCTTAGAGTTTTGTGGTTCATGGGAAAGATATTTGCCTTTGATTGAATTCGCCTACAACAATAGTTTTCAATCAAGCATTAAGATGGCACCTTACGAGGCTTTATACGGTCGTAAATGACGTACCCCATTATTTTGGACTGAACTTAGTGAAAGTAAAATCTTGAGGTTGATTTGATTAAGGATCTTTGAGCGAAAGTTCGAGTAATTCGTGAAAGTTTGAAAGTCGCTTCGGATCGTCAAAAGTCGTATGCGTCTTTAAAGAGAAAAGACATTGAATATCAGGTTGGGGACAAGGTATTTCTCAAAGTTTCACCTTGGAAGAAGGTGCTTAGATTTGGCCGTAAGGGCAAATTGAGTTCGAGGTTCATCGATCCATATGAAGTATCCGAACGAGTTGGGTCAGTCGCATACCGGTTAATTTTACCCCGAGCTTGAAAAGATTCACAACGTTTTCCATGTCTCGATGCTTGACGATATAGGTCCGACCGTCGCGTAATCACTCCATCTAAGATCGAGATTCACCTAACTTGAGTTATGAAGAAGAGCCGGTTCGCATTTTGATGCGTGAAGTAAAGAGTTGTGAAATAAGAAAATCCCATTAGTGAAGGTGTTGTGGCATAAACACGGAATCGAAGAAGCCACTTGGGAACTTGAGGACTCTATGAAGGATCGATATCCTAAATTTTTCATTTGGTAAGATTTTCGGGGACGAAAATTCCTTATGTGGGGGAGAGTTGTGACAGCCCTAATTTGACCCTAGTCGGAATGTGGTTTCGGGACCACAAAACCGAGTCATAAAATTTACTTAAAATTTTAATTTCATATCTTATATGTGTGATAGTACTTGTATAAAAATTTGATGTTTTAATTTTATCTTAGGAATGTGAATTTTGCTTGAAAGGATCTAGTTGAGAGACTTAGAAAATTATGATAGGTAAATAAGTAAAAATAGTATTAAAATAGGAAAGTTTGGGTTTGCATGTCAAAGTGCCCAATTCATGTTAAGTGGCCGGCCAAGCATGGTTCCATTCTTCCAAGTTTATGTTGTTTATTATTTAATATTGGTAAGTAAATTAAAATAAATTAAAGAAAGGAATTAAAAAGGAAAAGATGAATAAAATAATGAGGGAAGAGGGAGTGTTCATCTTTTTTTTCTTTGGCTATTACCGTGAGTGAGGAGAAGGAAGGGAGATTTGGTTATTTGATTTTGGCTTGGAAGATGGCTAGAATGAGGTATGTATTGAATGATTCTTGAAAATCTATGCATGTTTGAGATGGTTAGTTCAAATTCTACTCATCCTATAGATTAGACTTAGGATTTTGAGGTTGAAATTCGGCCAAGAAGCTTGAAACGCTTAGTAGATGTGTTAATGTCATTAAAATGGATAGTAATGTAGGATATGGTGAGTGGTTAATTGCTTTTAACTTGAAAGTTGAGGTTAAAATGGGTCAAGTGTTCATGAGATGAAATTTTGTGATTAGATGAATTAAAAGTAATAGTATAGTTGATATATATATATATATATATATACATATTCGGCCATCACTTAGGAGCTTATGTGATGTTGAGTTTAAGCTTTGCATATTCGGCTATATATACATATATATGTAAGCCCATTCGTGATATTACCTTAGGACTATGTATATATAACCGACAAAAAAAATGGGAAAAACTAGCAAAGGTGATTGCCGAATGTCCAAGTATACATATGCATGTGTGATTGGATTATTGAAAGTATGGTAATTGCATAAGGTTATTAGCCGAATAGCTAAGAACATAAGGTAGCAAGATAAAAATTTTACCATGTCGTTCCATATGTCATAAAATCATTAAAATGTGAATACCAATATATGTAGCAAAGCGGTTGAATGAGTTAATTTATTTGTTTAAGCTCAAGATCCTAAAGGAGAGGTGTCCAACAAGGGGAAATCGAAGGTCATCGAGTAGCCGACTTGGAATTATTTTACCCAACACAAGGTAAGTCATTAAGCATATAGTTGGTATTGATTTAAATGATCGTAATACCTATGCAATTGTGGTTAATGAGATGAAATGTATACAAATGTATATGTATGTAGAGATGAAATTGTCGAATGTAAAAAGGAAGTGAAGCGTATAGAGTGGCTAGTTTTCAGCACTAAGTGTGCGGGCAATAAGTGTTCACGGTTGTGAGATTGGCACTAAGTGTGTGGGCTTGAAATGCATGGCACTAAGTGTGCGAGTTTAAAGTACATGGCACTAAGTGTGCGTGGTTGATTATTAAGCACTATGTGTGCGAACCCACTATATATATATATTTTCTATCAATTATTTATATTAAGGGTGCAACCTTACCGAGTCGATTTTGGACAGCGGAAAGGGTAAGTACCTTGAGTTCATGGCTAATAGGTGCTATGTTTATATTTGGAGTTGAGCGTGGTAAGTTTTGAACCTATGTGATGATTATAATTGAAGTCACGTACATAAGGTTCATCGTGGAATAGGTGAAAGTTCGCTTAGTTGTATGATTGTAACGAAAATAAAATGATGTATGGAAATGCCTCAATTATTCTATTGAATAGCGTATGAAATGTCAATGTAGGACTTGGAATGAGATTGAATCGTAAGGTCTAAGAAACTATGGCATAGTTCGGTATGGATGGAGTACTTAGCCTCATTTCGTTGTTTCCTCTTGTGAAAATTTTATTAATGGATGGTAGTGTAATGCTTATGACTTCTTGAGTTATATACTCATTCGGTGTTTGCTTGTCACCTATTTTAGGTTTCTTGGACTCGACTTTTTGCGTATTCGGGACCATCATCAAAGTCATCACACCGGCTAGCAACTTTTGGTATTTTCTTCTTAGTTGGTCTAGGAGAACATTTCGGCATGTATAGGCTATTATGCTTTGTTGAAATTTGGTATGTAAACTTTTAGCCATACGAAAATGGCATAAATGTTCGGTTGGAATTGGTTCTATGATGTTTGGACACAAGTCTTGGTAATTCGGTTTTGGTTGAGTATTGGTTGAGGCCTACTCGATTATTATGCCATATGTCATGGCTGATTATTTTCGGTGTTAAATTCATGATTTGGTAATAGTGTAGTGGGGAGATGCTCGGTGATGATTAGCCTTTGGCATGGCTAGTCATGGTCATAAATTGTGACATGTATGATGAATTATTAGTTAGATCAAGGAAAAAATCATGAAATAGGCATAGTTTGTTTTAGTAACAGATGCTGACAGCAGCAGTGATGTGAGATTGAAAAATCACTAAAAATAGTAGAAATGGAATTAAATAATGAATAAATTATGAAATCGAAGCTTGATGAGTCTTTTTTCTGATGGAAGAAACGAAACAACCATATGAGCTGTATGTTAGGAGTTAATTAAATTCTTGTGAAACAGGGCCAGAGCGATTTCTGGATCCCCTGTTTTGATTTAGAAAATTCACCGTAAATTTTATCGAGATAATTAGAGGTCGTGCCTTATATGTAAAAATTCATTATCGAGTCTAGTTTCATTAGAGACAAACGTCATAGGCATTGAATCCCTGTACAGGGAGATATTTAAATCGTAAGGTACAGAGGTCAGTGTAGTCGAACCTTGAAATAGGGGAGATTTTAACAAATAAAATGTACTAATTGGCCCAACAAAAAAATTCTACAAAAATTCCCCC
This sequence comes from Gossypium arboreum, assembly GCF_025698485.1. NCBI lineage: Eukaryota > Viridiplantae > Streptophyta > Magnoliopsida > Malvales > Malvaceae > Gossypium > Gossypium arboreum. The sequence continues at coordinate 59,264,616 of NC_069080.1, forward strand.
ATATAGATATATGAGTCTAGTTTCGGGGAAAATTTACAGAATTGGATTTCGAGTTTCAGAACTCAAAATATGATTTTTAAAGCAACCACGATACAGTAGCCAGCTTGCCTGGAACAAAAAAAAAATAGGGGGATGAAGTAAGCCGGTAACACCTCGTGTTCGATCTCCGGTAACGGCCATGAGTTTGGGGTGTTACATATTAGGTCGAGTTAAGGACCTGAGTTAATTTCGAATGGTTTCCAATGAGAGTTTGAGGCATCGTAGGCCCACATTAAGGAGTTTTAAACAAGGTTAGTAAGTTTTAAATTTGATCAAGTCTTGGTGACTTGGAAATATGCATGTGGTTAATTATGGTAATGCCTCGTGCCCAGTCCCGGCCTCAGACTCGGGTAAGGGGTGTTACAATTTATATGCTTGAGTCATTTGATTTATTACAAGGTTGGCTCAGGCATGTTAATTTTGATACTTTACGTAGATTAATTAATTTAAAGCATATTCCTTCATTTCACATTAATTGTAATCATAAATGTGAAACTGTGTCGGGACAAAACTAACAAGGTCTTCATTTCAATCTGTTGAAAGAAATAGTGAACCACTTGATCTAATACATAGTGATATTTGTGACTTAAAGTTTATTCAAACTAGAGGAAGGAATAAATATTTTATTACCTTAATTGATGATAGCACAAAATATTGCTATGTATATTTGCTTAAAAGAAAAGATGAAGCTATAGAGAAATTTTTTCTCTATAAGTAGGAAGTTGAAACCCAACTTATTAAAAGAATTATGAGGGTGAGAAATGACCGTGGTGGTGAATTGGTTGAACATTTTGGTAAATTTTGTGTACAACATGAAATTATTCATGAAGTGACACCACCATACTCTCTTCAATCCAATGGAGTAGCAGAGCAGAAAAATCGAACCCTAAAGGAAATGATGAATGCAATGCTAGGAAGTTTTGGGTTTTCATAGAACATGTCGAGAAAGTTATTTTATCAGCAAATTACCTTTTAAATAAGGTTCCCTTAAAAAAAAAGAACATTATACCATATGAGTTATGGAAGGGCAGGAAACCTTCCAACAACTACTTGAAAATGTAGGGGTGTCTTACAAAGTTAATGGTTCCTTTACCTAAGCAAATGAAAATAAGTTCTAAAATGGTGGATTGTAATTTCATTGGTTATGCACACCATAACAATGCATATCGATTTCTTGTGCATGAATCAAAGAATCTTGAAATTTACAAGAATACGATCTTAGAATCTAAAAATACCTCATTCGTTGAAAATATATTCCTTTGTAAGACTAGGGAAATTGGGTCAAGTTCAACAAAACGAACTTCAGAGCCTAATGATAGTTAAGACTTTCAACAAGAGGTTGAAGTCAAGGTAGAGCCAAGAAAAAGTAAAAGGGTAAGGGTGGAAAAGTCCTTTGGATAAGATTTTCTAACATATATGCTAAAGACTGCATTCAAACTTATAGTGAAGCTATACGCTCAATTGAAAGCACTTTTCGGAAAGATGCTATTGAGAGTGAAATGGATTCCATCATGAAAAATCATACATGGGAGTTAGTGGATCTACCTCAGGGAATTAAACCACTAAATTCTAAATGGATTTTTAAACGAAAAGTGAAAGCAAATGGAACAATTGATAAGTACAGGGCCAGATTGGTTATAAAAGGTTATAAACAAAATAAAAGCCTTGATTACTTTGATACATTTTTTCTTATATCAGGAATAACTTCTATACGGATGATACTTGCTATTTTCGCTTTGAAGAATCTAGAAGTTCATCAAATAGATGTTAAGACAAGTTTTCCAAATGAAGATCTTGATGAGGAGACTTAAATGGAACAACTTGAGGGTTATGTAACTCTAGCGCAAGAAAGAAAAGTCTGTAGATTGGTGAAGTCTTTGTATAGACTTAAGCAAGCACCAAAGCAATGTCATGAAAAGTTTGACAGTATCATGATATCAAATGGATTTAAAATTAATGAGTTTGACAAATGTGTGTATGTCAAAACCACTGTTGATAGATATTTAATTCTATATTTATTTGTTGACGACATACTCATTGTTGGAAGTAACAATGAAATGGTAATGCGTACCAAAAACTTGTTAAATTCAAGATTTGACATGAAAGATATGAGATTTGCTGACATGATTTTGGGCATCCAAATCAAAAGGTCATCTAAAAGTCTTGTATTAACTCAATCACACTACATAGACAAGATTCTTGAGAAATTTAACAAGGATGATTTTGGTGTGGCCAGAACTCCGATAGATATAAGTCAACATCTATCCAAAAACAAAGGTGAAAGTGTTGACCAAGTGGAATATGCAAGAGTCATAGGCAGTCTGATGTACCTTATGAGTTGTACTAGACCTGATATTACTTTCACTGTCAGTAGTTTAAGCAGATTCACAAGCAATCCAGGGGAGAATCACTAGAAAACGATTGTGAGAGTACTGAGATATATAAGATGTACTTGGAACTATGGATTACATTATTCCAGAGATCCTACTGTGTTAGAAGGATTCTCCGATGCCAGTTGGATATTTGATATTCAAGATACCAAAGGCACAAGTGGTTATATTTTCACATTGAGAGGAGGAGTTGTGCCATGGAAATCCTTAAGGTAAACGATTATAACCAGATCCACAATGGAATCTGAGTTTATAGCTCTATAAAAATCTGGAGAAGAGACAAAATAGCTACGAAAATTTTTGGAAGATATTCCTAAATGGCCAAAGCCTGTGCCCATAATATGCATATATTGTGATAACCATGCAACAATTGATAGAGCACATAACGTAATGTATAATGGTAAGTCGAGACACATGCGTTATCGACACAATACCATTAGACAATTGATCTCAACTGAAGGGATCTCTATTGGTTTTGTAAGATCAAAAGATAACATTGCGGATCTGCTAACCAAAGGGTTAAATAGAGATCAAGTTGATAAAACATCGAAAGGAATGAAACTAAAACCCATTAATATTTAAGGCGCTATGTGAAGGAAAACCCAACCTAGTTGACTGGAGATCCTAAGATATAGGTTCAATAGGACAACCTACTTGCATAGACCTTATGAGGTCATTGTGGGGTGTTTTATCCCAAGTCCATTCCTATGATAAAAACAGTGATTAAAATATGGAAAAGGTTAAACAATGCTTTTAATGACCGTTGTGTGTGGATAACTTAAGTCACCTATGTGAGAGTGAAGTGGGGCTGCTTTAGAGAGACTATTGGGGCATTGTCCTCTAAGCTCTTGCAGAACCAGGAGGATGTTCATAGCCATATGAACTACCCATGAGAACCAAAATCTTGTTAGGGAAGTATTTGTGTGAGGTATATCATTATTCACACAAACGACAGAACAGTTCAAGGACATCGCGTTTATTGGTCAGCTAGTAAAGTAAATATACTTTCACAAGGGAAGGTTCAAGGGTTGATGCCTACCTATCCTATGCAAATATCGAATGTAGAATCTATCACCTCTTTGAGTCTCGTTGATCCATCAATTTCGTTCATGTGGGACATAATTGGAAAATAATGATATACTGAAACATCGTGGCATATTATTTTATTGATAAAATTGAAGGTTTGAATAATAAATTATGAATTTATATTCTATATAATGTGCTCAAAATTGTTGAGTGATGAATGGTAAATTGATGCATAAATTAAACAATAGTTCTGTCTCTTGATGAACAGTTGTAGCTTTTGAACAATTATATCTCTTGGTGAACAGATTCATTGCTTTTGGTTTAATATTGCATCTTTCCATTCATTGTGTTTGTTCACTTATATTTTTTAACTTTTCAACAAAACTCTTCATGAATTGGTCTAAATCTCTTCATTCATTTCCTCTCCTCTATATAAAGTCAAGTTAGGAGACTTCCAAAACACATCATCAAAAACCATCAATATAAAAAATTCCTTCTAAATTCATTCATCCTGGTGATAGAGAAAGGCAAGATTATGTTTGACTTATCACTGTTGTTGTGTTACTACTATAATCGTTTGTTGTTGTATCTTGGGAGACAGATGTCTAACGTTACTCAAAGCACCGAGGAGAGGTCGAATCTGTCTTAAGGAAACTGTTGATACAAGTCTCAACAAAATTCTTTTTCTCATTTTCAACTCTGTCTGATTATAGGTATTCTGTTGTGTTACTGCTACTGCTATTGCATTGTATTGCGTTATTATTATTACTGACATAGTAATACTACATATGATATTATATTTTTCTTACAACTGATATAGAAAAAGGGAGAGGGTTAAGATCTACTCTATTTTTTCATCCATTAATATCCAATACAATAATCATCGTCATTCAATGTAATATTCATGTAAGATCTATTTATTAAATGTGAAAATCAATTTGTGAATGATGATTAAACATGTATCAATGTAGTCGGTTCCACAACAATTTTGGTTGCACTAGTCGGTACACACCGTTTCAGTAATAAACCAAAACGATCACTTCTCTTTTTCTACACTAGTGTAAATTTCAGTCTGTACCAGTTGCACCAACTCCTTCTGATTAATTCTGATTGTACAAGCCAAAACATTACACACCAGTCGGTGCATGAATAATGTTAAAAAATAAATAGTTTATTATTATTTACCAACTTTAAATTTTTTTAATCAAATTAAAAATTTAAGCTCTAACATGGTACAGGAAAATTTTAAAATTTAAAGCGAAAAATTAATAAATAATAAAAATAAAGAATTTATATAACAAATAAATTGTAGAAAAAAAGGACAAAATTTCTAAATGCTTCACGAACACAACTTTTGTATATGTTTTATTAAACTTTCATTTTATATATTTAATATGAGGTGATCTTATTATAGATTTTTAAAAAATAATGTTGTGGATAATTTTGTTGTTTAATGTATAGGATGTTTTTTTCCTTATTTACTTTAGATTTGTTAAATTATGAAATTTAATTTGTGAAGTTTATTGATAAAGATTTTATATAATCAATTAATATTTTTATATTTGAAATTATTTAATCTAATTTATTTGATATATTTAATATTTTATGTATTAAATATTTATTAAAAAATCGATAAATCTAAAATAATACACGAAACAAATTAATATTAATATAAATCAGTTCCAATAGAAAAACGATGCAATGCAATATTAACTTTAATGTGTTTTAAATATAAATGGATGAAAAAATATTGGATTAGAAACACACCAAAGAATAAGAACGAACAAGAACAGATGTCAAGGGAGGGATGCCTTCGGGACTTCCTTCTATATAGTAGTATGTATGTGATGGTATTGAGTAGAACCTGTGTAAAATTGTTTACATGAATAAGTTGAACCTAATATTCATTGTAAGGACAATTTTAGTGGGACCCGTTATTTAATTGTCAAATAATTAATTGTCTAATTTATGATGAAAATGAAATTAAGTGGGTCCATTCATTTTAGTTTACTGTACAACCCACTAATTTATGATGTAAATGAAAATGACAATGAAAATAAAAATAAGAAGGAACCCCCAAACCACGGTCAAAACAAGACAAGACACGTTAACACTTAATTTAATTGTTGTTGGTTGTACAAAAATCCATGCAGTCTCACCGACAAAACAGTACTTATACAGGTTTTCTATAGCGACATTTTCCAGAAGTTGAAGCTGAAACGAAGTAAAAAAGATATATATCGTTAACTGTCGGCGACTGCATGAATTTTTGTACAACCAACGAAGAGTGAAGTGCTTACCTCCGCTCTTCATCGTGGTTATCTTCCCATAAGATACAGGTTGTGACAAACCCTAAATCCTCATATGAATTTCAAACCGGTACGAATGGAGAAGTTTGGAATTTCATTTTCAAATGCAGGCGAGTAGGTGAATTCTTTATGCTGAAAATAGAGTACTTATTGCAATTATTCGATACGTCCTATCCTATTTTGTTTGTCTCATATTGTACATTAAAATTATTATTTTACCTATGTTGCTTTTTAAAAACAATAAGTTAACTATATAATTATGTAATTACTAGATTTTTATTTTATTTTATTTTTATTTAACTCATTTTAATTAAGTTAATTTTAAATTTATTAGAACAATTAAATTATACAAGATGTAGAACAACACAATATTGGTGATTCATATTACATAGGTGCAACGATCAACTAGAATCGAAGTGGTTCATATCATAGATAGTACAAAAGTCACTGGAATTGAAGAGGTTCACACAATAGATGGTATAAAGAATTGTTAAAATGGAGGTCTAAAGGTATTAAAAATTATATTTTAATACACTCCGCTTGATGTACTTCTCATATTCAAAAGATGGGTTATTTATAAGAGGAGAATTTGGAGTGAATCCTCTCATATCATGCTTGCTTTCTTGAAAGAGTTCAATTTAAGATATGGCCCGATTATGATTATCTTTGAATCCGTGAGCCTAGAATTGAAAACATTAAAGAGAATGAATTTGTTGTTATAATTGTCTTTGGTGATATCGTAGCAATGTTCTCATGAAATATGTGAGAAACGTGTATGAGTAATACTCATATGTGCTCTAATATTAGGATATAACAATTGCTCCTTAGTAAAATTCACTTATATTATGGTGTTGGGGCAATGGAGTGTCATTTTCCTGGCGAAGGCAAAGATAACTATCATTTGGAATATCGATGGTAGAGTTCAATAACAACTTTTGTATAATTTCAAAGAAATTGAAATGACACCTTTAATGGGTGCAGTTGTGTACTTTTGAATGGTGTCATTTAATTCGCCTACAATTACTTTACTTTTGGACATTTTTTTTATCTTCTTCCTTTCTTCTTGTTTCACCATCCTATTCGTCTTTTATAAACAAGGGTCTTAAGGCTCTTTGAAGGGGAATTTACTCTCGTTTTTTTTAATCCACTTTCTATACTCCAAATACTTTTATTTTTCTAGCTTGTTTTTTTTTTTCTATTTTTTCAAGCCAATTTCCAGATCAAAATACAAAATGTCACGTTAAATTGTCGGAATAATTTAAATTATCTTAATTTCAATAGTGTAACATATGACATTTTCATGTTGATATACACGCGTTAATGTCATATTGGACAAATCAATTCAATTCATTTTCATACATAATCGACCCCAAAATTTTGTATTACATAATTAGCATGTTTGACATGCAATTGCATTTACGATAAATTAACCAATTCAAGTATAAATTTCTCATACTTCTTATAGTTTGAGCAACCAATTGTAATTACCATACTTGTAACCTTATTAACTGATTTCGAACTCATGAGCGAATATGCTAATCATTATCTCAATATATGCTTTAGGGCTTTGGAGCTAGTGTTAGTTCCCACAAACACCCAATGCTTTGGGGATACTAATTAATTCATTGATGTACGCTCATGGACACTCAGTACTCCAGAGTTAATGATACGTTCTTACAACCACCTAAGGCTCTGGAAACCTATCAAATACATCTAGCTTACAAACAACTAATGCTCTAAAACTAGTAATGCATTCTCACAACATCCAATGCTCTAGAGCTAGTAACACGTTTTCCCAGAGATACTTAGTGCTATAGGGAAACTACTCAATGAGTTACACTTCCACTTCCATTTCATATTACAAGCATACACCTTTACATATATCGTTTTTAACAATTTCATTAAATCACGAGCATAATTATACAGTTCTTATCTATTTATCAATCATACTATCTGTAATAGCCAATTTTGGCCCCCCCAAAAAAAACTCAATTCAATAAAGCAAAAATAAACCCAAACATAAATAAAAAATGGCCAATACCAAACCCAAGTTACCTAACCTAACAACCCAAATGAAACCCTAGCCCATTACAAAGAAAAGAAAACAGTTGTGCCAGCCCCCAAGTATGCTACTACCGAACTTTTGGCCAACCATTGGCCACCATGTGCACCGTTTCGCCTCCTCGCGAGCCAACCACCATCTCCTCCACGCCTCTGATACTTGCAGAGAAATCAATACAAAGTAGTAGAGGAGTAAATAGCAAAAAAAAAAGAAAAAGAAATCAACAGTTTGTAGGCTGGCTTTAAAAGCCAAGATCTGTTCTTTGTAATTTTTTTACGAACATTTCACACACCACAAGCAATCAAAAGGCAAAGAAAAGGAAAAGAGGTTGATTCTTTATTTTCTCGTTTTCCTTTCGTTTTTATCTTTATTTTTTTCCTTTTTATCTTACTATGAATCGATTTTAAACAAAATAATATAAAAGGAGAAAACCTTACCTGAGCCATCCAGCAGTTTCGTCGTCGGAAGTCCTTCTCCGGCGCCGAAATCGGACTATTAAAGGGTGGAGAGAGTTTGTTTTTTTTCTTCATTTTTCCGGGCTAAAAAGGATTGCCTTCAGATTCACCTTAAAAGGGACTAAAAATCTAACCTTTGTGTGGCTCCGACCACCGCCTACGGTGGAGCCACGATAGTCTGACGCCGTGCAATGATAGGTTTTATGAACCCTAGCAGAGAAATAGAAAGAAAAAGAGGGGAGCTTTTGATTTTGTTAAAAAAATGGCTGAAGTGAAGTAAAAAAAATAGGGCTTTGTTTTTTAAACAAATGAAAAACGGCGCGTTTGGTGGGGTGTGGATCTGTGCATCCTTAATTATTGGGATATCTGCATATGAAGTCCCTCCATCTTTTAGCGTCCTTCGATCAAGCCTTATTTTATCTTCTCTTTTTCTTTTAATTTGGCCATCAGATATTGCTTGTTTTTTAAATCGGTCCTCTGTTCTGTGGGGCTTGACGTGCACGTTTGGGCTTGGGATATTGTCTCATTTCATCCTCACGAATTTAAGCGCATTTTATGGAGGTCCCTAACAGCTTTATGTTATCTATGATCTATACCTCAAATTTTGATTTGTTTTCAATCACGTCCTAAATTTATTTAAATCATTTACTAATCCCTTTTTAAAAAAAAGGTTTTATTATATGGTTTTAAATATCTTATAGGTTATTTATTTTACATCTACTTTAACTTATTTTAATATCTTGTTTATTCAAATGTTCATTATTTATTTTATTTTGCTTTATGTGTATATTTTATCCTAATCTATTTTACATGTATTGTTTATTTTATACTCCTTACCCATTATACATATGCATATATATAGTTTATTTCAAGTTTTTATACATTTATTATTCGTTTAAAACGCTTTATTATATTTACTTCAAATTATTTTATATTGTTTATCTTTAAGTTATTGTATATTATATATTTCAAATAACTCTTTTATATTACCTTTGAACCGTTATTATTATAAAATATATTTATGTTGTCTATTTTTAATTCTTTTACATATTATATATCTTAAACTTGTTATATATCATTTTAAATTGACTTATATATTATTTATTTTAAAATTATTTCATACACTTTTAAACCCTTTTATTTATTTTAAATGATTTTATTATTATTTTAGGTTTTACATATTATTTATTTTGCACTTTCATATATACATATTATCTATTTTAAAATTATTCATATATGTCATTTTTTATTTGCTTTGTGTATTATAGATTTTAAAATTCTTTTTTTACATTATTTATTATAAACTCATTTATTATCATTCTAAAATTTGTTTACATTTTATTTGTTTTAATTTACTTTATACCTTTTTATCATTTAATTCATTGGCTTCTATTTATCGATGTTATTATTTGAATATTGTGAGATTATTGTCATTACATGTACGTTAATTCACTTACTTGTGTTCATATTATTGTCTTTCGCTTGTGGAATATTTTATGCATGTATCATCGTTCCATATCGCACCATACTTTTATTTCATATTATCGCCCCATGAGTCAAGCCTCTTTACATTTATCCAATAAATCGTTTTATTTTAATCCAAACAAATAATCCATGTCGTTCAAATATCGCTATTATTCAAAAGCAAAAATTTCAAAATAAGGCAATGTTTCACGTTTTGGAACATCGAGGAATTGTGCCCTAACTTACGGAGTTTCGGTTCTCTCGTTGATTCTAAATAGCCAAATATCCTTTTGAGTTTTAAAATACATGGATTTCCAATTAAAATTAAAGATAAACTTGCGCTCGAGAGTTCATGGTATCGTGTCTTAACTTACGGGATGTGATATTTCGATATCTCGAGATGAGGAAATCGTTAGCAATCATTTTGATCTAATTCAAGCATTTTAAAATCGATGTTAATAAAAAAGGATCGTATTTTAAATCCATTCCTAATTTTCAACCTTCGACATTAAGACACTAACTAATCGATTCGGTACCAATTTTTGGGCGTATCGAGGGTGCTAATCCTTCCTCGCACGTAACCGACTCCCGAACTTGTTCTCTTGAATTTCGTAGACCAAAAATGCCATTTTAGTAAACTAAAATTGTTTTATTAAAACAAAGGTGATCCGATCACACCTAATAAAGATCGGTGGCGACTCCCATTTTAATTTTCACTTTCAAACAAAATCGATACCTGCGTTTTCAAAAATATGGTTTCGACAGCTTGGCGACTCCACTGGGGAGATTGAGAGTCGAGGCATAAATTGATTAGTTTTTGTCCTTCGTCAAAAATTAAATATTCGTTTTAAACTTACGATCATTTCATTGCATTTCCTCTTAGTAGTTTTTGTCTTTTTATATGATTGGCTTTTGGTTTGACTCTTTTAAGTATACTTTCGCGCATCATATTGCAAAATTGGTCAATTTTACCCCTCTAAGTGGAAGTGAAAAACTACTCCTTTGTGAGGTCTTCACCTCCGTATAGGATAGTGGATCGCTTTCGGGATACATCCGTACCTGCATCTTCATGAGATTTTCATCTCCGTATAGCCGTAGGGAAATGTACTCCCTAAACTGAACTCGATCCGTATGAGCCTATAATGGGTGAGGATCGAGGAATCTGCCGGTTCAGGTACCTTTACTTTAGAACTGAACCTCATATAATGAGCCCTAAGAGCCTACCCTAGGTAGAACCACACCAAACCCTAGTGGTTACCTGAATAGGTGTTTGATTATTTCCTGTTTGCTTTGAGTTTTATTCTTTGTTTTTAATACTGACTTGTTGTGTTTTGATGTTATTGCATGGCATCTTATCATAAAATGGTGTTGATTCACGTTCGGTTACTAGATAGAAAAGCTTAGCATGGAAAAATGATTTCTTGATAGAGTGGAGGATAATGCGGCCATCCGAGTGTGGTCCGAGAGAACGCAACAAGAGAAAGGAGATAGTTTGACCGATGGATATGAATCGGAGTTGTGGGATTTATGGAATAGTTGGAATGATGAGGTCAAGAAACTCTTTTACTGTAACTACGGTGACCTACCCTATCTACTCGATATAAAGGTGGATAAATACTTGTTTCGAGCCTTTGCGTAGTTTTGGAATCCCGCTTATTGTTGCTTCACCTTCGTAGGAGTCGATTTAATACCTACCATGGAGGAATACATGGCGTTGCTTAGTTGCTCAAAGATTCAAACTGACAGGGCCTATTCAAGACCTGCCAATGTCCCCCCCTTTTTGAAGAAATTGATGAATATCACGGGGATGAGTGAACAATGGGTTGTAGCCTGTATCAAGCAGAAATGGGATAGTAAGTGTATTCCTTAGAGAAATTTGAGGGACTTGATCCTTACATACCCGGATTTGAAGAAGAGGGTTGACGTTTTTGCCTTAAGTCTCTACAGTTTGATCATCTTTCCTAAGGCATTAGGACATATAGATGAAGCCGTCTTAGATTTATTCGATCGGCTTGATAAATGGACCACACTCGTTCCGACAATCCTAGCAGAAACTTTCAGATCCTTGAATGCATGTCGGAGAGCGGGCGAAGGAAGATTTATTGGTTGTGCACAGCTTCTATTGGCTTGGTTCCATAGCCATTTTTGGAAGGTAGAAAAGGTCTTCTATCGGGTTTTCTCCAAGGACTATTCCCTATTAAGAGAATTAGTGGCTACATCGAGGTGAGACGACATCTTAGAGGAGAAATGGATAACTATTCTCCAAAATTTGCGAGTCGAAGATGTTGAATAGAGGGCTCTATGGTTTATCCCTGATGAGATTTTATATCGGTGTGGCGATGTTGACTGGGTCCCTCGATTGGAATATGGGGAGCCGTTGGATACGCTCCACTGTTCGTGTTAAGGCAATATCGATCAAGGAAGTTTATACCGGCGACACAAGGGTTGGCACAATGTGAGTTCCCCTATAAAGACAACAATTATAAGAAGAAGGTTCGTGAGATATCAGATTCTTGGAACCAAACTCAAAGAATGAAAGGATTCACCACGGGCTCGATGGTGACCCCCGAGTATGAATGGTGGTGGGGTAAGAGAGCCAACGACAATATCCCTATGCTGGATCAAGAGAGCACTCGACCAATAGAAGAGTACTTATGAGTCGTCCCGTCCGAGCTAGAGATCATCAAGCAAGACTTTGAGAAAAGAAGCTCGAAATTGGGGAAGAAAATAGAACAGTTAGAAGAGGAGAAGATGAAGTTGGGATTGGACGTTGATATCCACAAGCTAGAGGCCGAGAAGTTAAGGAAGGGAAAAAACAAGGCCGAAGAAGATTTGGATAGTTTGAAAACTGATTACAAAAAGCTACGTATGTCGATAAGAACTGCTGGTTTAGGTAAAACGTCAGAGCAATGGCGTCAAGAGATTAAAGAGGAAAAGACTAGAGCCGATCATTGGGAGAAGAGGTTTCAAGATGTCCGAGTACGAGAGGACACTATGAAAAAGAGTTTGTTAGAAAGCCAAAGCGAAAAGGAGAAGTTACGAGCTCGAGTGGCTGAATTGGAAAGATCACTACATCAACATTGTAGCCGTAACTCCGTAATTGAGCTGAAGGCTAGTCTGAGCAGGATCGAGGAGTTGAAGGGAAAAGTAGAGGAACTCGAGACTGCACTACGGGATAGCAAAATTCGAGTGGAGCTTCTTGAGGTAAACAACGACCATTGCAGGAAACAACTTCATCGCTCTCAAGATCAGATCAGAGATAGAGATTATGTCATGGGCGAAGCTGTGGCTCAAGTTCGAGAGGTAGCCGATCATTTGCAAACCTTGGTGGTTTAGGCTGATGTATAAAGCTTAAAGTACGAGTCAGAATCAGATCGAGGCCGAAACTTAGCTTGGCTTCTTAGGAAGGTTAAGGCTTTGGGCATTAGGGGAAAGTCGTATATGTAATCATCCGTTCTATGTAAAGAAAATTTTCTTCTAGTAAAGTTCTTCTAATGAAATTGAATCAGAATCAACGCCTCTTTTTGCATTCATTCATTTGCAATGCATTTCATCATATACATTAAATTTCACGAAAAGACCCTGATTAAACAAAATTATTTCAGTTAATCTGGAAACCAACAAGAATCAACCAACCGAACACAGCTACAACACCCGTTGTAAAACTAAACTAATGGATCAAAGACTAGAAAGATTAGAACAAATGCAAAGAGATATGCAAGATCAACTGCAAGCTCAGATGTAAGAACAGTTAGCTAGAATCCAACACGACATGAGGGAACAAATGCAAGAACCCCAGAATAATATGATAAGTCAATTGGCATAGTTGTTGGCAAAGGAATGTGAAAAAGGGAAGAGCACTGCGATCAATTCAGGGAAACGATAATGAAGACCCGCCCTATCCCTCAAGTTTTACTCCTATCAATGACCAGACACATCCATAGGTGTACCCACAAGCGGTACCTGTCTCTATTAGGCCCCAGCAATATCAGGCTGGTGCCTCGACACCGATGAACTTTCCTATGGGCTCGGGCTCTAATCCCGAGGATAATCTAACTAATCCAATTGTCCCAGACCTTGATGAAGTGGCAGAAATGGAGAAAGGAAAAGTAGACTTGGCAAACCAACTCGATGACCAGTGTAAATGGCTTGAAGAGAAATTCAAAGCAATGAAGACTGCTGATTACCGTTGTGGGATCGACACTAAGGACTTAAGCTTGGTCCCAGATTTGGTGCTCCCACCAAAAATTAAAACCCTAGAGTTTGAAAAGTACAACAGGACTAGTTGCCCTGAGGCTCACATAACGATGTTCTATCGAAGAATGACAGGATATATTAACAATGATCAACTATTAATTCACTATTTCCAAGACAGTCTGATCGGGTCTGAGGCCAAATGGTATAACCAGCTAAGTCATGCCCAAATTGGTTCGTGGAAAGACATGGCTCAAGCTTTCATGAGATAATACGGTCACGCGACAGACATAGCACCCGACAGAATTACATTACAGAACATGGAAAAGAAGCCAAGTGAGAGCTTCAGGCAGTATGCCCAACAATGGAGGGAAATAGCGATGCAAGTCCAACCACCTCTCTTGGAGAAGGAAACGACCATGCTTTTTATCAATACCCTGAAGGCCCCATTCATTAACCACATGTTGGGAAGCATTACTAAGAGCTTCTTAGACATAGTGATGTTTGGGAAGATGATAGAAAACGCGATAAGATGTGGGAAAATTGAAACGGGAGAAAGTGCCAAGAGATCAGCTCCGAGAAGGAAAGAAAATGAGGTGAACAATGCGAGCGTATACAATAAGGGTTACTCCAAGCCAGTCGCAGTGAGCCAGCCGAGTGCAGTGACTACTAGCCATCAGGGCTCCACAAAACAAGATTCCAACCCCAGGCTTAACACGGAAAGAGTCTAGTTCACGCCGATCCCGACGATGTATAGGGAGCTTTACCAAAATCTGTTCGATGCGTATGTGGTATCCCCATTTTACCTAAAACCCATGCAATCTCCATTCCCTAAGTGGTATGACGCAAACGCTCAATGCGAATACCATGCAGGAATCCTACGACACACAATTGAGAACTACACTGTCTTCAAAAAGGTAGTCGAAAAGTTCATAAAGATGGGCATTGTAAAGTTCGATGATCCCACAGGACCTAATGTGGTGGGAAATCCATTACCTAGTCATTCAGACAAAGGGGTAAACGCGATAATTGAAAATGGAGGGAAGAGAACCAAGATGGAGGTATCAGAGGTAAAAACTCCACTAAGTTGGGTGTGGAAACAAATGGTCAAGGGAGGTTTAATCACAAGACATTCTGAGGAGAAGCCCAAAGGGATGGGGAAATACTACGAGTTTCATGCCAAAAAGAATCATAACATCCAAGAGTGCACCTGGTTCAGATTAGTAGTGCAAGGGCTGATGGACAATAAACAGATGAAATTTTACGAAGAAATCCAAGGATCAGGAGAAGGAGAGGTTTGTGCATCAGAGGAAAGATCAATGGAAAGGGTTCAAAAAGTTAATCACCTTGTAGTGATCATCTCGCGGCCAAAGAGCAATGAAGCAGGAATACAAATGGCACCAAGATTCATAATTCAAAAACCTGTATCCTTTCCCTACAAGGATAGCAAAAGGGTTCCTTGGAATTACGACTGCAACGTAACGATCTCGGGGGAGGAGAACTTGGCTAGCGCTTCAGAGGAAGGTCAAGACAAGGATTTCTATACGCGCAGTGGAAAGCGTTATCCTCCGAACACAAAGATAGAACCAGTTAAAGGAAAATCCGTAGTTGTTGAACAAAAAAGAAAGAAGCCAACCAGACCGGAATCACCCGTCAATGAGCCTGTGACTGAAAAAGAGGCTAAGGAATTCTTAAAATTCCCGAAGCACAGTGAGTACAGCGTTGTGGAGTAATTGCACAAACAACCAGCTCGTATATCGGTATTAACCTTGCTCTTGAGCTGAAAGACTCACCGCAGTGCATTGATGAAAGTTTTAAATGAAACATATGTTGCGGATGATATCTCTGTTAACAAGTTCGACCGTCTGGTTAATAACATCAGCGCTGATAATTTTATTTTCTTTAATGATGATGAAATACCACCAGGAGGTATGGGATCTACGAAGGCCCTACACATCACAACTCGCTGCAAGGGATACACATTGCTGAGGGTACTGATTGATAATGGATCAGCGTTGAATGTCTTGCCCTTGTCCACGCTAAATAGGTTGCCAGTGGATAGCTCTCATATGAAAACATGTCAAAACATAGTGAGAGCATTCGACGGTACTGAAAGAAAAGTGATGGGAAGGATCGAGATAGCTCTCTTCATTGGCCCAAACATATATGAGGTGGACTTTTTGGTAATGGATATCAAGCCATCGTACAACTGCCTGTTGGGGAGGCCATGGATCCATTCAGTAGGAGCAGTACCGTCGTCACTACACCAAAAGTTAAAGTTGATAATTGAGGGTAGATTGGTAACTATAAATGCGGAGGAAGATATCATTGCATCCGTTACTAATGACGTACTGTACATAGGTGCAGACGATGAGGCGATAGAATGTTCCTTTCGATCGCTAGAATTTGTCAATGCTACATTCATTGTCGAAGGGAACAAGATCCCAATGCCCAAAATATCCAAAACCACGAAGATGGGCCTGCAATTGACAGTCAAAAAATGAGCCTTGCTAGGGAGAGCACTTGGAAGATGCCTCCAAGGAAGGATCGAGGTACCAATACTAAAGGAAAAATAAGATTGCTTTGGCTTAGGGTTCAAGCCAGATGCGAAGCAAAAGAAAAAAAAGCTGGAGAAAAAGCAAGAGAGAAGAAGAGCGCGTCTATGTGGTAAGAAGGTCAAATGAAACCAATGACCTTTCCTTATTTATCCAGAACATTCGTGTTGGGAGGGACTATTTACTCTAAAGGAAGATCGACAAGAAAAGAGTCTGCCGAAGAAATGTTGAGAAGTTTGAGCATTAACGCCATATCCAAAGGGAAAACTGAAGAGAATTTATCTAGAATTCGCTCTTACATCCCTGGAAGTGTTTTGAACAATTAGACCGCGGAGGAGATCCTTGTAACTTTTAGGATTAACTCAGAGTAATGTTTAGAACAAGCTTATTGCTCTAAGCTTAGGGGCAATAAGAATCCTTTTATGAAATAGGCATATGTCCAAATATCGTTATTTCAATAAAAAAAATGCATTTTTGCGTATCATATTGAGCAAATATTCTTTTATTCTTTCTACTTCATTCATAATCATACCACACAAATAAATATTCTTAGATTCTTTTGGTTTTTTGGATTTTTTCGGCCCCATAATAGGTCTCTAGATATTAATGATATGAGCAACGTTGCTACTGACTTAGAGACTCCTTTTGAGCAAGATTTGTGTATGGAGGATACTAAGGATTTTGAAGATGACTGAAATTGTAACCTATCTCCTGATTTATTAAGGATGGTAGAACAAGAGGAGAAACAAATCCTACCTTACAAAGATTCGGTGGAGATTGTGAGCTTAAGAGAAGGAAAAGAGGTAAAGATTGGAGCCTGTATCGCTACAGAGACAAAACCAGACCTTATTGAGTTACTACAAGAATTCAATGATGTCTTCGCATGGTCATATCAAGACATGCTCGGGTTGAGTACTGATATCGTGGTACACCGACTCCCCATAAATGAGGAGTACAAGCCAGTTCAACAGAAACTTCGGAGGATGAGACTTGATGTTTTGTTGAAGATAAATGAAGAGGTCAAGAAACAATTCGACGCCGGTTTCTTACAAGTGGTTAAGTACTCAAAATGAGTAGCCAATATAGTCCCAGTTTCTAAGAAAGATGGGAAGGTACGAATGTGCGTGGACTAACAGGATTTGAACAAAGGTAGCCCAAAGGACAATTTCCCGTTGCCTCACATTGATACATTAGTGGATAACACGGCAGGTTACTCACTTTTCTCCTTCATTGACGGCTTCTTGGGATACAACCAGATAAAGATGTATCCTGAAGACATGGAAAAAACCACATTCGTGACTATGTGGGGAATCTTTTGTTATAAAGTGATGCCATTTGGACTAAAAAATGTAGGAGCGACATATCAGAGAGCCATGGTAACTTTGTTCCATGATATGATGCACAAGGAGATCGAAGTTTACGTTGATGATATGATTGCAAAATCCAAAATGGAGAATGAGCATGTGCAAGTCCTGAGGAAACTATTCTTAAGATTAAGAAGGTTCCAACTAAAACTCAGTCCCGCAAAGTGTACCTTTGGGGTCAGGTCAGGAAATTTGTTGGGATTTGTAGTCAGTGAGAGGGGGATTGTGATTGACCTAGATAAAGTGAAGGCCATACAAGAATTACCCCTACCGTGTACTCAAAAAAAAGTTCGAGGCTTCCTAGGAAGACTAAATTACATCGCTCAATTTATTTTACAACTAACGGAGAAATGTGACCCGATATTCCGTCTCCTTAGGAAGCATAACCCAGGTGTTTGGGATGATGAGTACCAGAAAACTTTCGATAAGGTCAAACATTATTTGTCCAATGCCTAAGTACTGATGCCACCTTGCCCGGATAAACCACTGATACTGTACTTGGCAATGTTCGAAAGCTCCATAGGATGTGTGCTAGGCCAACATGACAAGTCAGGAAAAAAAGAAAAAGCGATATACTATCTCAGCAAGAAATTCACTGAATGTGAGACAAGATATTCGTCGATCGAGAAGCTGTGTTGTGCTTTGATTTGGACAACCTGAAGACTGAGACAATACATGTTTTACCATGCAACTTGGCTCATATCAAAACTAAACCCTTTGAAGTACATGATGGAGTCAAATGTTTTGAACGGAAGAATGGCTCGTTGGCAAATTTTGCTTTCTGAGTTTGACATAGTCTATGTGAACCAAAAGGCTGTAAAGGAAAGTGCAATAGTAGATTTTCTAGCTAGTAGAGCTCTAGAAGATTATGAGCCATTGAGCTTTGATTTCCCGAATGAGGATCTAATGTCTATTGCAACCATGGAAGAAGGCTCTCAAGATGGCCATCATTGGAAGTTGAATTTTGACGGAGCTTCAAATGCTGTGGGTAACGGAATCAGGGCAGTTTTGGTATCCCCAAATAGAGATCATTATCCTTTCACCAGTAAATTGGATTTTGACTGTACAAACAACATAGCAAAATACGAGGCATGCATCATGGGCATCCGTGCAGCCATAAAATGCAAGATTAAGGTATTAGAGGTATACGGAGATTCTACATTAGTGATCTATCAGCTTAAAGGTGAATGGGAGACAAGAGACCCCAAGTTGATCAATTACCGGAGGCTGGTTCTTGAGTTAATTGAGGAGTTTGACGATATCACTTTCTGCTATCAAAACTAGATGGCTGATACCTTGGCAACCTTAGCTTTTATGATCAAAGTGAACAAGCAAGAAGATGTGAAGCCTATCCAAATGAGTATTTATGAGGCTCCGGCTCATTGCTAAAACATCGACGAAGAAGAAGAGAAAGATGATCGTCCTTGGTATCAGGATATTTTCCGATATGTGAGGAATAATGAATACCCAGACCAAGCGACTGAGAATGACAAAAGGACATTAAGAAGGCTGGCTAGTGACTATGTCTTGGATGGAGAGATCCTGTATAAAAGAAGGAAGGATCAGGTGCTCCTAAGATGTGTAGACACTGTCAAAGCTAAGCAAATCCTGGAAGAGGTTCATGAGGGTGTCTGCGGAACGCACGCTAATGGTTTCACAATGGCCAGACAAATCATGAGATTCAGATATTATTGGTCCACTATGAAAGGAGATTGCATCAACTATGCCAAAAAGTGCCATAAGTGCCAAATATATAGAAATAAGATTCATGTACCCCTTTCACCTCTTCATGTCATAACTTCTCCATGGCCTTTCTCTATGTGGGGCATGGATGTCATAGGGCCGATCTCGCCGAAAGCATCTAACGGGCATCGATTTATCTTTATGGTCATTGATTACTTCACCAAGTGGGTAGAGGCCACCTCTTATGCCAACGTCACAAAGTCAACAGTCAGCAAGCTCCTAAATAAAGAAATCATATGCCAATATGAGATGCCTGAAAGGATCATATCAGACAATGCATTGAACTTAAAAAATAGCACAATAACAGAGGTCTGTAGCCAATTCAAGATCAAACACCATAACTCGTCACCATATCGCCCAAAGATGAATGGTCCAATAGAAGCAGCCAATAAGAACATCAAGAAGATCATAGGAAAAATGACAGAGACCTATAAAGATTAGCACGAAAAATTACTATTTACCCTCTATGCCTACCAAACTTCAATCAGAATCTCTACTGGGGCAACACCTTTCTCTTTGGTTTATGGGATAGAGGCAATTCTGCCTATTGAGGTCGAGATTCCCTCTCTACGCGTGCTGTCAGAACTAATGTTAGATGAGGCAGAATGGGTCCAGTCTAGGTATGATCAGCTAAACTTAATTGAAGAAAAGAGACTAAAAGCTATCCTCCATGGTCAAATGTACCAAAAGAGAATGATGTGGACTTATAATAAGAAGGTTTGCCCTAGAGAATTCCATGAGGGATACCTTGTTTTGAAAAAGATCCTCCCCATACAAAAGGACTTCAGAGGAAAATGGATGCCAAATTGGGAGGGACCTTATGTGGTGAAGAAGGCCTTCTCCGGAGGAGCTCTGATTTTGACTGAGATGGATGGTAAAAGCCTGCCTAATCTCGTGAGTTCGGATTATGTCAAGAGGTACTTTACCTAAAAAAAAAAGGAGAGGCCAAGGCGAAAACCCGTAAAAGGGCGCTTTGAGACCAAAGGGGTTTTGAATTGAAAACTCAGGAATGGGCAATTCAAATCGAAGATGGGGCATGAAGTAGTATTGTCTTCTCTGAATTAACAAAAAGGAAGTATGCTACATTTTGAGGCATCAACAAAGTACTCTTGGTCTTCCAAAAACATACCAAGTTCAAAGGGTCTTCAAGAAGTTTTATGCAGAGAAGCTCATGCTGCGATATCTGGGGGCATCTACTCTTATTTTATTCGTTTTGTATCTTAGCAAAATTTACTATTTTGATTACTTGATTCATTTCGAGCATTGCTCTCAATAAAATTTCATCTTGTCTATTGCGATAATCCTTTTCAAACATTTTTTTTATTGAAATGATGATTAATGGACTAATGATTTTTTAAAAAAAGAGTTCTGCATGTTACTCTGAAATGCTTCTAAATGATACAAGGACCTGAAACGGGACTAATTAGTTTGAATAACCCTAAATTCAAGGGGTGGAAACACTGGGGAGAGAATAGCCCAAATTGTGATTATTCTTCGGGTTTTCTACCAGAGATACCAGTCGAAGAAAAATGCAGAGTAGTACATCAATAATAAAGCCTCGATGAACAACGAGTAATATCAAATTAAACATTAAAAAATGACATTTTTACATTCATGCAAACATCATTCATACACATCTAGCTAGGAGCATCTGATTCATTCTGATCATGACATCCTAACCATTCGGCATAAGTAGGCCTATGAAATAGATTCAACAGGTCATGTTCTCCAAAGAATGGCATACCAGACCAAAGAAATCAAAATCCTACACCCCTGAAGATGCAGTGGGATGGATTGAAATCACCACGGCAAATCTTGCCTCCCTGAAGTTGCAGTGGAGTAGATTGAAGTCACGAATCTCATCTCCTTGAAGTTACAGAAGAGTATATTGAAGTTACAGATCTTATATCCCTGAAGTTGTAGTGGAATAGATCAAAGAATAGAAAATCTTATTTCCCTAAAGTTGCAGTGGAACAGGTTAAAGCTACGAGTTACAAGTCCTATACTTCTGAAGTTGCAGTGGGTCGGATCAAATCTATCATGGCAAATCTTATCTCTCTGAAATTGCAGTAGAGCAGATTAAAGTCATTAACCTTATATCCCTAAAGCTGCAGTGGAGCAAGTTGTAGATACAAGTATTATCTCCTTGAAGTTGCAGTGGAATAGACTGAAGATAGCAAATCTCATTTCCCTGAAGTTGCAGTGGAACAGATTGAGGCTACCAGCAGCAAATCTTATCTCTCTGAAGTTGCAGTACAGCGGATTAAAGCTATAAATCCTATACCTTTGAAATTGCAGTAGGTCGGATAAAGTTACCATGGCGAATCTTATCTCCCTGAAATCGCAGTGGAGCAGATTCAAGTCACAAACCTTATCTCCCTGAAGATGAAGTGGAGCAGGTTGAAATCACCAAGTCTTATGAAGTTACAAGGAATAGACTAAAGCTATAGATTACAAGTCTTATCTCCCTGAAGTTGCAGTGGAGTAGATCAGGGCAACACTTCCCATACCTCTGAAATGCAGAGGATTGGAATGAGGCTATTCGAAAAACAGAAAAAGTCAAGATTCGAAAAGACTAGGAAAAATTGGCCCTTTTAAGGTCTTTGCTCCATTCTCGTTACACGATAATGAGCAAAAAGAGGCAGATGTAATAGCTAATTTTGGCCCTCCCCCCCCCCCAAAAAAAAACTCAATTCAATAAAGAAAAAATAAAACCCAAACATAAATAACAAATGGCCCAATACCAAACCCAAGTTACCTAACCCAACAACCCAAATGAAGCCCTAGCCCATTACAAAGAAAAGAAAACAGCAGCAGCTAGCCCTCAAGCATGCTACTGCCGAACTTTTGGCCAACCATTAGCCACCACGCGCGCCGCCTCGCCTTCTGGCCAGCCAACCGCCATCTCTTCCTCGCCTCTGATACCTGCAGAGAAATCAATACAAAGTAGCAGAGGAGTAAATAGCAAAAAAAAAAAATCAACAGTTTGTCGGCCGGCTTTAAAAGCCAAGATCTGTTCTTTGTAATTTATTTACGAACATTTTACACACCACAAGCAATCAAAAGGAAAAGAAAAGGAAAAGAAAAGGAAAAGAGGTTGATTCTTTATTTTCTCGTTTTCCTTTCCTTTTAATCTTTATTTTTTTCTTTTTATCTTACAATGAATCGGTTTTAAACAAAATAATATAAAAGGAGAAAACCTTACCTGAGCTATCCAGTGGTTTAATCGTCGGAAGTCCTTCTCCGGCGCTAAAATCGGACTATTAAAGGGTGGAGAGAGTTTGTTTTTTTCTTCGTTTTTCCGAGCTAAAAAGGATTGCCTTCAGATTCACCTTAAAAGGGACTAAAAATCTAACCTTTGCGTGGCTCCGACCACTGCCTACGGTGGAGCCACAGCAGTCCGGCACCGTGCAATGATGGGTTTTATGAACCCTAGCAGAGAAATAGAAAGAAAAAGAGGGGAGCTTTTGATTTTGTTAAAAAACATGGCTAAAGTGAAGTTAAAAAAAAAGGGGGCTTTGTTTTTAAACAAATGAAAAACGACGCGTTTGGTGGGGTGTGGATCTGTGCATCCTCAATTATTGGGATATCTGCATATAAAGTCCCTCCATCTTTTAGCATCCTTCGATCAAGCCCTATTTTATCTTCTCTTTTCCTCTTAATTTGGCCATCAGATATTGCTTGTTTTTTAAATCGGTCCTCTGTTTTGTGGGGCTTAATGTGCACGTTTGGGCTTGGGATATTGTCCCATTTCGTCCTCAAGAATTTAGGCGCGTTTTATTGAGGTCCCTAACAGCTTTATGTTATCTATGATCTATACCTTAAATTTTGATTTGTTTTCAATCACGTCCTAAATTTATTTAAATCATTTACTAATCCCTTTTAAAAAAAATGTTGTATTATATGGTTTTAAATATTTTATAGGTTATTTATTTTACATCTACTTTAACTTATTTTAATATGCTATTTATTCAAATGTTTATTATTTATTTTATTTTGCTTTATGTGTATATTTTATCCTAATCTATTTTACATGTATTGTTTATTTTATACTCCTTACCCTTTATACATATGCATATAAATAGTTTATTTCAAGTTTTTATATATTTATTATTCTTTTAAAACGCTTTGTTATATTTACTTCAAATTATTTTATATTGTTTATCTTTAAGTTATTGTATATTATATATTTCAAATAACTCTTTTTATATTACCTTTGAACCATTATTATTATAAAACATATTTATGTTGTCTATTTTTAATTCTTTTACATATTATGTATCTTAAACTTGTTATATATCATTTTAAATTAACTTATATATTATTTATTTTAAAATTATTTCATACACTTTTAAACCCTTTTTATTTATTTTAAATGATTTTATTATTATTTTAGGTTTTTACATATTATTTATTTTGCACTTTCATATATACATATTATCTATTTTAAAATTATTCATATATGTCATTTTTTATTTGCTTTGTGTTTTATAGATTTTAAAATTTTTTTTTTACATTATTTATTTTAAACTCATTTATTATCATTCTTTTTACATTTTATTTGTTTTAATTTGCTTTATACCTTTTTATCATTTAATTCATTGGCTTCTATTTATCAATGTTATTATTTGAATATTGTGAGATTATTGCCATTACATGTACGTTAATTCACTTACTCGTGTTCATATTATTACCTTTCGCTTGTCGAATATTTTATCCATATATCATCGTTCCATATCGCACCATACTTTTATTTCATAATATCGCCCCATGAATCAAGCCTCTTTACATTTATCCAATAAATCGTTTTATTTTAATCCAAACAAATAATCCACGTCATTCAAATATCGCTATTATTCAAAAGCAAAAATTTCAAAATAAGGTAATGTTTCGCTTTTTGGAACATCGAGGAATTATGCCCTAACTTACGGGGTTTCGATTCTCTCGTTGATTCTAAATAGCCAAATATCCTTTTGGGTTTTAAAATACATAGATTTCCAATTAAAATTAAAGACAAACTTATGCTCGGGAGTTCATGGTATCGTGTCTTAACTTACGGGATGTGATACTTCGATATCTCGAGACGAGGAAATCGTTAGCAATCATTTTGATCTAATTCAAGCATTTTAAAATCGATGTTAATAAAAAAGGATCGTATTTTACATCCATTCCCGATTTTCAACCTTCGACATTAAGACACTTCGGTACCAATTTTTAGGCGTGTCGAGAGTGCTAATCCTTCCTCGCACGTAACCGACTCCTGAACTTGTTCTCTTGAATTTCGTAGACCAAAAATACCGTTTTAATAAACTAAAATTGTTTTATTAAAACAAATGTGATTTGATCACACCTAGTAAAGATCAGTGGCGACTCCCGTTTTAATTTTCACTTTCAAACAAAGTCGATACCCGCGTTTTCAAAAATATGGTTTCGACACTATCATAACTCATATAATTCTCACCACAATATTCATATATACACACTATTTACCATTCAATTTCTCAATTATTAACTCAAGATATGTTCATCATTGGCACCAAATATTTATAAGGTAATTTACTCAATGAATATGCATAATTAAGGGTAAGATATATTAACACAAACTGGATTTGTTGTTCATTGTTCGTTCTCGTCTTTGCGTTGTCCCTTGAAGTTTTGACATTGTTTTCAACCTTATTGAATAAACCGGGTATATAAAATATATTAAATTCCCATTTATAAACATATAAGTATTCAATTTAAACTCATTTTACATACTTTTCAATTTAATCCTTTACAACCCTATTATCCGAAATATTCGTATTTTACAGTCCGCCCTATTAAATCTAAATCTGACTTCATAATTATACTCTAGGAACTTGAAATTATCATTATATGCCATTAATTCTTATATTATCATTCCTTACAAATAAATCCCTAATAATTTAACAATGAGCTCAAAGATACTACCTATTCTTCTTTATTTAGACAACTTGTATCGTTTATCCTAGAACAATTGTTCACAAACACTGTTCACTGACAGATGCTTATACTTTTAGCGGATACCCATAATGAGTTGAATACCATTAGTGTACCAATCAAACCATTTTCTATTTCAATACCCAACACAACTCATATGGATAATGAACTAACAGATTATTTAGAAATATTCCTTACAACTCTTGTTACAAAGCACAACAATACCTAAATTGATAGATGATGCAAATAAAAAATAATTCCATAGTCGAAACATGATGCTATTCAGATGTGGCGGATACCAACAACTTAGATTTTCCAACCCTACATATCATAGACGAAATCAGACTAATGAACACTTGTATATCTCTTATTACTGAGGATACATCTATATTCTAAACTAACATATGATCACGGTGGATAACCTCTTTGAACACACAGGTTCATTTAATTACATTACAGAAATATTCAAACCATAAAAACTCCAAACATATCAGATCTTTATTAGAGTCTTATCGATTGGAGAACTTCTCAAAATTTATCCAGAACTTATCACAAGGGCGATACATAATTCACCACATAGGCTTAGCAGATTACGCCATAAAGGCAAATAGAATGCACCACAAAGGCCAAACAGACTATGATACATAGGCTTAGCAAATTATGCCACAAAATGAAAACAGAATATGCCACATAAGCTTAGCAGATTACGCCACAGATCCCAAACAGAAATGCCACCCAGGCATTCCATGAACTATCGTGTTTGCGCTATGGATTTGCCTAAACTAACATCGTATGAGGTTTTCCCATCATCGCACTGGGACACATAGAAAACCCTAGTAGATAAAAATGGCTCAAATGTGACATGGCCATGGACTTTCTTTAGAACTGTCATACCAAAATTTATCCATATAGATCCAGTTAGACCTCATACGGAGATAGATTGGGGCAAAGAAAACGTCTCAAATTAATCGCCTCCGTATCTACGTATACTCGTCGAGGTAAGTTCGTGTGATTAAATTGTGTTTATATGTTTTATATTGAATTATTTATGAATTGTGAATTGTTATAAATTTACATGGTTGCATATCCAACGAAGCTTGAAAAATCCCGAGTCCCGTTTGAACCTTAGGAATTCATAGGATACAAATGACATGTCATTAGGGTTACATCATTTGGTTGAGGTTCTGCATGTTTTGCGAAGACTCCACAACTCGTGAGAGCATACTAATTTAGAGTTCGTGAGAGCATACCGATTTATAGCTCGTGAGAGCATACTAATCTATAGTTCAAGTGAGCATACCGATTCACAACTCGTATGAGCATACATGTACATAAATTGACAGATTACAATTATATGAGCTAGCACACTATGTGTGAGCTATCCCGGGTATCCAACGGTATTCTAAATAGTTTAATGGGTAATGTTCTATTACGAAATGATTAGAGTTCGATACAAATTATTACAAGTATACATGTGAATTACATGAAAATATGGTTATACGGTATATGGAAAAATGAAATGGATGATAGATGTATATGTAAATTGATCAATGGTTATATTCATCTATCGTTATTGGCTTATATATGTATTTACATGGCTAACATGGTTGATGTATATGTGCTTAAGCATTTGGCCAAATTGTGTTGGAATATGCTTGTTTACTTACCTATTATATGACTAAATGGTAAGTTATATTCTATGTTACATGAACTTACTAAGCTTAAATGCTTATTCTGTGTTATTTTCTATGTTTTATAGTGAATTAGAAAATCGTTAGGGTTGGAAGCTTGTCAGAGCTATATCACACTATCCACCATTTCTTTTGGTACATTCGGCTGTTAAATTTTGTTTATAATGACATGTATATGTATTGTGGCTAATGTTGGCCTATATGTTTTGTTGTGAATATGGCCAAGTGATTTGCCTTGTGTTTTGGCATATTTTGGTATGTCACACACGGTCGTATCACCTAGTTGTGTGTTACACACAGCTGAGACACACGGGGAGAGCCGTGTGTCCTCCGAAGCTTTCAAAGGATTGCAAGTCAAGCTGTTAAATGGCCTAGCACACAGGCGTGTGACTTGGCCATGTGACCTTATTCAAATGCCCACATGGTCTGAGACATGGGCATATCTCTTAGCCATGTGCGTCACACGGCCTAGCCACATGGCCGTGTGACCCTTGCAGTGTTAAAAATTTTGCTATTTTCTGAAAAATTCTCTGAGTTTTTAATTTAATCTTGACTTGTTTCTAGCACATATTTAGGGTTACGAAGGCTCGTATAAGGGACAATATGTATGATTTAGCTTGGTTTTAACATGCTTATTGATATGTTATGAAATGTTTGGATTTTTCTGTCTGTTTGTGTTGTAAACATCGATAATGCTCTATAACCTTGTTTGGTGACGGATACGGGTTAGGGGTGTAGCACACGACTGTGTGAGCAAATATGAACCTTAACAATCAAGCTACTTAAACCAATCTTTTAGTTAAACTATGTATATGCAATCACCAATTCATAAACCTGTTTCAAATACACAAAATCATACCAAAGACATAATCAAATCCTAATTCTAACCAGTATAACTCAAGTCACCTCAATCACACATTATAAACCAAGTCTAAAATGCATTACCATTAAATCCAAATTAGAAATAACCATACACATGCTTTTTATGCAATCAAAATACCAAAATTTCATTCATCCATTTGACCATAATGCCAACAACAACTTACAAGATTGGTACCAAACATTTACAGTTAATAAAATAATAACACAACCAATTCAATTATCAAATATTGAACCTTAAGCAAACATACCATACATTCAAGGTTACCATTTCAAGCCATAATCAATTTAACAACTTGCCAAAACAAACTTATACATATGGTTATATACATACATCATCTTTCATTTAAACTCACTACTAATTAACCTATCATATAACAACAACAAAGTTAAACATCAACTATTCCCTAAAACATTCAAAACTACTTTCAACATTCATTAACCATCAAAATATTCAAAGTGACAACCCTAGATACATGCCAATTACATAACCAAAATAGAATACAAACTTTAAGGAGTCTGAGGCCAAGGTTGGATGCTGAAGTGAGTCTCAAAATGTAGCTACGAACTAAACCTACGCACAAAGAGTAAAACTTCACAATAAGTATGCAATGAGAGTAAAACTTCACGATATGTATGCAATGCCATGTATCTCTATATAATAAAATGTTATAAAATAGTCCATTCAATCATAAGCCTTTATAATAGAAATGTTTCCTGTGATTAGGTTTCAATAATCACGAACATCATCTTGCATTCTACTCCCAACTGTTAGTCTAATAATAATTAATTAAATAATTAAAAATATATTAAAATCATTAAAAATTTTAAAATTATAAAACTGGTTTAACTGTCAATTTTTTTTGTCTTAATTTCTTATTTTTATTGGTTCCGAATAGTTTGCTATTCAACCGCTATATTTATTTAGATATACTAAATAATTTTTTATCTAGCGAATTTGACAGACCAATTTGATCTTATTCGGATAATCATTGATACAAACCTTTGATATTTATATTGTTACTACAATAACTAATAAGCAGGGACAGCGTTAAGGGGACCGACAAGAACCCAGCTCCCCTTAAAATAGTAAATTATCATTTTAACCCCTTAAAATTTTTAAATTATAAATTAATTTAATGGTAAAAGATATACTTTGGCCTTTAAGATGAAAACAAATCAATTTAATCCTCTAAAAATTTAAAATAATAAATATATATAAAAGTAAAATTATATTTCAATCCTTTTAAAATTTTATTCATCCCTCCTAACCATGAGCAATTATATAAACCTGGATTGCCAAAAAAAAAAAAAAATTCCAACAATAAATCTTTATTTTCGAAATTAATTAAAGGCATATTTGTTTGCCAATGTACGTCTGCTAGGACAGATATTGCAGAAGGCAAATTACATTTCTCTAATTAAATAATAAACCAGAAAAAAAGAAGAAGAAGAAGTAATAAACAAAATAAAGAGAGATTTAGAAATTTCTCAGCCAAATCCAATCTTATTTATGACAACAATTTTGTTCTTAATTTATTGCTCTATATTTTTATGTTTTAGTGGCTGAGATTATGACTACAATAAATTTAATAATGTACTCCAAAAAAAAAAAAGGAAAAAAAAAAAAAACCAAGGGATTAGTTAATTAATTATTCTTCCCCTCTTCACCGCCTTCTTCCAAGTAGGCTTTCTTTGTCCCATCATTTCTTGCACACAAACAAATCACAAGGAAACTCGTGGCATAAATCCCATGGACCTTCCAGTTAGTCTTGGGCGGTTGTCGCAAAACCACCCTATGGAACACCGCCACGTAATAATGCAGGCCGACGGTGAAGCCGACGAAGGTCTGGCCCAACCCCAACATCCTGGAACCCAGCCCGGACTCGGTGGAGAAAACAAGCACGAGATACATCAAAAGAAGCAACAAGTAAACCACGTACCCAAGTGTCTGAACCACCTGTAACCACACGTAGGTAGAGGGAGAAGTAGCGTAGAAAAACTTGAGCGGCTCGAGCCCAGTAACGAGGGAAGTGAGGCAAAGGATCGAGAAGTAAATGGAGAGATAAACTTGCATGGAAATGAGGATTTTTTGGAGTGAAAAGTAGGCTTTGACACGGTTGAAAATGAGTGAAACTAAGAGCAATGGGATTAAAAGGACAGCGCAAGAGTATATAGTGGCAATGGTAGGGGCACGTTTGTTTCCGACATATGGTTTGAATTGTTTGGTGATTTGTTTGTTGTATTTGGTGATGTAAGCTTTGGATGTTGTTGTGATTTTTTCAACGTCTGGGAGAAGGGTTTCCTGGATCTTGCTTGGCAGATCTTTGAACTCGGCTACTAAATCAGGATCATATTCTTGGTGAATCCAGCTTGGTTGTTTTGGTTTCTGGCTTGTGGGGTTTTTTACATTGCTTAAGTTGTTTTTGGGTTTCGATGGTTCATGGGCGTCAGTCATTTTTTTGCCTTGTAGTGTTTTAGTGGTAACTTTGTTCTTGAGTGGGCTTAGTTTAGACTTGGAAAGGGTACTAGAGAGTGTTGTTGCCTTTGTTGACTTGATTGGCTTGGAAAGCTTGGTTTGGTTCTTGGTGGACAATTTTGAAGTGATAAGTTTGGTTTGTTTCTTGGTGGATGGGGTGGATGATTTGATGAGCTTGGTTTGGTTGTTCTTAGTGGACAAACTTAGGGTTTTCTTCACCGACAAGTGCTGATCGTCTTGTTCTTTGAGCTCTAGCAATCTTCTTCTAGCACCAACCCCACTGGTTTGAAGCTCATGGTTCTCAATGGAGGCGCAAAGGAGCATAGAAATCAACATAAATAGAGCAAGACAAAACATATGTATCTTACCTAGACTGAAGTATATTGGTGGAGCCATTGGTGGAACTCTCAAGGATAATGCCCTGAGGATCTAATATTCGTGATCCAGTGACCTCTTTTTTGGGCAATAGGTGATCCAATGTCTTAAGATTCTGATTGGATCTAAAGTTCAAGTAATAAAAAGGAGGTGCAGAAGAGATGGAAGAGAGAGGATTGGAAGCAAGTAAAAGAACAGTGTTATATAGTTCATTTATATGAAAGGCTGACGAATTTAATGGAAAAGTGGCGAAGAAGTTGAGGCAAGTCACGTGGGGGATTTGGTTCATTTCGTGGGGGATACTTTTCAATATATGATTTTGTTTATATATTTGAATGACGGTAATTAATAGATTTCCTTTTGGTTGGTAAATAATAGAATTCAATGTATAATACATCCTCAAATTATGATATTTATTTTAATTTATTCTTTAAACTTCAAAATGTTATAATTACATCTCAAAATTATTGATATTATATCAATTAAGTACTTTTATTTTTAAAACTATTAATTTAATTATTAAATGATATGTTTAATCACAAGTAGTTAATTTTATAATGAAAATTTAAAGAAAAATAGAAAGAAATCAATTTGTTAGTGAGAAACATTAAGGCTTCACTTGGTAGAGTAGAAAGGATATCGAAAAAATGATTTTTTATCCATAGGTGTTCTTAGTAAGAAATAGGGAAAAGTTGAAAGAAAAACTAATTTTCTCTCCATCCATTGTTTGGTAAAGTTGAAAATGAAAGGAAAGAAAATAAAACATTAACAAAATGAATAATTTTGAACTAATGTATATATCTCTCTCATTCTTTCTCTTCTCATTATACCTGTAGCGGATATGTAACAACCCATTTTTAGTGAAATCAGAACAGTGGTTTCGAGACTACAAATTCGAGCCGGAAAGAAAATTTATTTTAATATTATTGCATGATTTGCATTATGATAGAAATGTCAGATGAAAATTTGAATAAAATTTTTTTACCGATTATGTGCTTAATTACGGAAAGGGCCAAATTGCATAAAATGTAAAAGTTGAATTATAGTAGCTAGAAGGATTAAATAGCTATAGAATTTAAAACTTGAGGTCCTTATATGGTAATTAGACCATTAAAAAAAATTAGTAGATATTTTTGGTGAATCATCCATGGAAAAATTAAAAAAAGGCTAAGGACTAATTTGGAAATAGAAATAATTAAAAGATGATAAATAATTAATATGAAATAAAAATCATTTTATATCATCTTCTTCCCCAAATATTCCATGGAAACCCTAGGAAAGAGAAAAAAAGCTTTCTTGACATAACTGGGTAAGTATTCAAGTCCCGTTTTTAGTAATTTTTATATTTTTAAAACTAAGATAGTTTAATCTATCTATTTGGGGGATTAATTTGAAAAGTTATCAAAGTATAGAAGTTATGCCATGGATGAATATGTTGAAAATTTGAAATTTATGCTAGAAAATGAAAGCTTGTTGATAGATAAACAACTTTTACAAAGTGAATTTTGATGAAAACATGATTTAAGGACTAAATTGTTAAGTTGTCAAAATTGAAGAAAAATTCTGAATTTTATAGAATACATGTGCTGTTAGGCTTGGAATAAGGAGTAAATTGCATGAATTTTATTTTCCCAGCCTAGGGACGAAATTGGAAATTATGGAAAGTTTAGGGACAAAATGGTAATTTTGTCTAGGATGTAAATTGAGTTCAATAGAATGTGAAATGTAAGAAATTAATGATTAAATTCATTTATATAGATCCGGATAACACAAATTCAAAGCTAGATCGAGGAAAAGAGAAATCTCGGATTAGTAGATTTTCTTAAACGAACTATTATCGAGGTAAGTTCGTGTAACTTAATTGAGCATGTAAATATGTTTCAAATTAAATGTTGTATTTGGATTGAATGTAGAATATGTTTATGTGAATATTATAAATGTATGATGTAACACCCCTAACCCGAGACCGTCGCCGGAGTCGGACACGAGGTGTTAACAAACTTCAAACCACTTATTGATAATTTCCCAGACAAGCTGCCAATCTGTGTACTAGTCGCTTCAAAAATCATAACTTGAGTTCTACAACTCAAAAATCAGTTTCGTAATTTTTTCCTGAAACTAGACTCATATGTCCATCTACAGATTTTTTTCTAGAATTTTTGGTCGAGCCAATTAGTACAGTTTATTAGTTAAAGCCTCCCATGTTACAGGGGTCGACTACGCTGACCTTCGTGCGTTGCAACTCGAATAACTCCCTGTGCAGGGCTTCAATACTGATGCCGTTTGTTTCTATAGAAACTAGACTCAAAAGGCAATCTATAAATATATGGCATGATTTCTAAATGTCTCGGGTTAATTTATAATGAATTTTCAAAGTCGGAACAGGGAATCTAGAAACCGTTCTGGCCCTGTTTCACGAAAACCCACAAATCTCTTAACATACAACTCATATGACCATTTCGTTTCTTCCATATGAATATAGATTCATCAAGGTTCATTTACCTAATTTATTCACTATTTAATTCCATTCCTACTATTTTTAGTGATTTTTCACATCCACCTCACTGCAGCTGTCAACCTCTGTCATTAAGTTAGATTTTACCTACTTCATAATTTCCTTGATTCAACTAGCCCTTTTAACATACATGGCAGAAAAGATAATCACGATTAACCATTCCAAGGGCTAATCGATTCCAAACATTACCATATCTCTTAATGAACAACATACAAAATGATCATGATACCATGCCAAGGTGCATACAAGCCATTTTCGCATGGCTAAAAGTTTACATACCAAATTTTCAACAAAACATATTAGCCTACTAATGCCAAAATGCTCTCCTAGACCCACTAAGAAGAAAGTACCAAAAGTTGCTAGCCGGTGTGATGACTTTGACGACGGTCTCGAGCACACCAAAATGGATCAAGAACCTAGGTAAGCAACAAACAAGCACACCAAATGAGTACATAACTCAGTAAGTCATAAGCACTACTCTACCATCCAACATTAATAATCATTTTTTTGTTTCTTTCAAATCATAACAACTATGCTACAGTTTCTTAAACTCTTGGTTCGATCTCATGCCAAGTCCTTCAATTAATTCAATGCCAAGTCAGCCCAATCAATGTAGACCCATTTCCTCAAGTTTGGAACAACGATGCACTAGATAAATCTATGCATACACCGCACAACCTCAAATTCGATATTTAGTTAATAGCTCAATCACTTACCTCATTCATCACAATTTATACCAACAACCAAACGTTGCACACATAGTGCTTATTATGTTCGCACACATAGTGCTATAGTAAATCGCACACATAGTGCCATAGTAAATCGCACACATAGTGCATTTGAGATTCCTCATGCTTCAACCTCCCAATCGGCACACATAGTGCCACTTAATTTTGCACACATTGTGCCCTATGTCAATTCATCATGGTAAAGCAATTTGCTAAATTCAAATTGTACATATGGTCATATTAACAAGTAGGAGAATCACTCCGAAAATATCTATCAAGGAGTTCTCACAACAAGTGCTTAAGGACTTACCTTGCGTTGAGTATAACGGTTCCGACCCGGCTACTCGATGTCCTTGCCTTTGCCCTTGCTTGTTTCTCCTTCTTTAACTTCTCGGGCTTAATAGATAAATAAACTAGTTTAATCATCTTGCTGTACATTTATAATTCAATTACACATGCATATGTATATTTGCATATTCGCAACCCTCTTACTAATTACCCATTTAGTCGATTATATACATGATTAAAGGTAACATCATGAATGGGCATACTTATATATATATACATACCCGATTGTGCACCAAAATTTGACTCAACATCACCTACATACTCACTTTGATGGCGAATATATATATACATGTATAGTGTTATCTACAACATCATCTAAACACCTAAATTTTTCTCATGCACACTTGATCAACCTTTTTCCCAATCTAGCATAGCTTCACCTCCATTTGTGATATCATATAAATTTGCATGTTGCTACATTTCTTAAGTTCAACATCTCTATGCCCATTATAGCCACTCCCATAATCAAATTCTAAAAATCGGCAACATCCCCTTTCAACTATGTTAGCCGAATACTCCTCCCCTTCTTAGTCCCAACTTCGGCACCTCCAACAAAAAGGACTTAACATCTTCCCTTTCATGCTAACATAACAAGCAACTTAGTTCATCCATACAACTAACATGTTAATAGCATCAAGGTATCAACTAAAATTTTTAAGCTTCTTGTCAACTTCCAACTCTCCAACAACCCCAAATCCAACCTTGGGATAGATAGTATTTAGACCCATCACCCAAAGGTTGTGTAAACTTCCAAAAAAAAATATCATTGAACATACCTTGATCTAAAGGACCACCTTGGCCGAATCTTGCTTCCTCTTCTTCCTCTAGTTACGACAATTGCAAAAGAAAGAAAACATGAGCACTCCTTCTTCCCTCCTTATTAAGCATTCAAACTCTCTCATTTTCATGCCACAAGAAGTGAAAGAAAATGATGAACATTTTTTTCTTTCTTCCCTCCCTCAACTCACGGCAATGGGGGGTACACCCACACCATTCTCTTTTTTTTTTTCTTTATTACCCATATTTCTTATTTTATTTTTTTCTACATACCCACTAACTAAACATGTTTACAACATGTTTCCACCCATAGCATGGCCGGCCATCATGCTTAAATTTGGGTAAATTGACATGCAAACCCACCTTTTTCACAACATGCACTTATAGGCCACCCTACATTTGCCTAGCACATTTCTAAATTTTCTCACATAAGTCCTATTTGACAAAATTCACTTATAATTAACAAAATTCAAACATGAAATTTTCACACATGCTTATGTACATATAATGAGCATCACTATGACAGTTAATTATTTTATGACTCGGTTTAGTGGTCCCGAACCCACTTTCCGACTAGGGTCAATTTAGGGTCATTACAACTCTCCCCACATAAGGAATTTTCGTCCCCAAAATCTTACCGTAAATAGGTTTGGGTAACGCTCTTTCATAGAGTTCTCGGGTTCCCAAGTAGCTTCTTCCATCCCGTGTTTGAGCCATAACACTTTTACTAATGGAACCCTTTTGTTTCGCAACTCCTTCACTTCACGAGCTAGGATACGAATCGGTTCTTCTTCATAACTCATATTGGTTTGAATTTCGACCTCGATGGACTAATTACGTGTGACGGATCAGATCTATAACGTCAAGCATCGAAACATGGAAGACGTTGTGAATCCTTTCAAGTTCGGGGCAAAATCAAGCGATACATAACCGGACCGACTCGTTCGGATATCTCATATGGCCCGATGAACCTCAAACTCAATTTGCCCTTGCGACCAAATCGAGTATCTTTTCCAAGGTGAAACTTTAAGAAACACTTTGTCTCCCACGATACTCAATGTCTTTTCGTTTCAGATCCGCGTCGATTTACGACGATCTGTGGCGCCTTCGGACTTTCACGGATTACCTTTACTTTTGTTCAGCATCTTTAATCAAATCAACTCGAAAATTTTACTTTCACCGAGCTCGGTCCAAAACAATGGTGTACGGCATTTACGAATCGTACAAAGCCTCGTAAGGTGCCATCTTAATACTTGATTGAAAACTATTGTTGTGCGAATTCAATCAAAGGTAAATACCGTTCCATGAACCACTAAACTCGAGGATGCAACATCTCAACATATCCTCAAGTATCTGAATTATCCGCTCGGATTGACCATCGGTTTGGGGGTGAAAGGCGGTGCTGAAATGCAACTTGGTACCCAAAGCTTCTTGCAATTTCTTCCAAAATCGTGAGGTGAACCTCGGATCTCTATCCGACACGATAGAAATAGGTACCCCGTGTAATCTCACAATCTGAGAAGCGTACAATTCAGCTAGTTTATCCAATGAAAAATCTGTACGCGGGGATAAAGTGAGCCGACTTAGTCAGTCTATCAACAACAACCCAAATCGCATCCTTCTTGCTCGCTGACAATGGCAGTCCGGACACAAAGTCCATTGTGACTCGATCCCATTTCCACTCGGGTATCATGATCGGTTGAAGTAACCCTGAAGGCACTTGATGTTCCGCTTTCACTTGTTGACATATTAAACATCTTGAAACAAAGTCGGAGATGTCTCGTTTCATACCATGCCACCAAAACCGACATTTCAAATCGTTGTACATCTTCGTACTCCCCGGGTGAATTGACATTCGGCTACAATGAGCTTCGTTCAGAATCATCGAAATGAGTTCTGAATTTCTTGGAACACACAAACGATTTCTGAACCTCAAACAATCGTCATCATCAATTTGAAACTCGATTCCTTGTTCGAACACACTCACTGCGTTTTGCAACCAACTCATCGTCAACTTTACGAGTTTCGCGAATTTGATGAGTCAATAATGGTTTGGCCTTTAATTGGCTATTAACACATTGTCGGGTAGGATAGACAAGTGTACATTCATAGCTCGTAAAGCAAATAGTGATTTTCGCTTAAGGCGTCCACAACCACATTAGCCTTTCCGGTGATAATCAATGACAAGCTCATAATCTTTTAACAGCTCGAGCCAACGTCTTTGTCGCAGATTTAAGTCTCTTTGAGTCATCAAATATTTGAGACTTTTGTGATCCGAATACACATGGCACTTCTCACCAAATAAGTAATGTCGCCATATCTTTAAGGCGAATACGATGGCGAGCAATTCGAGATCATGGGTCGGATAATTTTTCTTATGTGGCTTTAATTGTCTCGACGCATAGGCCACAACTCGACCTTCTTGCATCAATACGCAACCTAACCCAAGTAGGGAGGCATCACTATAGATGACAAACTCTTTGCCAGATTCGGGCTGTACTAGTATTGGAGCTTCCGTCAATTGAGTTTTCAATTGATCGAAACTTTTCGACACTTTTCCGTCCATTCAAACTTGACATCTTTACAAGCGGTTTACGTCATGGGTGTGGCTATCATCGAGAATCCTTTTACAAACCGTCGGTAGTAACCTAGCAAGTCCCAAAAAGCTCGAACCTCAAGAATGTTTCTGAGGCTTCCAGCTAAGTATGGCTGAAATTTTGCTCGGTCGACTCGAATACCGATCAGATACCACATGACCCAAGAAGCTAACCTCTCTAACCGAACTCACACTTGCTGAACTTAGCATATAACTGCTTATCCGTAATATTTGCAACACTAATCTCGGTGCTCCGCATGTTCGGTCTCATCTCTTGAATAGACCAGGATGTCGTCAATGAACACAACTACGAACCGATCCAAATATGGTGCGAAGATCCGATTCATCAAATCCATAAATACCGCGGGGCATTAGTGAGCCCAAACGGCATCACTAAGAACTCGTAGTGACCATATCTCGCTCAAGGCGCTTTAGGTATGTCCGAATCTCGGATTCATGAATCGTAATAGCCCGATCTCAAATCTATTTTTGAGAACACCGAGGCTCCTTCAGTTGATCGAACAAATCATCGATACGCTGATAGCGGATATTTGTTCTTTATTGTCACTTTATTAAGTCGACGATAGTCGATGCACAACCTCATGGTTCCGTCCTTCTTTTCACAAACAACACCGGTGCACCCAAGGTGAAAAACTTGGTCGAGCGAAACCTCTATCCGTCAACTCTTGCAACCGAGCTTTCAACTCCTTCAACTCGGTTGGTGCCATACGATACGGAGCTATCGAAATTGGCGTAGTCCTGTACAAGCTCAATACCAAACTCTACTTCCCGAACAGTGGTAAACCCGGTAATTCTTCGGGAAAAACATCCGGGTATTCACAAACCACCGGCACAGATTCGGGTTTTATTTCTAACTCCTTATCATCAAGTACATACACAAGGTATGCTTCGCACCCTTTTCTTACATATTTCTGGGCCAACATTGATGATATTACAGTTGGCAACCCCTTCAAGTCCGTAGACTCAATTCGAATCATCTCGTTATTTGCGCACCTCAAATCAATAGTCTTGCTTTTACAATTCACAACCGCATCATGCACGGTCAACCAATCTAAACCGAGTATAACATCAAATTCATCAAATGGAAAAAGCATCAGGTCCGCCGAAAAGTAGGACCCTCGGATTACTAGAGGACATTTCTTGCACACTTTGTCGAAAAGCACGTATTGACCCAAAGGGTTTGACACTCGAATTACGAACTCAGTAGACTCAACAGGTAGAGTCTTACTGGATACTAAGGTTTCACATACATATGAATGAGTAGAGCCAGGGTCAATCAACGCAATCACACTAGTATCAAAGAGAGTGAAAGTACCAGTGATAACATCAGGGGAGGATGCTTCCTCTCGTGCGGATGGCATATGCCCTAGCAGAGTACGGTCTCGGATCGAACAGCCGTGTCAAGGCCCCTCTCGACTACCACCCCTACCTCCTGAAATTCTTGGTGGTCTACCTCTAGTCATCATTCCACTAGGTCTTGCACCTTGCATCCTATTCTTTTCATCAAGCTCCGTGCAATCTCTAATGAAGTGGTCCTTGAACCGCATCCGTAACAAGCCCTATTGGTAGACTTACCTAACATTCACCTATGTGTCTTCTCCCACATTGGGGGCATTCGAGTTTCTCTTGACGGTTATTGCCCACACTAGCTACCAAGTAGCTCGGAGTCCGTCAATGGTCGTGCTCTTATGGAAATTCCCGCAGTCGTCCTCGATTTATTGGTGTCCTCCCTGAACTTCTTTACAGCCGAGAACGGAGCTTTACCCGTCGATCTTTTGCGATAGTCTCTAGCTTCAAATTCAGCCTTCTTCTTCTCTTTTCCAAGTTCCTCCGCCTTGCAGGCTCATTCAACTAGTGTTACGAATTCTTTTATCTCCAAAATACCCACTAGTAGCTTTAAATCTTCATTCAATCCTTCTTCAAACCTCTTGCACATAGCAACCTCATCAGCCACACACTCCCGGGCATACCGACTGAGTCTTACGAACTCATGTTCGTATTCAGATACTGTCATACGACCTTGCTTGAGCTCCAAGAATTCTTTACGCTTTTGATCGATGAACCGCTGACTAATATATTTCTTTCGAAATTCTATTTGAAAGAAATCCTAAGTAACTCGTTCGTTTGGGACTATGGAAATCAAAGTCCTCCACCAATAGTAAGATGAGTCTCGCAACAAGGATATAGCACACTTTAGACATTCATCGGGTGTGCATGACAGTTCATCAAACACCCGAATGGTGTTATCAAGCGAACTTCGGCCCTTTCGGCATCATCAAGAACTATGGCCCTAAACTCTTCAGCCCGCGCTTCTAATCAAGTCTACGGTGGCTTACTCAGCCTCACAGGTCGATGGCGATGGCATTACGGGCTCTTGGGGTGGATTATTCAAATTCGGGAATTGTTGGACAGCCGGATTGGTTCGGGCATATTGCGCGACCCACTCATTCATCATGGTAAAGAAGGCTTGTTTAGCCCCCTCACCTTGATTATTCGCAGATGACTGAGGTTCAACAGGCGGCGTCCCTTGTGCAGGAGCATCCGCTACACTTTCAACGTCATCCGCCAAGGTTCTCTCTACATCGGGATCCATTTACTAATCAAAACAAAAAATTTTAACCGTCAGAAGTCATCACACATTTAAACATTAACATTAAGGCATGTATAGCTAGACTCATACGTGCTATGGTAGTCCTAGAACCGACTAAACCATAGCTCTGATACCAATAAAATTGTAACACCCCTAACTTGAGACCGTCGCTGGAGTCGGACACGAGGTGTTAACAAACTTCAAACCACTTATTGATAATTTCCCAGACAAGCTGCCAATCTGTGTACTAGTCGCTTCAAAAATCATAACTTGAGTTCTACAACTCGAAAATCAGTTTCGTAATTTTTCCCTGAAACTAGACTCATATGTCCATCTACAGATTTTTTTCTAGAATTTTTGGTCAAGCCAATTAGTACAGTTTATTAGTTAAAGTCTCCCATGTTACAGGGGTCGACTACGCTGACCTTCGTGCGTTGCAACTCGAATAACTCCCTGTGCAGGGCTTCAATACTGATGCCGTTTGTTTCTATAGAAACTAAACTCAAAAAGAAATCTATAAATATATGGCATGATTTCTAAATGTCTCGGGTTAATTTATAATGAATTTTCAAAGTTAGAACAGGGAATCCAGAAACCGTTCTGGCCCTATTTCACGAAAACCCACAAATCTCTTAACATACAACTCATATGACCGTTTCGTTTCTTCCATATGAATATAGATTCATCAAGGTTCATTTACCTAATTTATTCACTATTTAATTCCATTCCTACTATTTTTAGTGATTTTTCACATCCACCTCACTGCAGCTGTCAACCTCTGTCATTAAGTTAGATTTTACCTACTTCATAATTTCCTTGATTCAACTAGCCCTTTTAACATACATGGCAGAAAAGATAATCACGATTAACCTTTCCAAGGGCTAATCGATTCCAAACATTACCATATCTCTTAATGAACAACATACAAAATGATCATGATACCATGCCAAGGTGCATACAAGCCATTTTCGCATGGCTAAAAGTTTACATACCAAATTTTCAACAAAACATATTAGCCTACTAATGCCAAAATGCTCTCCTAGACCCACTAAGAAGAAAGTACCAAAAGTTGCTAGCCGGTGTGATGACTTTGACGACGGTCTCGAGCACACCAAAATGGATCAAGAACCTAGGTAAGCAACAAACAAGCACACCAAATGAGTACATAACTCGATGAAGTCATAAGCACTACTCTACCATCCAACATTAATAATCATTTTTTTGTTTCTTTCAAATCATAACTACTATGCTACAGTTTCTTAAACTCTTGGTTCGATCTCATGCCAAGTCCTTCAATTAATTCAATGCCAAGTCAGCCCAATCAATGTAGACCCATTTCCTCAAGTTTGGAACAACGATGCACTAGATAAATCTATGCATACACCGCACAACCTCAAATTCGATATTTAGTTAATAGCTCAATCACTTACCTCATTCATCACAATTTATACCAACAACCAAACGTTGCACACATAGTGCTTATTATGTTCGCACACATAGTGCCATAGTAAATCGCACACATAGTGCTATAGTAAATCGCACACATAGTGCCATAGTAAATCGCACACATAGTGCATTTGAGATTCCCTCATGCTTCAACCTCCCAATCGGCACACATAGTGCCACTTAATTTTTGCACACATTGTGCCCTATGTCAATTCATCATGGTAAAGCAATTTGCTAAATTCAAATTGTACATATGGTCATATTAACAAGTAGGAGAATCACTCCGAAAAATATCTATCCGAGGAGTTCTCACAACAAGTGCTTAAGGACTTACCTTGCGTTGAGTATAACGGTTTCGACCCGGCTACTCGATGTCCTTGCCTTTGCCCTTGCTTGTTTCTCCTTCTTTAACTTCTCGGGCTTAATAGATAAATAAACTAGTTTAATCATCTTGCTGTACATTTATAATTCAATTACACATGCATATGTATATTTGCATATTCGCAACCCTCTTACTAATTACCCATTTAGTCGATTATATACATGATTAAAGGTAACATCATGAATGGGCATACTTATATATATATACATACCCGATTGTGCACCAAAATTTGACTCAACATCACCTACATACTCACTTTGATGGCGAATATATATATACATGTATAGTGTTATCTACAACATCATCTAAACACCTAAATTTTTCTCATGCACACTTGATCAACCTTTTTCCCAATCTAGCATAGCTTCACCTCCATTTGTGATATCATATAAATTTGCATGTTGCTACATTTCTTAAGTTCAACATCTCTATGCCCATTATAGCCACTCCCATAATCAAATTCTAAAATCGGCAACATCCCTTTCAACTATGTTAGCCGAATACTCCTCCCTTCTTAGTCCCAACTTGGCACCTCCAACAAAAGGACTTAACATCTTCCCTTTCATTCTAACATAACAAGCAACTTAGTTCATCCATACAACTAACATGTTAATAGCATCAAGGTATCAACTAAAATTTTTAAGCTTCTTGTCAACTTCCAA
Source organism: Gossypium arboreum (assembly GCF_025698485.1). NCBI lineage: Eukaryota > Viridiplantae > Streptophyta > Magnoliopsida > Malvales > Malvaceae > Gossypium > Gossypium arboreum. Next base: position 59,307,664 of record NC_069080.1, read on the forward strand.
CTCTCCAACAACCCCAAATCCAACCTTGGGATAGATAGTATTTAGACCCATCACCCAAAGGTTGTGTAAACTTCAAAAAAATATCATTGAACATACCTTGATCTAAAGGACCACCTTGGCGAATCTTGCTTCCTCTTCTTCCTCTAGTTACGACAATTGCAAAAGAAAGAAAACATGAGCACTCCTTCTTCCCTCCTTATTAAGCATTCAAACTCTCTCATTTTCATGCCACAAGAAGTGAAAGAAAATGATGAACATTTTTTTCTTTCTTCCCTCCCTCAACTCACGGCAATGGGGGGTACACCCACACCATTCTCTTTTTTTTTTTCTTTATTACCCATATTTCTTATTTTATTTTTTTCTACATACCCACTAACTAAACATGTTTGCAACATGTTTCCACCCATAGCATGGCCGGCCATCATGCTTAAATTTGGGTAAATTGACATGCAAACCCACCTTTTTCACAACATGCACTTATAGGCCACCCTACATTTGCCTAGCACATTTCTAAATTTTCTCACATAAGTCCTATTTGACAAAATTCACTTATAATTAACAAAATTCAAACATGAAATTTTCACACATGCATATGTACATATAATGAGCATCAACTATGACAGTTAATTATTTTTATGACTCGGTTTAGTGGTCCCGAACCCACTTTCCGACTAGGGTCAATTTAGGGCTATTACATATGAAATGGTCATATGTTCGGATATGTTAGAAAAAGGGTTAATTTTCGCTTGGATAATGAATTTCGATGGATATATGTGATTTACCATATTAATGAGGTCCTGCATTTGTTGTGGACAGGATTTAGCTTAGACGAGTAATTCTATTGACCTCATTACAGACGAGATTTAGCTCGGACGAGTAATCCTGTTATAGCCCTCTCGAGTATTCTATTAAATAGTTCCTGTAAGCATCCTGATCGTTAGTGATTTTGCATTTGTTGCTCATTGCCGCAGCTTTTTGTGAGCATCTTGACATTTAATCGGCTGTGGTCCTGCATATATGCGGACACAAATGCAGCTCTTCATTAGCGTTCTGTTAAGCTCACTTGAGCTCCTTATTACTTTATCCGGTGTTTCCTGATGGTATCTCTTTGGAGATATCTGACAAGCTCTATGAGCTCCTTAAGTAGAACTCTTATGAGTTTTCTAATAGCCCAAATAAGTGTCTCGTTACATGATTACATGGCTTGGTTGAGTATCCTGACATATGGCTCGAGAGTATGCTCCCTGAATAAGAATTGACGATTTATCCATATGCTCCCTGAATAAGAATTGACGGTTTATCCATCGACATTTCAATAATTCAACGGACAACACTATTGACATGAGAAAAATGATGTGATAAATAGAAATATGCCTTGTATGTTTTTGAATTATTTGATGAAGGATTATATGCTGAGCTCATCTATGTTTATTTAAGATTTACATGTATTATATGACTAACTTGCTTGCTTGAGTATATGTGTTTAGGTAAATTAGTCAAAATGATGAAATTATGTTAATTATATGCTTAGTGTTGTTAAATGTGATTGGTAAGTTCCAATTTATGTTATACAAACTTACTAAGCATATAAAGCTTACTAGGTTTTATTTTCTCTATTTTATAGTGTTCAGAAGCTCGCGAAGGTTGGAGATCGGTTGGAGCATCATCACACTATCCACTAACTTGTTTTGGTATAAATAATAAACTTATTTTTGGTATAATGGCATGTATAGGTAACTTGGTCATTGTTGGCTTACAAATGTTGTTTGTAATCTAGCCATTGGAATGGCTAGTAATGATTATGTTTTTGGTATATCTATTAAGGTAATCCTATGGCATTATTATGAGTACATATATTATGGTGTGATTGAGCTATGCTAAATGAATATAACTGTTAAAGATAAGATCATAAATAGATATGTATGTAATGATATACTATGTTAGATGTTAGAACTGGCCTCGATATAATGCTTGGATTGGTTGGTATATGAATGCAAATTTTGGTGTAGGTTATTGGCAAGTTTGGGTGAGAAATAAAGCTAGGAAATGGCTTTATTTTGTCCACACGGGTAAACACACAAGCGTATGTCTTGACCGTGTGTGACACACGACTTGACACATGGGAGTGTGGTTTGGCTGTGTGTCCCCTGCATCTTGAAATTGAGAAACAGAATACTCAAAATTGAGCACATGGGCAGAGACATAGGCGTGTATCTCAGCTGTGTGTGCTACACAGCTTAGAACACAGGCGTATGTCTTGGTCGTGTGAACCCTGCACCTAATTTTTGAAAATTAAATTGATCACACGGCCTTGGTTCCAACATTCATATTGGGCCTCGAGGGCCCATACAAGGGACAATAAGATTATTTTCAAAAATTGAATAGTAAATAACCTGAATTATTTATAATTTTTCTGTAAACTCCGATAATATTCTCTAACCCTATTCCGATGACGGATACGGGTTAGGGGTGTTACAGGATAAACCCGTTTAAACACTGAACAAAGTGAAGAAAATAAGAATTAAAAAGATCGAACATACAAATTTTATGTGAAAAATGCCTCAAAAGAGGATAAAAAACCACAGGTAAAAGGAGATTTTGCTATAGCGAAGAATAGTACAAAAAATTGAGAAAATTAAAAGAAAATCCGAAGCTCCACAAGAAAAGCTCTTTTAGAACAAAGAACAAAATTCTCTCAATCTAAATATTTTGTTATGTAAAACCTAGAGTAACGAAGGGCTATTTATAGGCTGAAATTCGTAGCATATATGACTGCAATAACTCTAGGTTAATTAGACTTTAAGTGAGAAACTAAAGATAGAGTTTAATTCGGAGAAGAAAAACCAAAAATAAACTTTAGTCAAAATAAAAGGCATTCTCCCACAAATCTTCACCTTGACTTGTATTTGGACTGACTGTAACAGCTTGCTTTCAGTGGTGTCAGAAACAGTGGTTTCGGAACCATGACTCTAATGAGTTAGTTAATATTTTAATGTTTATTTAATGTTTATAGAGTTATTTTAAGGTCGTATAAACTCTCGATAAGAAATTTTGAAGTTTAAATGATTAATTAGGTAAAAAGGACCAAATTGTGAAAGTTGCAAAAGCTGGTTTCTCATAGTTAAATGGATTAAATGGATATGTGATAAATGATAAAACTAATATATTTTAATCCCATTCTTAATACATTTTTGGATGATTATTTAAGCAAATTGGTGAATTTGATGCTCCTAATCCTTTGAATTCATGTTCCTATACTTAAGGTGAGCATTTACGAGCTAAAGGAGTGAAAAACGAGCGAAAATCGAACAAAAAGAACAGATTTCAAGAGCCACATGGGCTGGACACACAGCCGGGTGAGCCACTCGGGCTGGACACACGACCATGTACCAGACCATGTCGATTTCGCAACTTGCTTTCCAAACACATGAGAAGACGAAATTTTTAGGCTTTCTAAGCATTCTAAAGTCTATAAATACCAAACAGAAGAAGAGATATGGCAGCCATCAAAGAATATAGAAGTAAACAACTCGAAGAACACCATTAAAGCCAACTCTGAAGCAGATTTCTATCAAGATCGAAGATCTCCTTTTAATTTCTTTTGATGTTTTTATGAGTTTCTTTATTTCTTGTGGTTATTTTGAATTTGAGATGTTTTTATTTAGAATTATGAACTAATTCCTTAGATACCTAGGGAAGATGAACCCTATGATGAATTCTATTATTTGATTTATATTTTATACGATAAATACTTGATTCTTGTTCTCAGTTATGTGTGCTTGTTCCTTGTTTTAATATTTTCATAATATTAATTCATATTTAATGTGCTTAACTCAGAGGATGAAAAATCCCTATTTAAGAGTATATCTAGCATAAGTGAATGGAGTTGTGTAACACCCATTACTCGTATCCTACGCCGAGATAGGGTACGAGGCGCTACTAGACTTAAACACATGCATACAAACATTTTCAGGTCATAAAATTTCGCTCAAATTTTAAAACATTCAAACTTCCTTTCAATATCCCTAATATAGACCTACGAGACCCAAATCACACTTTGGAAATGGTTCGGGAATAAATTACACAATTTAGAAAACTTTTAAAAATTTTCAATGTAGGGGCACACGCTCATGTGGAAGGGCGACACGCCCGTGTGTCCTCTTAACATGGCCATGTTGAAGGCCCGTGTGGCTCACACGGCCTGAACATATCAGGACACGCCCGTGTCCCTAGCCCGTGCAGATTTATTTTTCAATTTGAACCTACAAGGGTTTTCACATGGCTTGACACATGCCCGTGTCTTTTACACAGCCATGACATGCCCGTGTCTTAGCCCATGTACAAAAACCTTGACATTTTGTTTCTGACGTCATCAATCCATTTAGGGGCACACGTCTGTGTACTAGGCCATGTCCTCCATAGGTTGAGACACACAGCCGTGTCTCCACCCATGTGGTTACTATTGGGCATTCTGTTTTGCCAAATTTAGGTGCAGGGGACACATGGCCTGACTACACACCTATGTGGCAGACCGTGTGTCACACATGGTCTAGACACACGCCCGTGTGTCTACCCGTGTGGACAAAAACAAAGCTACTTACCAAGCCTTTTTGTCACCCTTACTTGGACCTACCTACAAAAACATCGAACAATACCAATACCACATAAACACCTGACCATATCAGCCAATACCTAGGCATCCATACATCGTTTCCAAGCTATTTCCTATCACATACAACATCTCCTACTTAGCAACACAAACCATGCAACAAACACATCCATGAGAATTCTCATCAAATGCATTTAATAATAATCAATATTAGCCAACATCAATAGCCTATACAAAATGAACATCACATCCATATGGGCCAACACTTATGGCTACACCAACATGACCCTAAACAAAAAGACCAAGTCCTTATACATGCCGCGCTCAAAACATTTAAACTAACTATACCAAAAACTTTAGGTGATAGTATGATCAATGCCTCTGATGTCCCTTGATTCCCTAGCTAGCTCGCGGTACTATAAGAAAATGGAGAAGAGAGGAAGTAAGCATAAAGCTTAGTAAGTCACAAGTAAATAATTAATATCGCTTTACCAAGTAACATCATACTCATAACGTATCGTACACTTGCACAAGCTTTTCGAATGACTATAGACATAGCTTACTTATTTTCACCCTTACTATTCATATACATAACCTGAGATCATTCTTATGAGTTTCGTGTAGGTACCTGTACCACTTGCAACATACTTGTAACTTTTCTCAATGGTGATATAATATTTAAATTACCCGTTGAACCAGTCGGAATAATAAATGGATACCCGATAAGCCTCATACAAAAGGGTAAGATGCCGATGCCATGTCCCAGACATGGTCTTACACTAGCTCACAAGTCGAGGCCGATGCCATGTCCCAAACATGGTCTTACGCTAGCTCTCATATAAATGCCAATGCCATGTTCCAAATATGGTCTTACACTAGTTCACATATCGAGGCCAATGCCATGTCCCAGACATGTCTTACACTAGCTCTCATATAAATGCCGATGCCATGTTCCAAACATGGTCTTAAATTGGCTCACATAACCTTAGTATCATGGCATGGATATTCGATCTATTACTACGGTTTAACCGGGAGTTTTACCACATCAAATCTCGTCATGCATATTCATAACAAAATCGAACATTTCATGTAATATCAATTATTTAATGCATAATAACAATAGAATTGTGATATTTACGTGCAACTTACCTTGGTATACAAAATATGGGCGACTAGTTTAATTTAGTCCACTAGCTTGGTTTTCCCCCGGTCTAAGTCCGGATTCTGTATTTCTTGATCTATAATGACAAAATTTATTTATTTAATCATCACTTAAATCAAGACATTCCAAAATTCCTACTTTAGAAAAATGACCGTTTTGCCCTTAGACTTTCACAAAATTATGATTTTGCCCCTAGGCTCGTATTTTCATCAAATTTCCACATTAACCAAGCCAAGCCGAGACTACTTTAAACCTATAGCATCTCACAATTTCAATTATTTCACACATTTGCAGTCTATTTTGTAAACTTCACAAAATGATCATTTTAGGTGTTTTCATGAAATCCACTTCACAAAAGTTGTTTATTTAACGACCATGATTCATTTTCTTCCATAAAAATTTAGCAAACAACATGAATACTCTCATGGCAACACCCTAGACTCTCAACCATTTTGCAAAATTTTTCCCCTATTAGTTAGCTTAAACTACAAGGGTCCCAAAAATACAAAAATCATCAAGAAAGATCATCAAAATCACTTACTTGTAAGGGATAGAAGTTGCTGAAATTTTGAGCTCTCAAACCCCCTCTTTTTGATGAAATTTTCGGTGGTGAAGAGAAGGAATGAAAAAGATAACTAGCCTTTAGATTTATTATTTTATTATCAATTAAGTCACCTAACCTTTGACCATTCCATGAATTAAGGCTCCATGTCTAGCCACAAACTTTTGCACTTTATGCGATTTAGTCCTTTTTCAAAATTAAGCATGAAATCACTAAAATTAATTCACCAAAAATTTCAAACACTCGTATAATCATGCTATAACACATAAAATAATATCAAAGCAATTTCTTTAATGTCAGATTTGTGGTTCCGAAACCACTGTTCTGACTAGGCCCAAAATCGGGCAGTTATAAGTTGCATGCAATCCTAGAAATAGGGCAATATGAATCTACCGGATTAGAGTCAAATCTAATAAGGGAATTCATAGATCGAGTTAACGCAATAATAGGGGTTTTAATTAGAAAGAAATTTCAATTAATCAATCTAAAGTCAGTTGCTCTTACTCTCGAAAGAGATATTAACATAATTTAGGGATTTCTATGGATCAAGATACCAAGTGAATAAATCGATTAATTCAAATTCATAATAATAGATGAAGTCAAGATGGATTCTTTCCTGGGTATTGTCTCTCTAATTAAATATTATTTAATTATTTTCCTGATTTATTCTCTGATGAGTTCTTAGTTAAATTAGTTTAGTAATTTTAGTTTAAAACCCATCACTTCAAATTGTCGGCTAAATAATAGAAAATTGGTAATTATTGATACTTTTAGTCCTTGTGAATACGATGTCTCTACTCACCATAGTTATGCTCTTTATTGATAGGTGCACTTGCCTTTGCCATATTTTTAGTTAGTTTCATGATACATCGAATTTTTGGTGCCGTTGTCGAGGAGTAAAATATTAGGAACACTTTATTTTTATTAATTTAGCCATTTATTTTATTTTATTTAGTTTAATTTTACATTCTAATTTTTCTTTTATTTTCCTCTGGCAGGTTCTTTTAGTTTATGACTAGAGGAAACCTATTAGGACCATTGCTTTTTGACAGTAAGATTGAAAGTACTGCTGATAGTAATCGTTGAGAAGTAAGGCAGAGTCAAAAAATTATAGTAGACGAACAAGAGGACAACAATATTACTGAGGAGATGAATGATAATTAGAATATTCAGCTACCTCTTGCAATAGCTCCTATTCCTCGTACTATGTACGATTATGCCAAGCCCACTCTGACTAGGACTCAATCGAGTATTGTGCAACCTACCATTGCTCCAAATAATTTCGAATTGAAGCCTAACACAATTCAGATGGTACAATAGTATGTTCAGTTTGACGGTTTGCAAGATGAAAACCCAAATACTCATTTGGCTAATTTTCTAGAAGTTTGTGATACTTTCAAGATTAATGGCGCCACTAATGACGCCATTCGCTTACGGTTGTTCCCATTCTCATTGAGGAACAAAGAAAAACAATAGTTAAACTCTTTACCATGAGGTTTCATCACTATATAGGCTCAATGACCAAGAAATTTCTGCTGAAGTTGTAACACCCCTTACCCGTATCCGAGGCCGAGCTAAGGTACGAGGCATTACCAGACAAACATACAAACATTAAACTAAAATACGAGCCATAAAATTTTATTCATATTTCAAAGCGTTCATTCTCTTACACATAGTCCCTTATTTGAGCCTCACAGAGCCCAAAACATACTTTAGAAAGGGTTTGGGACTAAACCGAGAACTTACGAAAATCTTGGAAATTTCATGCTTTAAGGCTCCACACGCCTGTCCCAAAGTCGTGTTCCATACAGGTGAGACACATGGTCGTGTCTCTGCTGTGTGGAATATACCTAGGCTATTTTCCAAGCTTTGGTCAACCTTGATCTCTTACACACTTATACAAAATCAAAAGCATATAACATGGTATTCATTTAATGATTAAACATCCTCAATTAAACCACAAACATAGCATTTGTATGTCATCATACATGTGTCTCTCATACTCATTTTACCTTGTTTATTATAGTACGACTTATATATTTATACCAAGATTATCATCTTACCAAATATCTTCGGCTTAATCATTAAGCATTCATATTTAAAGCTAGATCATATCTTTATAAAATACCATGATTCAGATCTTGAGAATAACATGTTTGCTGAAACATTTCAATTCAATTCCATACCCAACAAGCATTACATTGAGACTAGTCATATATATATATACATGTCATGATACATAACATTCTCTTTTTGTTTTCTTATAAACACATATAATTTATTTCATTATATCAATATTTCATATACCATAGTTTCGATGTATTTCACATATATTTATTTTATTCCTCCTCTCCATTCCACATCCTTAATGTATATAGCATTCTTGTAAGTACGATTTCACAATTTACTAATAAATGTTCACATCAAACTGTCCACACGAGTCATAGTCACTTAATTATTTATAATTCGAGCTACAGAGCTCCAAATTAAGATCCGTAAATTTCCCCTGAAACTAGACTCACATATCTTTCCACCATAAAATTTTAATAATTTTTGGTTTAGCCAATTAGTACAGTTTATTCATTAAAATTTCCCCTGTTTCACTTTCTGACAGTTCTGACCTCTCTTCACTAAAAAATAATTATCTCACAGTACAGAACTTGGACAATGTTCTTGTTGATTTATCTTGAAAATAGAATCATTATGGATTTTAAAAATATAATTTTTAGCCTCTAATTATTTTTCTCCAAATTTTTGTGATTTTCCAAAGTCAGAATAGAGGATCACGTAATCATTCTGAATCAGTCTCACAAAAACATAAATATCTAAAAATATAGAACTTCTTTGCTTTCTATATTTCTTTTATATGAAAATAGACTCATTAAGCTTTAATTTGATATCTCATTTAGTCTCTGATTCAATTTATAATATTTTTTGTGATTTTTCAAAATCACGTCACTGCTACTGTCCAAAACAGTTTTATTGCTAATTCACTCTTTCACACTTTCTTTGTATTAACCTCATTTTAACATACTTATCACAAATCATTTTCACCACATTTCATACATCACAAGTATAGGCCCATGATCACAAGGTCACCATAAAATCATCCTCATGTATAACTTACTTGTTTATAACCTTACCACATCCTGGTCACTTAATGAACACATCATTCACATAACCAAGTTCTGCACTTATTCATCACAAAACTCACAAAGCAATACATAGAGAGTCTCCGTTGAACACTTGGATCAATCCTCGATACTTGGTGGTTTCAGCACATAGCTCCACCCATCATATAGTTCGGCTCTCTTGTACACATGGTGAACACTTAGTACCACCCATATGACCTAGCCAGTTTATCTCGTAGCTCTCTTGTCTACATGGTGTCCTTCACTTGGAACCACGCATGCAACCTAGCTACATATATCCCGTAGCTCTCTTGTCTACATGGTGTACACATAGTATCACCCATACGACCTAGCTACATCATAATGTCTTGTAGCTCTCTTGTACACATGATGTGCACTCAGCACTATACGTGTGACCTAGCTACATACCATCTGTATCATCCAATCTTTCCGAAGGTTCAACCGGATTTCTCTCTTTTCCAACAATTTCACCAATCAAGTAATTATCCAAAACATATTTCCAATATTTTTATAAAATATCATAATACAAGTAATAGTGATGTGTTACTTACATATAAACTTACATCTCATTTAATATCAACACAATAACATTAAATTACACATTGTCTTATTAAAAATCATATGAACTTACAATTTCCCATAATATCCATAATCATAGAAATCACATTTATGTATGATAATTCAATGCACTTCATGTACCATAGACATATTTTTAAATCAATTCATAAACTTGACACCATAATCATTTAATTTAACATAATTCAATTAATTCACTAAATTTAACTTTCAAATATAAATTACAGCATTATTGTTGTATTATTATCATACCAACTTACATACTTTCAACACCTCGGAGATCATAGTAAATATATCAATTTTACATTGAAACATGCATAAATTAATGCTTATTATGCATATGAACTTACCTTGATATTAAAACGGACATTTTACCAACTTTCCCAATTTTCAATTTTTCTCTCATTCTAGGTTCAAATCTCGTTTTCCGGGATCTAAAACATCATATTTTACTTATTTAATTAATGTACTATTCAAAACAGTTCTTAACTCAAACTTTAGAAAAATTACACTTTTGCATATTTACACTTTTTCCCCTAGGCTCGGGAATTAAACTTCATTCCTTATTCTTATGTTTTATGACATGATGATCACTTTTCCCTTCTATGGCAATATCAAATTCTCACTCTAACATATACTTATGACTATTAGGTATTTTTACCAATTAAGCCCTTTTGCTCGTTTTCACTTAAAACCGAGTAGCACAAGTTGTCTAACATAATTTAAAACCTCATATTGTATCATAAAATACCAGAATACACAAATTTTACCTATGGGTATTTTTCCAAATATGAACTCTAGGTTTAATTATTGCTAGCATAAGCTAAATCAAGTTACCGGGACTCCAAAAACGTAAAGAACTTGAGAAACGGGATAGAACGGACTTACAATTGAGCTTGGGAAGCTTGAAAACCCTAGCCATGGAGTCTCCCTTGGTATACACGTCCATGGTGAAGAAGATGAGCAAAATTGGCTTTTAATTTTGTATTTTAATTCATTTTACCCCTAAATGACCAAAATACCCTTACTACTAAACTTTCCAAAAATTCCATCCATGTCCAATTTTTGTCCATAACTTAGAAATTGGTCAAATTGCTATTTAAGACCTCCTAATTAATATTTCAAATCAATTTCATACCAGAAACTTCTAGAATGCAAGTTTTGCAACTTATTCAATTTAGTCCCTAACTTCGAATTAAGCACTTTATGCATAGAATTTCTTCACGAAATTTTCACACAATCATGCAATCATATCATAAACCTCAAAATAATCATAAAATAATTATTTATATCTCAGATTTTGTGGTCCCGAAACCTCTGTTCCAACTAGACCCAATTTTGGCCTATTACAGAAGTACTTCCCACCAGCTAAAATAGCCAAGTTGAGGAATGATATCTCTTCCTTTGTTCAGATCAATTTAGAGACTTTATATGATGCATGAGAGAGATACAAAGATCTATTGAGATAGTGCCCTCACCATGGGTTACCTTTATGGTTACTAGTTCAAACCTTCTACAATGATTTGTATCCCCCGACTAGGCAGTTAATTGATGCAGCACCTGGTGGAACACTGAATAATAAAACACTCGAGCCAGCTTATTAATTTACTGAGGAGATGACACTAAATAATTATCAGTGGCAAGTCATAAGGACAAAGCCGATGAAAGCAGCCTGTGTTTTAATTCAGATGTAACATCCCTAACCCCCATCCATCGTCAGACTAGGGTTAAAGGCGTTACCAGACAAATCTAGACATCTTGCATTCATTTCTAAATCACTATAGCATTATCGTCACACATCATTACAAAGTCCCTTACATAGCTTTAGAAAGGGGTCGGGACTAAACTGAGCACATAAAATTTTTCTCAAAAACTTAACAAAATTTTCAAAGTTATACAGGTCACATACTCGTGTGAACAGGCCGTGTGCCTCACACGCCCGTGTGTCTAAACCATGGAAAAACAAAGCATACATACTGAATTAACCACACAACCATAAGACACGCCTGTGTGCCTTGGCTATGGTCAAAACTAACTTGGGTCACACAGTCGACCACACGCCCATGTGTCTAACCCGTGTACCCTTCGAAATGGCCACACATGCCAATGTATCAAAGCTGTGTGCCTCACACGGCCATCAGACACACCTATGTGTCCGTGCCGTGCTCAAGACTGACTTGAATAACTAAATCACAACAGACACACAGTCGAGACACACGCCCGTGTGCTCAACCGTGTGGGGTGAAATTAGGCTTGGTTTAAGCCACATTTCCCACCTATCTCAATCACACCAAAACCACAACATTTTTGCATCATTTATAGGCAACCAAATCAACCATTTCATACATATTACATAACATCCAAATACCATCCAATTCACTACTCAATTCCACAACCTAAATATACCAAAATCATTAAAACTCACATAAGTTTCAAAAGTGTAATCTCATTATCTTATCATCTATTTCATACTACAAAACATGCCAATTCAACATCCCATATTTAAACTTTCACATGTACATTATAAACATCACATTTCTTACTTATCAAACATACCAATTAGGCTAATTTAAGAGGTTATACATACCAATATTTACAAGCCAAGTCTCATGGCTAACCACAACACAAAACATACCAAAATGACACTAGGCTATACATGCCATATACCATATATAAAACTCTCAAAATGGTACCAAAATAGATGTATAATAGTGTGAGTGAGTTGCTGACGATCCCTGGATCTAAGCTAGCTTTATAACATTGTAAAACAGAGAACATTTCACATAGTAAGCTTAAAAGCTTAGTAAGTTCATGATATAACATATTTAACTCATCAATTAAAATAAAATTCTATCAATTAGCTAACATTTAATACAACTCATCTTATCATTCATTTACATAACATTTCATCTACTTCATACTCAATATCACCAACCACATAGGTTCTGTACATACTTGTATCATCACGTTCTTATCTATTACATTTATTACTTCGATGCTCGATACACTACTTCATTTGATCATACTTGAAAATTCGATGAACTCGCACATTTAGTGCCAATTAATTAGATGAAGCTATAATAATATCGCACACTTAGTGCCATTTCATTAAATTAAACTTCTATCGGTATCGCACATATAGTGCCATTTATTCATCCATTGTTGTTATATTATCGCACACTCAATGCCATTTTTAATAGCCGTAGCTATTTCATTTCTCGCACACTTAGTGCCTCAAATTCGATACACATTTCACATACTCCAACTTCTCAATCTCATTTCTATTTATTTCATCACATACGAACATTACACAAACAATATGTACTATACGCGAACTTACCTCGGACGTAAAAACGAAGATATTAGTCGATCAATCGAGCGCTTTGTTTTTGCCTCTATCTGGGTCCAAATCTCTCCTTTCTTGATCTATATGTATTCAAAATTAACTCATTTAATCACCAACATATTCAATTTAATACACAAAAACATCTTTGGGCATTTTTGCACTTTAGCCCCTAAAATTACACATTTTGACATTTTAGTCCTTATTACACAAAACACCAAATATATAAAATTCATCAAAATCATGCCGTAGCCGAATTTTCCTATGATCCCATAAGCCTATATTTATCATTTATTTCACATTTTAGTCCCTCAATTTCTCATTTTTACAATTTAGCCCAAATTACTCAAAATCATTAAAAATCACAATACAAAACATATTTATCTATCACTAAGTTTTCATATTTCACCATTTAACATCACAAAATTCATGAATTCATCAATGGCATCTCATCAAATTATCAACAATTTCATGAACTTAAGCATGGGCTAGCTAGAACACTTAACAATGATCACAAAAATGCAGAAATCATCAATTATCGAGCAAAACACATACCCGAATTAAGCTTCTATAGTGCTGAAACCCTAAATGGCCATGAACCCTTTTCTTTCCTCTTTATTTCAGCAATGGTGAAGAAATAATGAACAAATTTTTACTTTGGTTTTATTTAATTAACCATTATTTTACTAATTACCTTTTTAACCTTATAAATATCATATACAATCCACTAACTAATGTCCATCCATGAAATTTCATGAATTCAGTGGTCCATTTACAACATTAGGACCTCACATTTAAAGAGACACATCAATTTAGCACTTAATTAAATAGAAGGCCACTTTTACATTTTATGCGATTAAGTCATTTTTATCAAATCGGCACACAAACAATAAAATTTTCACACGAAACTTTCACAAATATCAATTTACATATTATAAACCTAGAAAATAATATTAAAATATTTTTCTAACTCGGATTTGTGGTCTCGAAACTACTATTTCGACTAGGGTCTAAATTGGGCTGTTACATCAGATGTAGTCACCATGTTATCAAACCAAGTAGAATTGCTAAATAAGAAAATTGATGGTTTATATCTTTCTACGCAGGTAAATCCGGTGATGTAATATGATACAAATGGATGTGGAATGAATAATCTAGAATATTTACCCTTCGGTCTTAGCAAAGAGAATGAGCAAGTCAATTATATGGGTAACAATTCTAGACCTCAAAATAACCCTTATAGTAAAAACTATAATGCAGGTTGGAGGAACCATCATAATTTCTCTTGGGGTGGTCAAGGAAATCAAAGAGCACAACCACCTTTATGCTTCCAGTAACCTTATCTGCAAGAGAAAAAGCCGAACCTTGAGGAGAGGTTGACAAAGTTTATCTTGGTGTCAGAAACGTATTTTCAAAACACTAAGGCAACACTGAAAAATCAGCAAGCGTCGATTCAAGGAATCGAAAATCAATAGGTCAGCTTGCTAAATTAATTTCGAAAAGACCACAAGGTAGCTTGCCTAGCAATACTGAAACTAACCCAAGGGAGCAACTTCACGTAATTACTATTCGAGACATGGAAGGGTTAGTTGAACTTGGACAAGAATCGAGGCAAGAAGATGTGTTGAACAATGATGATGTTAAGGAAGACAAGAAAGAATAAAAGCCAATTGTCAAAGTAGACAAACCTCGAGTGCCATATCCTAACTTGTCGAAGAGATACCACACGAGCGAACAATATGGTAAATTTCTTAAGCTTATTAAAAAATTACACATTAACTTGCCATTTGTTGAAGCTCTTTCGTAGATGCCAAATTATGTCAAATTCTTAAAGGAGCTATTACAAAATAAGAGGAAGATAAATGACTTGTTGACTGTGAAGCTCAACGAGTTTGCTCGGCTATTCTCCAAAACAAACCACTCAACAAACTAAAAGATCTAGGGAGTTTTACTATTCCTTGCCTCATTGGTAGTTTAAATATTGATAATGCTTTGGCTGATTTAGGGGCCAGTATTGCCCTACAAAATGTTTAAACAACTTGGTCTTGGGAAACCCAAACATCCTAGAATGAGTATTCAACTTGCAGATAGAACCATTAGATATCTTAGGGGTATTATTGAGGATGTACTCGTTAAAATCGATAAATTCATATTCCCCATTGATTTTGTTATTTTAGACATGGATAAAGATAGTAAGGTACCTTTGATCTTATGTCGACCCTTTTTAGCCACTACTACGACTATTATCGATGTTGGTACGGGTGAACTTGTGCTTCATGTAGATGATGAAAATATAATTCTCCAAGCACGCGATTCTGTTAGAGTCTCTAGGGATTGGGATGATATTAAATGTCTTGTGAATGTTAGTAACCATGTGGCTCAACCTTCTTTGTAGGAAATCCCTCGTGAAAACGTGTTAGAGCCATGTTTAAGTTAAGGCGACAGAAATAGAACAACATATGCAGAGTGAATGGTGCCACTCAATGAACTAGATGAATCACGAACAAATGTTAAGAAAAAACTGAAAAAACAAGATGAAGAGCCAAAGCGACGCCATAATGAGCATGTGAATGGAACGAACCAATTTAAGGTTGGGAAAAAAGTACTGCTAGACAAAACGGATCCAAAAATCTCCCTTTCAAAGCTCAAATCAAACGGATCAAACCTGTTTATGGTACTAAACGTCTTCCCATGTGGTATAGTCGAGGTAACTCATTCTGAGTTCAGCAAATTTAAGATAAATAGTACTCAACTCAAACCTTATCTTGGTAAAATAATTGATAATGAGAAAGAGGAGCTTCAGCTTCATGAACTACCATGACCGTACGCATACAAAGTAAGTCAAGCTTAGACTCTAAATAAGTGCTTCTCGGAAGGCAACCCGAGTTTTTAATTTTTGTTAATTCTCTTAATTTTATTTCATGCAAATTTAAAATTACTTAAATTAAATCCTTATTTAAAATTTAAAAAAATGTGTTTCTGATCAACATGGTGAGGACACACGGGCGTGTCCCAGGCCGTGTGCACAATGGAGTTGTAACAGGCCGTTTTTAGTCAAATCAGAACAGTGGTTTTGGGACCACAATTATAAAGTAAAAATATTCATTTTATTATTATTTTAATTTTTACAGCATGATTCAGTGATTGAATGAAAGTTTCATGAAGTAATTTTATCGTTTGAATGCTTAATTTGATAAAAAGGACTAAATTGCGAAAAGGCGAAAAAGTTCTGTTCTATTAGCTAAAGGTGTTTAATAGCTATATAACCTTAAATTTAAGGTCCTTAAGTGGTAATTAGACCATTAAAATGATATTGGATGATAATGGCTTGGTAAATTTGGAATTATGAATGTTCATTAAGGTTAATTTAGTAATTTGGTTAATAAAAGTTAATTAAATAAAAAAAATACATAATTTGTATTCATCTTCTCCAAAAGAGAAAAAAAAAACTGATTCTTTGAGAAAAAAAGGGGCTAAGGTTCGGCAATTTCAATTCTATCAATTAGGTATGTGTTTTTCATTCGTTTTTAATGATTTCTATGTTTTTGTGATCGTTGCAACTAGTACTAGCTAGCCTAGGGACTATTTTGCAAAGCTGTTAAAGATTTTGAATGATTACATTGATGAATATATGTGTGCTTGAATGTTTTATGATAGATTATGAATATTTGTTATGAATTATACAAGTTTTGTTAAGTAATATTTAGTAAAAATGCAAAATAGGGATTTATTTGTGAAAATGTGTGGTTAAATGTGTGAAAGTTTATAAATATGGGTTGCTAGAGGCATTATGGTAATTCAGATTTCATGGGTATTGAAGAAATTTCATGAATTTGTGATTTTGTGTAATAAGGACTAAATTGTAAAAATGTGACAGTTTGGGGGATAATGTGAAAATAGACTTAAATGTATGTTTTGGACTAAATTGATAGAATGGTTGATTAAAAAAGTTAATTCTGAATTCATGTAGATCAAGGAAGAAAGAATTAGGATTTAGATCGGGGAAAAAGCAAGGTTATCGAGTAGTTGACCCAATCCGTCAATTTCGAATACGAGGTAAGTTCGTATTCAATGAGATTTATTTATAATTGTGTTTAAATGATTTGATAATGTATGAATTGTGGAAACGAGATTACGGACATGTTCAACAATGATTTGAGAATGACTCGACAATGAATTGAAAGTGATTTAACTACGATTTGGTATTGAAATCCCGGTTGAACCATAGGAATAATTTAAGATACTAGTGACATGTCATTAGGTATACTTGAGTTGGCTTCAGGCCATGATATAGCACTTCGGGTGCTAGAGATACTGATTTGGCTTCGAGCCATGCATATCAGTTGATTTGGCTTCGGGCTATGATATCAGAATTTTGGATAAGTTACCTTGATTTGGCTTCGAGCCATGGTATAGGCACTTATCGTATGAGACTCTTGAGTATCCGACTTCTATTTCTAATGGCTCAAAGAGTAAATGAAAGACGAAAATGTACTTGAGATTGGTACGAGATGGGACAGGTATGTGAATATACCATTCTAGATTTGAATCAAAGAAATGGTGATGAGAGTATAGTTTTATGAATGAGAACTCGAAAGGTTTGATAGTTAATGAATGTTACATATTGATTTATGTTTATGTGATTGCATTAAGTTTATCTCATACGAGCTTACTAAGCTATGAAGTTTACTTCGTGTTATTTTTTTTATGTTTTATAGTGAATCAAGGCTAGCTCGGATTCGGGAGTCGTCGGAAACATCATCGCACTATCAAATATCTAAGTTAGTACTTTTGAATTATACAATTATGGTATATTGCATGTATAGGCTAGATGTGGTATTTTGGTTGTGATTATAGCCATGGGATTTGGCTGGTAAATTGTATATGTTTTGGTTTGTATATATAGCCATGTGTGATGGCTTATTTTGGTATGTTTGATATGAATGTGGTTATGGTTTTATAGTTGTTCAAATGGTCAATTGATTTGTAGAGTATAAATGCTTGAGAAATACCTTGATGAGGTATAATTTTAGATGTTGTGTTGGTTATTTATAAGGAAGTTATGTGTGTGTGAATTATTGTAAATGAACTATATAGATTGATATTGTTTTGGCATATATTTGGCTAAGTAAATGGTAGTGATTTGAGATTTGGAATAGATGAAATTATAATGGTATGAATTGTGCATTTGGTTGATGATTTTGGCTGCCTAATTGTATGATGAAATGGTACCATTTTGGTTGTTTAGGTGAGCATGAATAAGGGTGGCAATTTGGCTTCGCAAATGGCCTATTTTTGTCTACACGGGCAGAGACACGGGCATGTGTCTCAGCCGTGTGTGACACACGGTCATGTTACATGGCCGTGTGTCCCCTGGTTTTAAAATTGATTTGAAGTCAGTATGCTCCATACGGTCTCACACGCGGGCGTGCGATTGGCCGTGTAGGACAAGTTAGTATACCCCCTAATTGGCACACAGCCTAGCACACGGGCGTGTGACTTGGCCGTGTTGTATAAGTCAGTATACCCTCCAGTTTTTACATGGCCTGGCACACGGCCGTGTGTTCAACCGTGTGATACAAGTCAATATGCATGGCCTGTTTTCACACGACCTGTGACACGGGCGTGTCTGGAGCCATGTGAGGCATACGTCCTGTTCACACAGGTGTGTAATCCTTGTATGCTTGAAATTTTTCTATGTTTCTAAAATTTTCATATGTTATCAGTTTAGTCCCAAACCAGTTCTAAAGCATGTTTAAGGCCTCGTAGGCCCCTATAAGGGACAATGTGATTGTGTTGAATGATTTACAAGAATGAATGCTTTATGTATGATAAATGTATGTTAAATAAAGTGTATTGATTGTTGATTGGTAATACCTCGTAACCTTACTCTGGCGATGGATACGAGTTAGGGATGTTACATTTAATTGGTATCAGAGCTACGGTTTAGTCAATTCTAGGACTAACGTAGCGTGTTTGAGAGTCTAGATATACATGCCATATATACTCTGCGATAGTGTGATGATTCTTGTCAGCTTAAATTGTGTTTTCGTATAGTAATGGGTCCCAATCGAGCTATAGTTGATGAGGTTGAGAGTAATACACCTGCTTCTGTACAAGGACAGCGCCATCTGATTCTAGATGGGTAGCCAGGGAGGAGAGGCTAGAGAAGCTTTCTTCCAAATGATGAAAAAATGGTTCACTCAATACATTCGTACAAACCCGGCTGCTCAGCAACCTCCACCCCCACCTATTCCTCAAAAAATCTCTATTATTCCTCAACTCGTAAATTCGATACGGTTGAATAAGCCTTCAGTTGATAAGATCCGTAAATACAGGGCTAAAGAGTTAAGAGCTAATGCTGATGATGATTCTGAGAGAGCTGAGTTCTGGCTCGAAAATGTAACACCCCACACCCGTGCCCTACATCGGGATGGAATACGGGGTGTTACTAAACTTAAACACATGCATTCAAACATTTATGAGTCACCAAGACTTGATTAAATTCAAAACATTTTCAAACTTTTCCGAAACTTCTTATCAAGGGCCTATAAGGCCCAAAGCATCTCTTGGAAATCACTCGGGACCACTTCGGGCCTTTTAATCAACACTAGGAAAATGACCTTTGAAACAGGGCACATGCCCATGTGGAACTTGAACATGGTCGTATTGATGGTTCGTGTGGCACACACAGCCTAAGCACCTAGGGACACACCCGTGTCCTATGCCCATGTCCCATGCCTGTATCCCACTCCTGTGTCCCATGCCTGTGTGAATTAAATTCTGAATTTGAACCTACAGGGGTTTTCACACGGCCTGGCACATGCTCGTGTCTAAAAACCTTGACATTCTGTTTCTAACGTCAACATCCAATTAGGGTACACGGCCAAGGCAAACACCCATGTGCTAGATCCTGCCCTTCACATGGCTAAGACACACGACTGCGTCTCTACCCGTTTGTTTACTACCATGCTAATTGACTTGTAAAATTTATGTGCAGGGGACACACAGCCAGACAACACACCCATGGGGCTGGCCGTGTGTGAGACACATGCCTGTGTGTCTACTCGTGTGGACAATATAAGGTTATTTACCAAGCCTTATGTCACCCTGAAACAGAATTTAATACTAATCAACATATCAAGGTCTAATTTAATATGAGTTCTCAACCAACAACCATAGTTAAGGCCTATATACATTTCACAAATTTAACCATGTCAACAATTTCACATTCGCAAAAGACTATCTTGCATTCATATAATGACTTACAATATTATCCATTTTCATGGCCTTACATAAAATAAGTCAAATGCTAAAGCAAGCCAACACCTTTAGCCCCAAAACAATGTGACACAAAATAAAATCAAAGATTCCTATACATGCCATAATCAAAATGATAAAACTAGTTATACCAAGTGCTTTAAGGATAGTGTGACTGGTTTCTCCGACGTAGGTGACGATCCTCGAACTACTTTAGTAGCACTAAAAGGAAATGGAAAGAAAAAATGGTAAGCACAGGAGCTTAGTAAGTACATATATGAAAAGAAGTGTAATTAGAAACACATTTGTCAAACAATGGCTTATCATACTTAAATGATATATCATTTTAACCTCACTATCTTGCTCTTCCTTCTTTCATCACATACTAAGGTCTTCATTTAAAAGTTCAATATTCATACTTGTAGTTACTCGTAAAATAACTCAAGTTCATTCTCTCTATTGACATACCTAATTGGGAGTATCGCCGATCCATTCATCGAGTTATCCCTTTGAACACTTGGAAATACCTAAGTACTATACAAGTAGCCAAAGCTACCTCGTACTTTGTAATACTTGCATATTTGAGCTACTCACGGGCCTATTCACCAAGTCAGTACCCAGACCCCATAGCTCTATCATGTAATACTCACTCATTGAGCTACTCACGGGGCTGCACACAAAGTCAGTACCCAGACCCTCATTACATATTTCACTTGTCTCATGAAATCAAACTCAACTCATGAGTTCAGACCACTCAATTTCTCATGACTTACCTTTTATATCCTATACTATTTTCGAGGTTCGACGGGAACTCGTATCTGACCTGATGTTGTCGCACTTGTTCATAATGTAGGTTACTCTTATATCATATTATTTACACTTTCATGGTATCAACTTGATTATGATACATGGTAAAAAAAAACATTTAAAAGTAAGCTCCAATGACACATTATTTACATATGTGCTCACTTCGGCACAAAATGATGGGAACGAGCCTAATCCTCGTAAATTTTGTTCTTCCCTCGATCAATACCCGAATCACGTTTCTCTTGATCTAAAATGTCAAAAATTAGCTTATTTAATACATCAATCATTCAATTCAACTTAAAACTCAAACTTTGGTAAAATAACTGTTTTGTCCTTACACTTTGCAAAAAATACGATTTTACCCCTAGGCTCGAAAATTGATTTTTATCGAATTTCCTTACTAGCCAAGCCTAATCGACCATTTATTTCTCTAATGACCATGCCAAATTCTCAATATTTCACAACATTACTATCTATTTTACAAACTTTACAAAATGGTCCTATTAGGGTTTTCATGAGAAGTCTTTTCACAAAAGTTGTTCACTCAACAACCAAGACTCATTTTCTTCCATAAAAACTCAGAAAACATACAAATCCTTTCATGGTAGGTCCTTAGACTATCAATCATTTCACAAAATAGTCCCCTCAATGCTAGATTAAGCTTTAGGGGTCCCAAAAATACAAAAATTATTAAGAATAACCTTCAAATTGACTTACTTGTAAGAGGCTAGCTTGGCTGAAATTTCAAGGCTTCAAAACCCTTATTTTTGCTGAGAATTTTGGTGAATAAGAAGATGTGAAATGGGTGATATGATCTTTTGTTTATTTTATTTCTTTTTAGTCAAACAAGTCACCAAATTTTTACCTAACATTGACTAGCCTAATTCCTTGTCCCTTTGGTAAGGCATACTGCATTTTAAGGGTCTATTTGCCCTTTAAAAACCTTCATAATCATGCTGTCACACATAAAATAATATTAAAATAATTTCTCTGGCTTCAAAATAGTGGTTTCGAAACCACTGTTTTGAATAGGCCCAAAATCGGGCTGTTACAATTCTCCCCTCTTTTAGAGATTTTCGTCCCCGAAAATCTTACTAGTGAATAAGTTTGGGTATTGGTCTCTCATAGTCTCTTCGGGTTCCCACGTGGCTTCCTCGACTCCATGTCTATGCCACAAAACCTTCATGAGTGTTACACTTTTATTCCTCAATATCTTGACCTCTCGATCCAAAATCTTAATCGGTTCGTCACCATAGGTCATAACCGATCTAATCTCCACTTCAGTCGGAGAGATCACATGTGAAGGGTCAGAGTGGCATCGGCGTAACATGGACACATGGAACACGTCCTGGATCTTTTCCAATTCTGATGGAAAGGCTAACCAATAAGCTATCGGTCCTATTTTCTCTCTCACCTCATAAAGTTCGATAAAACGCGGACTCAATTTACCATTTTTACGAAATCTGAGATCCTTTTTCCAAGTAGACACTTTCAAAAATACTTTGTCGCCGACCTGAAATTTGATTTCCTTCTGTTTCAAATCCGCATAGGATTTTTGTCTATTTGAAGCAGCCTTTAAACAATCACGAATCACTTTAACTTTTTCTTCGGTCTCCTTGTAACACCCCAAACCTGGCCTGGAAGTTTGGCTCGAACTTGGCTTGTCACATTGAAGTGTTTTTCGAAAACCATGTTTCCATTAAAAACCCTTCTTAATAATTAAAAACTTATACCCTTTTTAAACCTTGTTAGAAAACCTCAGCTGAATAACATTCTTAACAACTTTGTAAAAATCTTGGTAGTTACGGAAACTTACTTTAAAAACAATTGCGGTTGCATGATGTTTTAAATAACAGTAGTTGCTTTGGAAAATCGTGTTCTAATACTAGTAATTATAAGAACAATAAATAAAATTCCAAATTTGAAATCCAGAAAATTACAACGGCTTTACTACAACCCACATAAAATAATTTAAAGGTAATAATCAAAGCGTAACATAAACAAGGTGTGTGGCTTCCTCCGAGCCTCTAGCAACCCCGATTCATCTAAAATGGAAATTACGAAAGGTTAATAAGCGGGGTGGGTTTAGGAAAACTCGATGTGAAATCCCTACTATAAAAAGGAATCGGTCATCTAAAAGAATTAAAAGTCCGCCCCACCTTACTTACAATTTCAATACCAATCGGGTCTTAGCCCATTACAACAGACAGATACAGATGGACCTTAGCCCATTACGTAATAAGAAACATTATCGAATTGGAACCAAAATGAGAATCGAATCGAATTAGGTGACGAGAGAATCGAATCGAATGTAATCGAATCGAATCGGTAGTAATGTGAATTAGGATCGAATCGAATTACGTGATGTAATCGAACCGAATGTGAATGCAATCCCAACCCAACCTATAACCAACCGCTACACTCCACCGTACCAGCCCTACACTCCATGTGGGGAATAGCTCAACCCATCCAAATTTACACTCCACGGTTGCAAAGATTGTCGCTCGGTTATCGAATATTGTGACAGAGTCACCAGATCTGAATATTGTGGCGAGCCACCGATCAGATATTTGTGGCATAGCCACGAAAATGAATAATGTGGCAAAGCCACTTAGCGAATCGTGGCACAAAGCCATCGATAACTGCATTATGTTAGGCACATAGCCATCAACTAGAGCAACATAACGGCACACAGCCCTAGGTAAATGTGATCGACATAGAGTCGTCAATAACCATATATTGGCACATAGCCTTAGGCAAATACGTTTGGCACACAGCCATAATCAGGTTGGCACAGAGCCATATGTAGGTTGACACAAAGCCATAATCAGAAGGCTTTAAGCCATCGGTAGCTGTATAATGTTAGGCACATAGCCATTAGCGACGGTAATATAGTCGGCACCCAGCCTCGGGTAAATATGATCGGCACCAGCCATTGATCGATCCACAGTCGTCTTGGGCGACCCGTGCGACCTTATCAAATCAGTACGAATATACGACTCTTAAGCCTTCGGTGGATCCATAGTCGTCAAGCAACCATGCGATCCTAACAGATTAGATCTTCCTCCGTACAAAATCCCAACCCATGCAACATGTCATGTATGCAGAATGTCATGCCCATATTTGAATTAAACAATCACAGTCAAGTCATTCATATACCAACATATATTCACAATCAAATTCGTCAACCACACAGTCCAAGTTAGTCACTTGGCCACTTAACACCTTAAGGGCAAAATGGTAATTTTACCCCACAAGGTATCTTGGTAATTCCACCCTACAGGGGTATTTTAGTAATTCTACCTTATAGGGGTATTTTAGTAATTCTACCCTACGAGGTATTTTGGTAATTCTACCTACAGAGGCATGCGATAATTCTACCTTACTGAGGTATTTGGTAATTCTACCCTACAAGGGTATTTCGGTAATTCTACCCTACAGGGGTATTGCGGTAATTCTACCCTACAAGGGTATTTCGGTAATTCTACCCTACAAGGGTATTTCGGTAATTCTACCCTACAAGGGTATTTCGGTAATTCTACCCTACAGGGGTATTTCGGTAATTCTACCCTACAAGGGTATTTCGGTAATTCTACCCTACAGGGGTATTTCGGTGATTCTACCCTACAAGGGTATTTCGGTTATTCTACCATACAAGGGTAATTCGATAATTCTAACCTACAGGGGTATTCCGGTAATTCTACCCTATAAGGGTATTTCGGTAATTTTACCCTATAGGGGTATTTCGGTAATTCTACCCTACAGGGGTATTTCGGTAATTTTGTAAACCAAGGGCATTTTGGTAATTTTACAAACCAGGGGTATTTTGGTAATTTTATTGATCGAGGGTATTTTAGTAATTTTGCAAACTGAGGGTATTTCGGTAATTTTACAAATCGAGGATATTTGGGTAATTTTATAAACCGGGGGTACTTTGGTAATTTTACAACCTGGGTATTTCAAGAATTTCATAATCGAGGTAAAATGGTAATTTTGTAAACCGAGGTAAAATGGTAATTTTGTAAATCGAGGGTAAAACAAGAATTAGTAAATCGAGGGTAAAATGTTAATTCTATAAATCGAGGTAAAATGGTAATTTTGTAAATCGAGGTGAAACAGTAATTCTATAAATCGAGGTACTTTGGTAATTTTACAAATTGAGGACATTTTAGTAATTTGGTAAACTAAAGTATTCTAAACAGGGGATAACAATACGAATGGGCCTAAAGCCTATTCTCACCAAATGGGCCCACACTCGTGTGGCCCTTTTAGCCCAAACCTAGCCACAGATATTCGATTCACCTAGCCTAGTCCAATATTTACTACACAATCAAACAACTTATCCAATTTGGGCCCATTGGGCCCACATGGCCCCTTTCGGCCCATCGCGGCCCGAAGTAGCCATCCAACAACAATAGTAGTGATAAATACACACCTGATTGGAGACTGGAGTTAATCCACACTCCGAGCACTCTTAGCCGATGCCCAACCCAAACGAGCACGCCATAAAGCGAAAGGGATCAGCCAAGAAAGGTACCTTTACTCTCCTCATGGTTCTCTCTATTTAAAGCCGACTTCCCATCCACTCTTATGTTAGCTTCCGATGTGGGATCCTCCAACATCGAGTTTAAATTCAACACCAACTCTTGCCCCGTTAGCAAAATAAATGCTCTTTGCTTGCTATGGGATTCGAACCCATGCCTCCCCTCAAATGCTCCACACGCCACTTGCCACTAAGCCATAAGGTTTTTTGTGTCACAATTTCTCCAACAATATTCTTAAGGCCTACTTACTACGCCCAGGGTTTGATTCACCTTAAACCAAATTTTTTGCTAGAGTCCAGGTTTAAACCCAGGACTTCTCCAACACTTCTCAACACACTTAACCACTAAAACAAGCCTTCATTAACGAAATTTGCATGCACAACAGAATATTATAAGCTGCCTTCAACCGCTCCCATGCTCAAGGCCCAAAACTTCTAGGCCCAAATTTAGGGTGTTACACTCCTTTATTAAGTCGACCCCGTGAATCCAATTCTCTCTAAGCTCGGTCCAATACAAGGGCGTTCGGCACTTACGCCTATATAAGGCTTCGTAAGGTGCCATTTTCAAACTCAACTGATAGCTATTGTTATAAGTGAATTCGGCCAGCGGTAGATACTTCTACCAACTGCCTTGGAACTATAGGACACAACAACACAACATATCCTCAAGGGTTTGAATTACTCTTTCTGAATGATCGTCAGTTTGCGGATGGAAAGCTGTGCTAAAATTCAACTTTATCCTTAAAGCTTCTTGCAAGTTCTTCCAAAACCTCTAAGTAAACCTTGGGTCCCTATCCGAAATAATTGACAAGGGCACTCCATGAAGCCTCACAATCTCGAAAATGCACAAGTCAGCTAGTTTATCAAGCGAGAAGTCTGTTTGCACTGGGATAAAGTGAGCCAACTTTGTTAGTCTATCAACCACAACCTATACGACATCTTTCTTCCTTGGAGTTACCGGAAAACCCGTCACAAAATCCATAGTAATCTGATCCCACTTCCAGTCGGGTACCATAATAGGCTGAAGTAAACTCGAAGGTACTTGGTGTTAAGCTTTCACTTGTTGGCACAATAAGCATTTTGATACAAACTCCAAAATGTCATTTTTCATCCCCGACCAACAATACATTTTCTTCAAATCATTGTACATTTTCATACTTCTGGGGTGTACTGAAAAACAACCACTATGTGCCTCAATTAAAATTTTTCAAATCAACTTGGTATCGTTAGGAACACAAATCCTATCCCGAAACTTCAAGCAACCATCGGAATCAATTTGAAAATCTGATTTAGCACCCGATTCACATTGAGTTCTCTTGACTCACAATTCACTATCACTCATCTGAACTTCAAAAATTTCTTGAACAAATGCCGGTCTAGCTTTTAACTTAGCTAGAATCGAACCATCCTCTGAAAAGGCCAATTGGGCGTTCATTGCTCTCAGTGCAAATAATGATTTTCTACTCAATGCATCGGCGACTAGGTTCGCTTTTCCCGGATGGTAGTCGATAATCAACTCATAATATTTTAATAATTCTAACCACCTCCGTTGTCTTAGATTTTAATCCTTCTAAGTCATCAAGCACTTAAGACTTTTGTGGTCGATGTATACATGGTATATCTCTCCGAAAAAATAATGTCGCCAGATTTTCAAGGTAAATACTATGGCGGCCAACTCTAGGTCATGTGTCAAATAATTCTTCTCGTGAGGTTTCAATTGTCTCGAGGCATATGCTATAACCTTGCCTTCCTGGACAAGTACGCATCCCAAGACATTTAAAGAAGCATCGCTGTAAACCACGAACTCTTTTCCTGATTCGGGTTGTACTAATACTAGAGCCTCAGTTAACAACTTCTCTAACTTCTTGAAACTCTGTTGACACTTATCTGACCATTCAAACTTAACTTTTTTTTGCAATAACCTCGTCAGAGGAGTAGCAATCATGGAGAAGTCCTTTACAAATCGCCTGTAATAACCAACCAAACCCAAAAAGCTTCTAACCTCGGTCACATTCTTTAGTGGTTTCCATTCAACAATAGTAGAAACCTTGCTGGGGTCAACCCTAATGCCATCACTCGAGACAAGATGACTCAAAAATTTGACTTCACGAAGCCAAAACTCACTTTTATTGAACTTGGCATACAACCGATTATCTCTCAAAGTCTGTACAAGTGTTCGGTATGCTCTACCTCATCTGGATGTCATCAATAAAAATAACGACAAACTTATCCAAGTATGACTGAGATATCCTATTCATTAAATCCATAAACACGACAGGAGCATTTGCTAAATTGAAAGGCATGACGAGGAGCTCATAGTGGCCATACCACATCCTAAAAGCAGTCTTAGGCACATCTAACTCTTTAACTCTCAACTGATAGTGGCTGGATCTCAAGTCTATCTTAGAAAACCATGTTGCTCCTTTCAATTGATCAAACAAGTGGTTAATTCATGGCAACGAATATTTATTCTTGATTGTCATCTTATTTAACTGTTGGTAGTCTATGCACAGCCTCATGGACCCATATTTCTTTTTTACAAATAGCACCGGAGCACCCCACAGTGAAAAGCTTGGTCTCACAAAGCTTTTATCGGTCAACTCTTGTAATTGTGACTTTAGTTCCTTCAACTCAGTCGGAGCAATCGAAATAGGCATTGTCCCTGGCATTAGCTCTATACCAAATTCAACTTCTCTAATAGGGGGTAACCCGGGTAATTCTTCCAGAAATACATCCGCATATTCGCACACAATTGGTACTGCCTCAACCTTCAGTTCAGACTCCTTAGCATTCATTATAATAGCCAAATAAGCTTCACAACCTTTCCTCAAACATTTTAGGGTAGACGTGGATGATATCACAATAGGAAAATTCTCTGGTTCATCTAATTTAACCCAAAGAGTTTCACCATTTTCACATTTCAATTTAATAACCTTTTGCCTACAATTTACTACCGCATCATGGAGTGTCAACCAGTCCATACCCAATATGCAATCAAACTTATTGAATGGTTACAACATCAAATCGTCTAGAAGACAGTGACCTCTATCTATCAAAGGACATTTCTTGCATACTTTATCGACTATCACATGCTTGCCTAAGGGGTTTGACACCTTAATCATAAACTCTATAGACTCGACAGGTATGTTTATGCTAGACACCAATTTCATGCACACATACAAATGAGTAGAACTAGGGTCAATCAAAGCAATAATAGTATTATCATTGAGGGAAAACATGTATCGATGATCACATCAGGAGAAGATGCATCTTCACGTGTACGTATGGCGTAGGCATAGGTTCTAGCCGAATTTCTAGCTTCGAATCTCCCTGTGGCGTCTCTTGTCACATTCTTACTGTTAGCCCCAATTCCAACATTTTTCTATGGTCTTCCCTTAGAATTTGTGCCACTTGGCCTTGTACTTTGAAATTTTTCTTTCTCGTTCATCTCAGGGCAATCCTTGATAAAATGGTCTTGGGAATCACATCGGAAACATGATCCATCGTTCATTCTACACTTGCCAAAACGGCTTCTACCACAATAGTGGCACTTTGGTCTAGAAGATCTGGCATTACCCACACTAGCCACAGATGTAGCCCGAGATTTAGAATCCAAATCTTGCTTCTTATGGTCTCTGTACGAGTGCCCTGCCGACACATGAGAACAGGAGTAAATGTCTTTGCATTTCTTAGGCTGAGATGGAAATGGCTTGCTCGAATGTCTCTTCCTTGCATCCTTAGTCTCCGCCTCGATTTTTTTCTTCTCCTTAATCAATTATTCGGCCTTACAAGCCCGATTAATGAGCACCACAAACTCCTTCAATTCAAGGACACCCACTGACGATCTGATATCCTCATTAAGTCCATCTTCAAACCTTCGACATATCTTACCCTTGAAGGACACACACTCCTGAGCATACTTACTAAGTCGGACGAACTCCCTTTCATATTCAGTAACCATCATGTGGCCTTGTTTCAAGTCAAGAAATTCTTTACGTTTTTGATCCATGAGTCTCTCTATAATGTATTTCTTTTGGAATTCTTCTTGGAAGAATTCCCATGTAACCCTCTCGTGAAGTACCACTGAAACTAATGTTTTCCATCAATGGTATGCTGAGTCCCTCAACAAGGATATGGCACACTTCAAGCATTCTTCGAAAGTACAAGATAATTCATCGAATACTCTGATGGTATTCTCAAGCCAGAACTTTGCCCTTTCGAGATCATCATCTTTATTTGCACGGAACTCCTCGGCTCCATGCTTTCGGATCTTGTCCACTAGGGGTCTATTCAGTCTCACAAAATCCATACCCTGGGGTGCTGCAGGGACAGGTTGAGGAATAAATAGAGGTGGAGGGAGTTGAGACAAACTCTGTGTACCATTCATTCATCATGTGGAGAAAGGCTTCCCGAGTCCCTTCTCCCTCTCCCTGACTAATTGTGGGAGGTCAATTATCGGATGGCACTGCCCCTTCAGCAGGAGCCGGTGCATTTTCTACATCATCAGCCATAGTTTGATCAGGATCCATTACTATAAGAAAACATGATAACAAAATCAGGAGCCATCACACTATCACAATTTGTTTATGGCATGTATAGCTAGACTCGTACACATGGTAGGTTAGTCCGAGAATCGAATAAACCTGATACCACTAAATGTAAGACCCCACACCCGTACCCTATGCCAGGACGGAATACGAGGCATTACTAAACTTAAACACATGCATTCAAACATTTACGAGTCACCAAGACTTGATTAAATTAAAAACTTCTTATTAGGGGCCTATAAGTCCCAAAGCATCTCTTGGAAATCACTTGAGACCAATTCGGGTCGTTTAATCAACATGGTCGTGTTGATGGCCCGTGTGGCACACACGGCCTAAGCACCTAGGGACATGCCCGTGTCCCATGCCCGTGTGAATTAAATTTTGAATTCGAACCTACAGGGGTTTTCACACGGCTTGGCATACGCCCGTGTCTAAAAACCTTGACATTCTGTTTCTGGCGTCAGCATCTAATTAGGGGCGCACGGCCAAGGCACACACCCGTGTGCTAGACTGTGCACTTCATATGGCTGAGACACACGACCGTGTCTCTGCCTGCGTGTTTACTACCATGCTTATTGACTTGTAAATTTTACATGTAGGGGACACACGACCTAGATACATGCTCGTGTATCTACCTGTGTGGACAATATAAGGCTATTTAGCAAGCCTTATTCCACCCTGAAACAAAATTTAATACTAATCAACATATCAAGGTCTAATTTAATATAAGTTCTCAACCAACAACCATAGCTAAGGCCTATATACATTTCACAAATTTAACCATGTCAACAATTTCACATTCGCAAAAGACTATCTTGCATTCATATAATGACTTACAATGACATTTTCACGGCCTTACACAAAATGAGTTAAATGCTAAAACAAGCCAACACCTTTGGCCCCAAAACATTGTGACATAAAATAAAATCAAAGATTCCTATACATGCCGTAATCAAAATGATAAAACTAGTTATACCAAGGGCTTCAAGGATAGTATGACTGGCTTCTCTGATGTAGGCGACGATCCTCGAACTACTTTGGCGGTACAAAAAGGAAATGGAAAGGAAAAAGGGTAAGCACGAGAGCTTAGTAAGTACATTTATGAAAAGGAGTGTAATTAGAAATACATTCGTCAAACAATGGCTTATCATACTTAAATGATATATCATTTTAACCTCACTATCTTGCTTTTCCTTCTTTTATGCATACTTACTACATCTCATCATATACTTAGGTCTTCGTTCGAGAGTTCAGTATACATACCTGTAGTTACCCGTAAAATAACTCAAGTTCATTCTCTCTATTGACATACCTAATTGGGAGTATTGTCGATCCATTCATCGAGTTACCCCTTTGAACATTCAGAAATACCTAAGTACTATACAAGTAGCCAAAGCTACCTCGTACTTTGTAATACTTGCATATTTGAGCTAATCACGGGCTTTTTCACCAAGTCAGTACCCGGACCCCATAGCTCTATCATGTAATGTCCGCTCATTGAGCTACTCACGGGTCTGCACACAAAGTCAATACTCGGACCCATATTACATATTCCACTTGTCTCATGAACTTAGACTCAACTCATGAGTTCAGACCACTGAATTTCTCATGACTTACCTTTTGTATCCTATACTATTTTCGAGGTTCGACGGGATCTCGAATCTGACCTGATGCTGTCGCAGTTGTTCATAATGTAGGTTACTCTTATATCACATTATTTATACTTTCATGGTATCAAGTAGCTTATGAAACATGGTAAAAAAAATAAAACATTTAAAAGTAAGATAAAATGACACATTATTTACATATGTACTTACTTCGGCATAAAATGATAGGAACGAGCCTAATCCTCGTAAATTTTGTTCTTCCCTCAATCAAGACTCGAATCATGTTTCTCTTAATCTAAAACATCAAAAATTAGCTTATTTAGTACAAAATCCTTCAATTCAACTTAAGACTCAAAGTTTGGTAAAATAGCCGTTTTGTCTTTAAACCTTACAAAAATTATGACTTTACCCCTAGGCTCGAAAATTCATTTTTTATCAAATTTCCTTATTATCCAAGCCTAACCGAGCATTTATTTCTCTAATTACCACCCCAAATTCTCAATATTTCACAATATTACTATCTATTTTACAAACTTTACAAAATGGTCCTATTAGGGGTTTCATGGAAAGTCCTTTCACAAAAGTTATTCACTCAACAACCAAGACTCATTTTCTTCCATAAAAACTCAACAAACATACAAATCCTTTCATGGTAAGTCCCTAGACTATCAATCATTTCACAAAATAGTCCCCTCAATAGCTAGATTATGCTTTAGGGGTCCAAAAAGTACAAAAATTATCAAGAATAACCCTCAAATTGACTTACTTGCAAGAGGCTAGCTTGGCTAAAATTTCAAGGCTTCAAAACCATTATTTTTACTGAGAATGATGGTGATGAAGAAGTGGTGAAATGGGTGATATCATCTTTTGTTTATTTTATTTCTTTTTAGTCAAACAAGTCACCAAATTTTTACCTAACATTGACTAGCCTAATTCTTTGTCCCTATGGTCGGCCATGCTGCATTTTAAGGGTCTATTTGCCCTTTAGAGATCTTAAATTTTGGCTCTCTAGCTATTTGGTATGTCTATCAAGTGAAATTGAACTTTTACCCTTTATACGATTTAGTCCTTTTTCGCAATTAAACTCTCAAACGCTAAAATTTATTCACAAAATATTTCATGCACCTTTATAATCATGATGTCACACATAAAATAATATTAAAATAATTTCTTCAGCTTCAAAATAGTGGTTTTAAAACCACTGTTCTAACTAGACTCAAAATCGGACTGTTACTGAAAATATGATTCGAGTATTCGATGAATTGCCTTGTACTCCTGAGGAATGTATTAAATGTGTTGTATCTTTGCTAAGAGACAACGCGTACCAATGGTGGAACACGTTGATATATGTGGTTCCAAAAGAACAGGTTACTTGGGAGTTCTTTCAAAATATGAAAGAGTTTCTAGAATTAAGACAAGGCCAAATGACCGTAACAAAATGTGAAATAGAATTTGTACGGTTGAGCAAGTATGCTTGGGAGTATGTTTCTACATAAGAAATTATGTGGAAGCGATTTTTCGATGGGTTGAATGAAGATATTAAACTTCTAGTCGGGATAATAGATTTAAAAGAATTCATTGCATTAGTTGATCGGGCTTGTAAAGTCGAAGACTTGAGCCGAGAAAAGAAGAAAGTTGATTCAGAAGCTAGAGTCTCGATAAAAAGATCGATGAGTAAGCCGTATCATTCTTCATCAAAGAAATTCAGAGTTTCGTACGCTCATCCAAATTTTTCAAACAAATATTCGAACAGAGATCGTAGAAAACAACACTCAGGTTCTAAAGCTTAAGCTACATCAGTATCGAGTGCTGGTAGTGTAAGAGACAACAAACTCGAGTGTCAGCAGTGTAGGAGATGACATTTTGGAGAATGCTGGAATAAAAGTAATAAAGCTTGTTACAAGTGTGGTTCACTAGATCACTTCATTCGAGATTGTCCTAAGCCGGATGAGAAAGATAAAGTTCAGAATGTGAGACCAAGTCACACGTCTAATAGAGGTAGACCACCTAGAATTTTTGAAAATGTAAGTGGTAGTTGAGGACGACAAAGGATTCAGCTGTGAGATTCGAGGCAAGAGCACCTGCTAGAGCCTACGCTATTCGCGCTTACGAAGAAGCGTCATCTTCAGATATTATCACCGGTACGTTCACTCTTTATGATACTAATATGATTACATTGATACATCCTAAATCAACTCATTCTTATATATGCATAAATTTAGTATCTAGTAAGACTTTTCCTGTAGAGTCTACTGAATTTGTGATTAGAGTATCAAACCCCTTAGGAAAATGTGTCTTGGTTGACAAAGTTTGTAAGATTTTTCCATTAATGAATCGTGATTTCTATTTTCTGGCTAATCTGATGTTGTTTCCATTCAATAAATTTGGTGTGATTTTGGGTATGGATTGGCTAACGAAGCATGATGCTATAGTAAATTGTAGGCGAAAGACAATTGAACTGAAATGTCAGAATAATGAGACTATTAGAATTGAATCTGATGATCTGAATAGTTTGCCAGTTTTGATCTTGTCTATGTTAGCTTAGAAATTTGTGAGAAAAGGGTGTGAAGCCTATCTTGCTTATGTACTTGATACGAAAGTGACAGAAACAAAGATTGAATTAGTAGCAGTTGTGTGTGAGTACCTAGATGTATTTCGCAAAGAGTTACCGAGTATATCACCTATCAGAGAGGTTGAGTTTGGTATTGAATTAGTACTGAGAACAACACCGATATTGATATCTCTGAATAGAATAGCTCCGATAGAGTTAAAAGAATTGAAAGATCAGTTGTAAGAGTTGACAGATAGAGGTTTTGTTAGATTGAGTTTCTCTCCCTGGGGCGCACTAGTGTTATTTGTGAAAAAGAAAGATGGCACAATAAGAATGTGTATATATTATCGACAACTCAACAAACTGACGATCAAGAATAAATACCCTTTGCCACGAATAGATAATTTGTTTGATCAGTTAAAAGGGGCAACAATGTTTTCGAAAATTGATTTGAGGTCGGGTTATTACCAGTTGTGAGTTAAAGACTCAGACGTGCCAAAACCTGCATTTAGAACAAGGTATGGACACTACGAATTTTTTGTTATTCTTTTTGGACTAACAAATGCACCTACTATTTTTATGGATCTGATGAATCAGAGTTTCAAGCCGTACTTAGACCGATTCATAGTTGTGTTTATTGATGATATTTTGATTTACTCTCATGATGAATCTGAGCATGCTGAGCATTTGAGAATCGTGCTACAAACTTTGAGAGATAAATAGTTGTTTACAATGTTCAACAAATGTGAGTTATGGTTACGAGAGGTTGGTTTTTTGGGACATATAGTTTCAGCTGCGGGTATCCATGTTGACTCGAGTAAAAGTTCTACAATTATAGAATGGAAGCCTTCGAGAAATGTATCCGAGGTCCGTAGTTTTCTAGAACTAGCCGGCTGATGATTTATGAAAGGCTTCTCGATGATTGAGACTCCGGTGACAAGATTGCTTCAAAAAGATTTTAAATTTGAGTGGTTAGAAAAGTTTCAGTAGAGCTTCGTATAGTTGAAAGCATTACTGACAGAGGCACCACTGTTAGTTTAGCCTGAATCAGGTTACTGATAGAGGCACCAGTGTTAGTTCAGCCCGAATCAGGTAAAGAATTCGTAGTTTTCAGTGATGCATCGTTAAATGGCCTGGGTTGTGTTTTGATGCAAGAAGG
Organism: Gossypium arboreum; assembly: GCF_025698485.1. Taxonomy (NCBI): domain Eukaryota; kingdom Viridiplantae; phylum Streptophyta; class Magnoliopsida; order Malvales; family Malvaceae; genus Gossypium; species Gossypium arboreum. The sequence goes on from NC_069080.1 coordinate 59,343,542, forward strand.
AAAATTTGTAGCTTATGCCTCGAGACAGTTGAAGCCACATGAAAAGAATTATCTGATGCACGATCTAGAGCTAGCCGCGATAGTGTTCGCATTGAAGATTTGGAATCATTACTTTTTTGGTGAGAAATGCCATATTTTTACTAACCATAAAAGTTTGAAATATCTGATGAATCAGAAAGATTTGAATTTACAAAAGCGGAGATGGTTAGAATGGCTAAAAGACTATAATTTAGTGATTGACTATCATCTTGGGAAAACGAATGTAGTTGTTAATGCTTTGAGTCGGAAGTCCTTATTTGCTTTACGTGCTTTCAACACACAATTAGCTTTGTTTGACAATAGTTGGATAGTAGCCAAGTAGAAAACGAGACCATTATTTCTACAACAGATTTGTGAGGCTTAAAAATTTGATAATAAATTGCAAGCAAAATGAGCTTAATGTGAGTCGACTTTTGATTCAGAGTTTCGAATAGGGCCTGATGATTGTTTGAGGTTTCGTGATAGAATATATGTACCAAGAAATTCTAAACTCATTCGAAAAATTCTAAATGAAGCACACAGTAGTTTTTTATCAGTACATCCAGGAAGCACGAAAAAATATAACAATTTGAAATAGCTTTATTGGTGGCACAGCATGGAATGAGATATCTCAAAATTTGTATCAAAATTTTTGGTTTGTCAACAAGTCAAAGTTGAGCATCAAGTATCGTCAGGTTTATTACAGCCTATTATGATTCCTGAGTGGAAGTGGGATAGAATAATAATGAATTTCGTATCGAGTTTGCCCTTATCTCAGAAAAAGAAAGATGAAGAAGAATTTGAGTTCAAATATCCTTCGTCCGGTTCGTCATTTATTGACAGATTTTTTGGTATTTATCTCTCTAAGAACTAGAACAAATTTATTAAGATTATTCTTTTTTTTCTTAGAATTTCCATTTTTTTAGTACTCATGTGTATTCTTATCCCTGTTGTGGATTTATGCACGAGACTCGAGGCAATTCCATCTGGGTTATTGTTGACAGATTGATGAAGTCAGCTTATTTTATTCCGGTACGTACGAATTTCTCGCTTGATAAATTAGTTGAGTTGTATATTTCTGAAATTGTGAGATTACATGGTGTTCCCCTATCTATTGTTTCGGATAGAGATCTAAGATTTCTTTGCTATTTTGGAAGAAATTGCAAGAAGCTTTGGGTTCGAAGTTGCATTTAGCATTGCATTTCACCTAGAAACGGATGGTCAATCTGAACAAGTTATTTAGATACTTGAGGATATATTGCGTTGTTGCATTCTTGAGTTTAAAGGTAGCTGGGAGAAATATCTACCGCTGATTGAATTTACTTACAATAATAGTTTCCAATCGAGTATAAAGATGGCACCGTACGAAGCTTTATACGGTCGTAAATTTCGAACACTATTGTATTGGAGTAAGATCAACAAAAATAAGATTGACAGGGTTGATCTAAACAGAGAGACTGAAGAAAAAGTGAAAGTAATTCGAGATAGTTTGAAAGCAGCTTCGGATCGATAGAAATCGTATGCAGATTTGAAACGGAAAGACATTGATTTTCAGATCGGGGATAAAGTGTTTTTAAAAGTGTCACCGTGGAAATAGATATTGCGGTTTGGTCAGAAAGGGAAATTGAGTCCGCAATTCATCGGACCGTATGAGATTACTGAGCGAGTTGGGCCAGTGGCATATTGACTATCTTTGTCGTTTGAGTTAGAGAAAATACATAATGTGTTTCATGTGTCGATGCTTCAACGATATCGATTCGACTCTTCACATGTCATTTCCCCAACCGAGGTTGAAAGTCAGTCTGATATGTCATGTGTTGAAGAACCGATTCGAATTTTTGCTCATGAGATCAAAGAGCTGAGAAATAAGAGAATTGTATTAGTGAAAGTATTATGGCATCGACACGGGTTGAAGAAGCTACATGGGAACCAAAGGGTGCTATGAGAAAACAATACCCGAACCTATACATTGGTAAGATTTTCGGGGACGAAAATCCCTAAGGGGGAGAGTTGTAACAGCCCGTTTTTAGTCAAATCGAAACAGTGGTTTCGGGACCATAATTCTGAAGTCAAAATATTTATTTTTTTTATTATTATTTTAATGTTTACAATGATTGAGTGATTGTGTGAAAGTTTCATGAAGTAATTTTATCGTTTGATTGCTTAATTTGATAAAAAGGACTAAATCGCGTAAAGCGAAAAAGTTGTGTTCTATTAGCTAAAGGTGTTTAATAGCTATAGAACCTTAAAATTAAGGTCCTTAAGTGGTAATTAGACCATTAACATGGCAGTGGATGATAGTGTCTTGGTAAATTTGAAATTATTAATGTTCATTAAGGTTAATTTAGTAATTTGGTTAATAAAAGTTAATTAAAAAAGAGAAAATACATAATTTGTATTCATCTTCTTCAAAAGAGAAAACAAAATTGATTCTTTGAGAAAAAAGGGGCTAGGGTTTGGCAATTTCAATTCTATAAATGAGGTATGTGTTTTTGATTCGTTTTTAATGATTTTTATATTTTTGTGATTGTTTCAATTAGTACTAGCTAGCCCAGAGACTATTTTGCAAAACTATTAAAGATTTTGAATGATGCCATTGATGAATATATGTGTGTTTTAATGTTTGATGATAGATTATGAATATTTGTTATGAATTATACAAGTTTTGTTATGTAATTTTTAGTAAAAATGCAAAATAATGATTTATTTGTGAAAATGTGAAAGTGTGTGGTTAAATGGGTGAAAAGTTGATAAATATGGGCTGCTAGGGACATTATAGTAGTTCGTCTATCATGGATATTGAAAAAATTTCATGAATTTGTGATTTTGTGTAATAAGGACTAAATTGTAAAAATGTGAAACTTTAGGGGATAATGTGCAAATAGGCTTAAATTTATGTTTTGGACTAAATTGAAAGAATGGTTGATTAAATAAGTTAATTCTGAATGATTAAATAAGTTAATTTTGAATTCATATAGATCAAGAAAGAAAGAATTTGGATTTAGATCGGGGGAAAGCAAAGTTATCGAGTAGTTGACCCGATCCGTCAATTTTGAATACGAGGTAAGTTCATATGCATTGAGCTTTATTTATAATTGTGTTTAAATGCTTTGATATTGTATGAATTGTGGAAACGACACTTACAGACTGTTCAACAACGATTTAAGAACGACTCAACAATGAATTGAAAGTGATTTAACTACGATTTGGTTTTGAAATCTCGGTTGAACCTTAGGAATAGTTTAAGATACTAGTGACATGTCATTAGGTAAGTTGGCTTTGGGCCATGATATAGCACTTCAGGTGCTAGAGATACCGGTTTGGCTTCGGGCCATACATATCGGCTGATTTGGCTTCGGGATATGATATCAGAATTTTGGATAAGTTACCTTGATTTGGCTCCGGGCCATGGTATAGGTACTTATCGTATGAGACCCTTGAGTATCCAACTTCTATTCTGAATGATTCAATGGGTAAATGAAAGACGAGAATGTACATGAGATTGGTTCGAGATGGTACAGGTATGTGAATATACCATTTTAGATTTGAATCGAAGAAATGATGATGAGAGTATATAGTTTTATGAATGAGGACTCGAAAGGTTTGATAGTTAATGAATGTTACATATTGATTTATGTTTATGTGATTGCATTAACTTTATCTCATACGAGCTTACTAAGCCATGAAGATTACTTCGTGTTATTTTTTTATGTTTTATAGTAAATCAAGGCTAGCTCGGATCCAGGAGTCGTCGGAAACATCATTGCACTATCAAATATCTAAGTTAGTCTTTTGAATTATACAGTTATGGTATATGGCATGTATAGGCTAGATGTGGTATTTTGGTTACGATTATAACCATGAGATTTGGCTTGTAAATTGTATATGTTTTGGTTTGTATATATAGCCATGAGTGATGGCTTATTTTGGTATGTTTGCTATGAATGTGGTTATGGTTTTATAGTTGTTCAAATAGTTAATTGATTTGTAGAGTATAAATGCTTGAGAAATGCCTTGATGAGGTATGATTTTAAATGTTGTGTTGGTTATTTATAAGGAAGTTATGTGTGTGTGAATTATGGTAAATGAACTATATAGATTGATATTGTTTTGGCATATATCTGGCGAAGTAAAAGGTAATGATTTGAGATTTGAAATAGATGAAATTATAATGGTATGAATTGTGCATTTGGTTGATGATTTTGGCTGCCTATTTGTAAGATGAAATGGTACCATTTTGGTTGTTTAGGTGAGCATGAATAAGGGTGGCAATTTGGCTTTGCAAATGACCTATTTTTGTCCACACAGGCAGAGACATGGGCGTGTGTCTCTGTAACACACCTAACCCATATCTGACGCCGGAATAAGGTTATGAGGCATTACAAAATAATACATCCCATTCACTTACATTTATATACTCATTATTAAAAACCATTCATAAACATTCACATTGACCCTTATAAGGTTCTACGAGACCTTAAAACATGCTTAAGGGTGGTTCGGGACTAAACCGATCACATATAAAAATTTTCGAACACTTATAAAATTTTTACATTCATAGGTCACATGCCAGTGTAAGCAGGCCATGTGTCTCACCCGACTACCGGACAAGCCCGTGTCCTAGTCCGTGTGAAAATAGAGCATAGATACTAACTTGCACCACACAGCCGGAGACACGCCCGTTTGCCTTGGTCTTGGGAAAACTGGAAGGTTTACTGAATTGGGTCACACGGCCAACCACACGCCCGTGTGTCTAGCCTGTATACCCTTCGAATTGGCCACACACGCCCATATGCCAAGGTTGTGTGCCTCACACAGTCATCAGACATGCTCGTTTGTCTAAACCGTGTTCGAGACTGACTTAAATTTGTAGGGCTACCCTAGGGGATACACGGCCGTACAACATAACTGTGTGTCGCACACGGCAGAGACATACGCCCGTATCTCTGCCTGTTTGGACAAAAAAACAGGCCATTTGCAAAGGCAATTTGCCACCATAATCTCATGTCACATTGCAAACAATTTGAAACCATTTTCATACACTTATAGGTAGCCCAAAACATACCAAATTCACACACATATTATACCATTTATTTTCAACCATTTTAACTACTCAATTCCACATTCAAAATATACCAAATCATTATGCCAAAATCATCACAACTTGCATAAATTCCATATTCACTAATTCATCATAATGTCATCTATTTCATATCACAAAACACACAATATCATCATCTCAAACCAAATAAACTCATAAAGCATTATCTGCATCACACATAACACTTACCAAACGCATAATTCAAGCCAACTTAAATGGCTATACATACCGCATTTACACGCCAAATCTCATGGCTAATATAATGACTAAAAACATACTAAAGTAACACTAGCCTATACATGCCATATACCATATATACAAAGCTTCAAAAGCACCAATAAGTTGATTCAATAGTGTGATAATGGTTCCCGATGATCCCCGATGTTCGAGCTGGCTTTGATACTTTGCAAAACAAGGACAAATAACACACAGTAAGCTTTATAGCTTAGCAAGTTTGTACCAAATATACTCAACAGTTCATAATATACAAATCATCAAGCTTCATACACATAATATCAACTACCACATAGGTATCATACGTACTTGTACTTTCCTGTATTTGTTTATTTCATTCTCACCTCTTTGTTCAACACGTTAAATCTTTCAAAAATCTTTCAATGCTCAAAAAACTCACACACTTAGTGCATAATGATTAGCCGTAGCTATAATGATATCACACATTTTGTGCCCTTACATTAAACCAAAGCTATCTTTGTATCGTACACTTAGTGCCTCATAGAGCCGAAGCTATTCCAATTCGCACACTAAGTGCTATTTATAGCTGAAGCTATTCCAATTCGCACACTAAGGGCCAAACATAGTAAATTTATCATCGTACACAATCGTAATCACATATATACAATTTATGCATTATTAAAACATTAAAAAAGTAATTGTAACTTCATTTATCACGTACGAACTTACCTCGGATACTAAAATGGCGAATTGAATCGTTTAGTCGATAACTTTAGTTTTCCTTCGATCTAGATCCGAATTCCTCCTTTCTTGATCTAGATGTATTCAAAATTAACTTATTCAATCACATAGTTATTCAATTTAATCCACAAATACATATTTGGGAATTTTTGCACTTTAGCCCTTAAAGTTTCACATTTATTCAATTTAGTCCCTATTTCACAAATACAAAAAATTACACCAATTCCCCATGTGTGCGAATTACTATAGTTCCCCTAGTAGCCCATATTTTTCATTTATTTCAAAATTTAACCCCTCAATTAAAACTTTTCTCAATTTAACCCTTAATATGCATTTTTACTCAAAATCACTTTACAAAACATGTATATCAAGCAGCAAGCTTTTATAATTCATCATCAAACATCATAAAACTCATAGATTATCAATAGCATTCCACAAAATCATCAAAAATTTTAGACATTAGTGTACGGGCTAGCTAGTACTCAAAGCAACAATCACAAAAACGTAAAAATCATCAAAAACAGAACAAAAAATGAACTTACATGCAAGGTTAAACTATGGCCAAATATTTGAAGCTCCATCCATGGTGTTTTTATCTTCTTCAATTGGTTAGATGAGAAAAGATGGACTAAAATGATTTATTAAACTTATTAATTCATTATTAATCCATTTACAATTATAACCTTTAATAAAATCATATAAAAACACATAATGGATGCCCAAATAATTTCCATCTCCACTATCAGTGGTCTAATTACAATATAAGGACCTCACATTTAATAAGCCATGAGAATTAAGCATTTTTAACATATAAAATGCAACTTTTGCGTTTTACGCTATTTAGCCATTTTTCTCAAATTGAGCTATTAAACAATAAAATTAGCTCACGAAATTTTCACACATATATATTCACATACTGTAAACACCGAAAATATTATTAAAATAAATTTTACAACATCGGATTTGTGGTCCCAAAACCACTATTTTGATTTATCTAAAACCAAACTGTTACAACTCTCCCCTCTTAGGGATTTTCGTCCTTGAAAATCTTACCAATGAATAGGTTTGGATATTGCTTTCTCATAGCATTCTCGGGTTCCCACGTAACTTCTTCAACCTCGTGTCGATGCCATAATAGTTTTACTAATGCTATTCTATTGTTTCTCAGCTCTTTGATCTCACGAGCTAGAATTCAAATTGATTCTTCACTATACGATAAATCTGATTGAATCTCAACTTCTGTCGGGGAAATAATATACGAAGGATCAGATCTGTATCGTCAAAGCATCGATACATGAAATACATTATGAATCTTTTCTAACTCAAATGGCAATGCTAACCAATAAGCCACTAGTCCAATTAACTTGATAATCTCGTTCGGCCTGATGAATCTGGGATTCAATTTGCATTTACGACCGAATCGAAGTATTTTCTTCCACTGAGATACTTTCAAAAACACTTTATCCCCGATTTGAAACTCAATATCTTTCCATTTCAAGTCTGCAAATGATTTCTGACAATCTGGCGTTGTTTTCAAACTATCACGAATTACTTTCACTTTTTCTTCAATCTCTCTAATCAGATCAACCCTATGAATCTTATTCTCACTTAGCTCAGTCCAGTACTATAGTGTTTGACATTTACGATCGTATAAAGCTTCGTACGGTGCCATTTTAATGCTCGATTGAAAACTATTATTATACGCAAATTCAATCAATGAAAAATACTTTTCCCACGTACCTTCGAATTCAAGAATGCAACATCTCAACATATCCTCGAGTATCTAAATAACTCACTTGGATTGATCATCTGTCTGTGGGTGAAATGCGATACTGAAATGTAGCTTTGTACCCAGCGCATCTTGTAGTTTCTTCCAAAACCTCGTTGTGAATCTCGAAACTCTGTCCAATACAATGGAAATAGGTACCCTGTGTAATCTCACAACCTCGGAGATATATAACTCAGCTAACTTATCAAGCAAGGAATCCGTACGTACAAGAATGAAATGAGCTGATTTCATTGATCTGTCAACAACAACCCAGATTGCATCTTTCTTACTCAAAGATAGGGGTAAACTCGAAACAAAATCCATAGTCACTCTATCCCATTTCCATTCGGGAATCATAATAGGTTGCAATAAACCTGACGGTACCTGATGTTCAGCTTTAATTTGCTAACAAATTAAACACTTAGAAACAAACTCTGAAATGTCACGTTTCATACAATGCCACCAATAAAGTTGTTTCAAATCATTATACATTTTTGTGCTTCCCAGATGAACATATACACAACAACTATGTGCGTCTTTTAAAATAATCAGAATTAACTCCAAATTTCTCAAAACACATATTCGGCCTCTGAATCTTAAACAATCATCAGTATCAACTTGGAACTCTGAATCACGGTTTGAATGACACTGAGCTCGTTTTGCTAACATTTCATTATCAACCTTTTAAGCTTCATAAATCTGCTATAAAACAATGGTCTTGCTTTCAACTCTGCTACAATTGACCAGGCCGACTGAGTATTCATTGCATGTAGAGCAAGCAAAGAATTTCGGCTTAAAGCATCAACAACAACATTCGCTTTTCCCGAATGATAGTCAATTATTAACTCGTAATATTTTAACAATTCTAGCCATCTCTGCTGTCATAAATTCAAATCTTTCTGAGTCATCAGATATTTCAAACTCTTATAATTTAAATAAACAAGACATTTCTCACCAAACAGATAATGGCACCAAATCTTCAAGTCAAATACAATTGCTGCTAATTTTAAATTGTGCGTCGGGTAATTCTTTTCATGCGGCTTCAACTATCTCTTGGCATAAGCTATAACTTTGCCTTCCTGCATCAAAACATAGCCCAAACCATTCAACGATGCATCACTATAGATTACAAATTCATTACCCGGTTCTGGCTGTATTAACACTGGAGCTTCAGTCAAAAAAACCTTCAGCTGATCAAAATTTTTCTGACATTTCTCAGACCATTCAAATTTTACATCTTTCTAAAGCAATCTAGTCAATGGAGTTGCAATCATCGAAAAGTCTTTCACAAATCGTCTATAATATCCCGCTAGTCCCAAAAAACTACAAACTTCAGATACATTTCTCGGAGGCTTCCAATCCATTATTGCAGAAATCTTGCTCGGATTGACTCGAATACCTTATGCTGACACAATATGCCCCAAAAAACCAACTTCACTTAACCAAAATTCACATTTACTGACAATAGACCAAATTTGGCTTACAATTGACAATAATAGGTTCTGGAGTGTTCGGGATTGCGTTAGGCTTCAATCAAAACCAGGTGTGTACTTCGATTGCACAGAAAATGCGTTTCGGTGAAAGCCGAAACCAAAACTATCGACACTGTGGACTACCCGTGTGGAGGCCGTGTAGTGACACGCGGCAGTGTGATCGACGAGTCAGGCCATGCGCATGCCACACGGGCACAACAGACATGGGCGTATGGGGCTGGCTAGGCTTGTGCCAGGCACAGGCTAGACCAATTGGGACGTGTGGGCCACACGGGCGTGTGGGAATCTAGACCAGGCCGTGTGTGCCACACGGGCTTGTGGGCTCACACGGGCAAGCCACATGGGCGTGTGAGCCCAATAATCTGATTTGTTTTGGAAGGTTGCACAGGTCACCCTAGTCGACTGTGACCTGTTAAAGGGGTCGGTAAGCATTACTTAGGCCTTGTTCTGTGACATGATATTGAGATGTATGCTAGAATGTTATACTTAGCATGTGTATAAATATTGATCCGACCTGAGTATAGTATGTACAATCTGTTTACTGTTGAAAGCAAGCCATGACATTATTTATGTTACATTGTATTGGGTTGGGTTTGATATTGAAGAGAAGGAAGAATGAAAGGCTCTTTAGCCGCTTATCTGGTAGCTTCACTGCAGTTATCGATATGTGCTGTTACACGGTACCTTATGGTGTGTAGGGTTGGATGGGTTTATTTATCCCCATACTTGGTGTATAGGGCTGGGTGGGTTGATTTTATCCCCACGTGGTGTGTAGGGGTGGACGGAGATGGTGTGCAGGGTTGGTGGGCATGCACAGTACTGCTTGTTATGCATGTATATCTGTATGGGTTAAGGCCTAAATGTATCTGATACTGTTCTGAGTGGGCTAAAGCCTACACTGATTATGTGAAGAGCTTAGGGTCGATTATGACTGCTTGACTGTTATCTGTTTACATGCATGTTTTACTATGGAGACATACACACTCAGTTTGCGAAAACTCACTCCTTTATTGTTTTATTTGTCAGGTAATCCCCAGTAATAGATGGATCAGTGCAGAGGAGGGCTCGTTGGTGACCACTGCCATATATACTCTGGTTTAAGGTTTAATCGAATTTACCATTTTAACTGGTATGTTTGAGGGCTTTTGTGTAATTTCTGAAACTGAACTTTTTGGTTTTAACTTGGGATTTTGAACTACTATTCATAGATTTTGAAACTGCAAAGCATAACGACAATTTTATTTTTTTTAAGTTTCGTGTATTAAGAAATGGTTTCAAGCAAATCAATCAGTTAGTACAAGTTTTTTGAGTTCAGTAAAAGACAATAACTGGAACGGTTTAGACTAAATTCGGTTTTGAATACATTCTCATGTGACTTCGCTAAATTCGGCCATAACGTCTAAGCCGGATTTTGGGTGTTACAGAAAATGTACCATTTTTTAATATTCTTATGATTCCTGGGAGGACAAGAAATAGTCTCCACATTACAAAAATAACAGGAGCAAAATGTAAGACATTCTGAAACTATGTACCCTTTAGCAATGAAACCTTCGGGACAAGCTCTATTTCGCACCAAAGCTTTCAATCCCATAAGATACCCGCATCACATACATATATTTTTACATACTTATTATATATTATATTAAAATAATAAAAATAAAATATTGTGAAATATTATTGATATATTTCATATAGCTTACGATCGGGTACATCCACCTGTATTGAATAGGTCTACTAAGCTTAACCTCCATCGACAAATGAATAATCAAATTAATCTTGATTGTGAAGAAACTTGGAGGAAATATTTTCTTCATTTCACAAAGTGTTAACACGACTTGTATTTGAAGTTGATCAACTTCTCGTGGATCAAGACTTTTTGTACATAATCTCTTGAAGAAATTTGATAGATTTGTACTAACACTTAGCACCTTTTTTTTTTTTACAACTCCTCTTAAGCATATAGGAAGCAAATCTTGAATGAGAATGTGATCATCATGACTTTTGAGGTTGCTCAACTTGTGCTCCTTCAAATTCATGCATCGAGATATGTTTGATACATAATCATCGGGTACCTTCAGGTTCTTCACAATGGAAAGAAAAATATCTCTTTCCTTTGATGTAAAAGTGTAACACACTTGCGGTAGGTACTCTTTCCTGTTTCTCATTTTTGGATGAAGATAACTTCGGATGTCAATATCTTACAGGTTCTTGTGTGCCTTGATAATATCTTTACCACCGCATGAGAGATTAAGAAGGGTGCAAATAGCATTGTCACATACGTTCTTCTCGATGTGCATAACATCCAAGTTATGTCGAAGTAGATTGTAATGCTAGTAAGGCAAGTTGAAAATTATGTTCCTCTTCTTCTATAAATTCTCATCTTGATTTATGAGATTTGCTTCATGTAACACCCCTAAACCCAAATCTTTCATTGGAACAGGGTTGCGAAGCATTACTAGAGTTTTTAGGACATTTACAGATAATTTATAATAGTCACTATTCATTTACCAAGATTATTCATAACGTCCCTTAAATGAAACCTCGAGACCCTACATAAGATTTAGAATCGAATTGGGACTTAATCAGGAACTCTAAAAATTTTTCGTGAAATTTCAAAAATTTTCCAAGATGCAGGGCTCACACACCCGTGTGGTCCAAGGGACATGCCCTTGTGACCCAAAGACACGCCCGTGTTGCAGGCCATGTTTGACCTTGTGTAACTCTCTAACTTGTGCCACACAGCTGACCACACACTCGTGTGCTAGGTCGTGTAACACACATGGCTGAGACACACACCCGTGTCTCTACCCGTATGCTCAATTCTGAGCATTATGTTTCTCAAATTTAAGATGCAGGGGATACATATCTAGACCACATGCCCATATGCTAAGCTGTATGTCACACACGGTCAAGACACACACCCCTATGTGTACCCGTGTGGACAAAATAAAGCCATTTCTAGCTTTATTTTTCACCCAAAATCTTGCCATAAACCTACATCAAAACTTGCATTCATAAAGTAACAAAATTAAAACTTTTTAATCAAGCAAATTCTACCATTTAACATGGTAAATCGTTACATGCCTTCATGTTTTTAATCTTACCTTATTAAGCATACTTGTTTAACCTTTCTCAATCAATTGATAATAAACACTTATGTTATCACCATGAATTAATCTTAATATGTATATATATATCAATACATAATCATCACTAGCCATTCCAATGGATAGATTACAATAACCATTTACATTTACAGGCCAATATGGCCAATTAACCTATACATGCCATTAACCAAAGTTGTTTTACCATATATACCAAAATGAGCTGATGGGTAGTGTGAGTGATCTCTGCCAAGCTTCCAATTCAACGAGTTTTTGATTTACTATAAAATAGAGAAATAAAACTAAGTAAGCATATAATGCTTAGTAAGTTCATATAGCATGGTACTTAACATACTTATTGTATTGCAAGATAAACATGTAAGGCACATTCAATCAATTTGATTTCAAGTGCTACACATATCCTCATTGCCCTTGTTAGTCATATATTCCATAATAACATCAAGAAACATATATAGGCTCAACAGAAACAGATTTTCGAATATATATACTTTCTAAATCACATATCCATATAGCACATATAAATCATATCTTTATATTACAAGTATATTTTCATAACAATTCATCTCGAGTTCAGATTATTCCATGTTCGAACTTTACTCCTCTAATTCAAAATATCAATCTCACACGAGTAGTATACTCAAGGTGTACAAATCTATAATCAAGGATGAACATACTCATCAAATAAATTTCATATACAAATATCATCATCTCATATTTCCATGTATCCATTATCATATATCATCATTTCATGTATTTTAGACAGATACATGTAATAACTCATTTCTTATTCATATCTTCTCATGTCTTGATTGTTACCCGTTGAATTTTTTTAGAATATCGATGGATACACAGGTAGTACATTCTCGAGCCACACATGTATACAACAGGATTACCAGTCCATGCTAAATCCTATCTTCAATATATATTTACTCAATAGAGCTTAGCCAAGATTGCTAGTCCAGGCTAAATCCTTTTAATGACATATGCTCTAAAGAGCTTAATCTAGATTACCCGTTCGGGCTAAATCCAATCCATAACATATGCTCGAGAGGACTTATATCAAGATTATCAGTCTAGGCTAAATCCTTTTTATAATGAGGTCAATAGGATTACTCGTCTGAGCTAAATCCCATCAGCAACAAATGCAAGACCTCATTCAATAAGGGAAATCACACTTATCCATCAATTTTCATTTATTCAAACTAGGTTTAACATTTTTTAAGCATTAACAGGCATATAATTATTTCATATAACTATAACATTTATATAATTCAAATAAACACATTTCACATTCATTTCAAGCATAAAAGTAACATTTTTATCATTTATCATTTATCGGGCATTATCATTGATCAGGCTTTGTCAGATATGTCTTCAATGTCATATATATATGATATTTATACAATTCAAAAACAAAAAATTATATTCAAGCATATAAATATACACAATTTAGTTACACGAACTTACCTCGACAAATGTTCGTATACGCAAAATCTACTAATCTGACATTTTCCTCTTTTCATCGTTCTAACTCTAAATTTGGTCTATCCGGGTCTATATGAGTAAATTTAACATCAATTTAATGTAATTCATACTCAATTTAGTCTAATTTAACCTTTAGAGAAAATTACCATTTTGCCCCTAAACTTTTAATTAATGATGATTTTGTCCCTAGGCTCGAAAAATAAAATTTATGCAATTTACTCCCTATTCCAAGCCTAACAAAAATTTCACTATAAAATTTATAGCACATGTATTCTATAAAATTCAGAATTTTTCTTCAAATTTCACAACTTTACATTTTAGTCCCCAAATCATGTTTTTATCAAAAATCACTTTGTAAAAGTTGTTTATCTATCAACAACCTTTCATATTCTACCATAAATTTCAATTTTTCAGCATATTCATTCATGACATAATTTCTATACTTTGATAACTTTTCAAATTGATTCCCCAAATAGATGGATTAAGCTATCCCAGTTTCAAAAATATAAAAATTACTAAAAACGGGACTTGAATACTCACCTAATTTGGCCAAGAAAGCTTGATTTATCTTTCCTAGAGTTTCCATGGAATATTTGGGGAAGAAGATGATATAAAATGAATTTTATTTCTATTTAATTATTTATCATCTTTTAATTTTATCACTTTCCAATTTAGTCCCTAGCTTTTTCTAATTTTTCATGGATGAATCATCCAAAAATATCTACTAACTTTTCATTAATGGTATAATTACCATATAAAGACCTCCAATTTAAATTTCTATAGCTATTTAATACCAGTAGCTATTAGAACACAACTTTTGCACTTTACGTGATCTAGTCCTTTACAAATTAAACATGAAATCGATAAAATTTCTTTATGAAATTTTCACACAATATTATTCTCATACTGTAGACCATAAAATATTATTAAAATCAATTTTCTTATCGAGATTAGATTTGTGGTCCCAAAACCACTGTTTCGATTTCTCTAAAAATGGGCTGTTACACTTCATCTCCTTCTACCACCAAGTCTTCAAAATATTTAAACAAATAACACCCCTCGTCAACATCGAGTTATACCGACCCTTCATCTAGACCTTCTCTATCCCCCTTTCAGGATTTTCCATAAATGAAATGATACCTTCAACTTCCCTTAGGATATCTTCCTCAAATCGTGGTATAGGAGCTACCCCATACTCTATAATGCCATTGATTTCATGACTCTATCTTTGAAATGGGTGTTTAGTCGACAACCATCGACGATAACCCATATAACAGAACTTTCGACCATACTGTAGCCATCGAGATTGCGTTTTTTAGCACATATTGGGCAAGTAATTTAACCTTTTGTACTTCACCTTGAAAGATTAGCATAAGCTGGGAAATCATTGATTGTCTAAAAAAGACAAACCTGTAAAGTGAAAGATTCAGAAGCTAATGAATCAAAAGCATCAAATTCTATCCATAATTGTTTTAACTCATTAATTAAAGGCTGCATGTAGAAATCAATGTTGTTACTGGGTCTTTTCTCACCAGGGATAACCATTGATAATATCATTGATGATTGTTTCATGCATGCCCAATGTTCCAAATTATAAGGAATAAGAAGTACGGGCCATGTACTGTGACTTGTACTCATTTTTCAAAATGGATTGAATCCATCGCTAGCCAAACCTAGCCTAACATTACGAGGATCAGATGCAAAATCAGGAAACCTCTTATCAAATGTATCCCAAGCAAAACCATCGGCTGAATGTCTCAATATACCATATTTGGTTTGTTCTTCTTTATGCCATCTCATGGATTGTGATGTCTTGGAGGGTTTAAACAATCTTTTAAGTCTGGGAATCAAGGGAAAGTACTGTAATACCTTAGTAGGCTTAAGATAGTGAAAACTACCATCAACCTGTTCATCTGCATCCAACTCATCAGAAGATTCCCACCTTGAGCTTTTGCAGACATCACAACTAACCTTTTTACTAGCATCGCCCTACTATAACATACAATCATTCGGGCATGCATCAATCTTCACATACCCAAGATTTAATGCAGAAATCTTTTTCTTCACTTCAAAGTATGTAGTCAGGATTATGTTTCCATCTGGAAATGCCTAATTTAAAAACTCCAATAAGCATGTCAATGATTTTTCTAACCATCCAAAAAGAGTTTTGAAGTGGTAAAGCCGAAGTAGGAATGAGACACATGAAAACTTGACACAACCAGGTTACAGCGAAATATCACAATCATCTAGATGAATAGTTGCTCTCTCCGTAGTCTTTTGGGCCTCATTAGCATTATACTCCTAACCATTATTCTAAAACTCGCTTGAAACTCCATCAAAACTCTCATTAAGAGTTGGGATGTTGATACCTAGAGCATCCGTTATGAGATCTCTTATATCAACTTCGTTGTCTTGTGACAACATAAAAATTGACGGAAAAATTCTCACCGTTTGGCTGGTTTGTACCAATGTCTTTTTAATGGACTCTCCATGAAAAATCCAATGCTTGTATTCTTTTATTATACCATGAAGATGAAGATGCTCACCCATAATATGTGGTTCATGCAGTATCTTATGATTGCAATGATGGCATAGACAATATATTTTTCCATTAAAGAGTGATTTTCCAATCGCAAATGATAGAAATCTTTCTATTCTAGCTAGGTGATTGGCACTAAATCTCATAGCATCCATCCAACTTTTTATCCACAATGTAACACCCCGAACCCGAGACCGTCGCCGGAGTCGAACGCGAGGTGTTAACAGACTTCAACCCACTTATTGACAATTTTCAGACAAGCTGCCAATCTGAGTACTAGTCGCTCCAAAATTCATAACTTGAGTTTTACAACTCGAAAATCAGTTCCGTAAATTTTTCCTGAAACTAGACTCATATGTCCATCTACATATTTTTTCTAGAATTTTGGTCGAGCCAATTAGTACAGTTTATTAGTTAAAGTCTCGCCTGTTGTAGGGATTGACTACACTGACCTTTGTGCGTTACGAATTGGATATCTCCTTGTACAGGGCTTCAATACTAATGCCGTTTGTTTCTGTAGAAACTAGACTCAGAGAGGAATCTACACATATATGGAATGACTCCTAATTATCTCTGGTTAATTTACAATGATTTTCCAAAGTTGGAACAGGGGATCCAGAAACCGTTCTGGCCCTATTCCACAAGAACTTTAAAATCTGTTAACTTATAACTCATATGACCATTTCGTTTCTTCCATATGAAAGTAGATTCATCAAGGTACACTTACATAATTTATTTGCTATTTAATACCATTCCTACTATTTTAGTGATTTTTCACATCCACGTCACTGCTGCTGTCAGCATCTGCCTTTAGTAGGCTTTACCTATTTCATACTTTCCATGATTCAATTGCCCTTTTTACATACATAGCACAAAGTGTGATCATGATTAACCATTCCAATGGCTAATCGTTTCAAAATAATTCCATACCTCATAAGGGTCAACATACAAACGATTATAGTTCTATGCTAAAACGATATAAGCCATTTTCGCATGGCTATCCAAGTTTACACAAACCGGAAGGTACATGACCTTCAACAAAGGATGGTCCTATACATGCCATTTCAAAGTTCAACCAAAATTTGTACCAAAATGGGGCTTCAATAGTGTGGATGACTTATTGCTTTGATCCCGAATCCGATAGCTAACGAGCGAAACCTATAAAACAGAGAGCCAAAACAACGGGTAAGCATTTTAATGCTTAGTAAGTCTCAAGCAATGAAATCAGCTTTGACTAAGGTATTTTATTCACATGGCTAATTAAACCACTTTACTAATTCACATTCCCATACTCATACTTATTTCACATCACCGACCCTTAGGTTCATACACAAAAGAACAACTTAGCCCAAGGCCGGTAGCTCGTTTATCAACCTAGCGCATACTTACTTGTAAGAATTCAATTAGTACAAGCACATACAAACATACCTCATTGCTGGAATTTTCACAAGTGTATAAGCTGAAATTTTCACAGCAAGATTGCTCACTTCGAATCACATACTTTCGGATTTAACCGGATATAGCGACTCATACGATTGCCTTCGGTCATAACCCGGATTTGGTGACTTGCACAAAGGCCTTGGTCTTAGCCCGGATATATCAACTTCGCACGAATGCCTTGGTCTTAGCCCGGATATATCAACTCGCACGAATGCCTTGGTCTTAGCCCGGATATATCAACTTCGCACGAATGCCTTGGTCTTAGCCGGATATATCAACTCATACGAATGCCTTGGTCTTAGCCGGATATATTTCCAATGTTCACTTACACATATCAATATTCAAGACACGTCCATAGTTCATTTTCGTTACTAAAGCTCTAACACAAAATATTTATCAACCTTTACTATTTCGGCTCAATGGCCACACAAACAAGGAGCATAATTTTGATATAATTCAAGTAGGGTCATCACTCGAAGACTTACCTCGGATGTTGTCGAGCGATTTCGACGGCTATTCAACTACTTTTTCCTTCCCTTTATCGGATTTAGCTCCCTTTGCTCTTGAGCTAATTCACACAAATTTAACTTATTAAAATCTCATCATGATAGCTTATGGCGAATATGACAAGGAGTGTAAATGGTCATATGGCCATCCTTTAGCTCAAATACACAATGGTCATGCACATTTTACATCACAACAAGCAATTCAATACATTCAAACATCAACGTGAAGTTCAAAGTACTTGGCCCTTATATACATACATCCACATATTTAAGCTCAAGAATTTTAACATAACATCAAGTGCTCAAATTACTCATGTGGCCGATTACACATGGTCATAAATACACAAAATCAAAAATAATTTCAAGGTTTTTCACACTATACATGTACTAGGCCGAATGTACATGCAAATTTCACAACATTCTTCAACAAATTTCTTCTTTAAACAAACATATTTATCACTTTCTTCATAATCAAAATATCATGTGCAAACATATATACACATATAGGTGCATGGCGAATCTCAAGGTGTTCATAACCCTCTAAAACACAAATTTTACCAATCAAGTAACAAGCATAAATCATGCTCATGAATGCATCATGGCGAATACATCACAATCATACCCCATTGAACTTTGGTCATGGTTAAACAAAGAACTCAATGTCTTACTCAAGATTGCTACAAAGAAATTTCAAGAGTAGTCAATCCATCATTGCATGCATCATTAGCAAGCTTCACATTTAGCATGCAATGGCTTTAACACAATATCAACCTTGGCCAAATACCATTTTTCATGGCATAACAAGGATTTGAACCATGGCTAACATGCACATCAAGTTAGCAACCAAAACAAGCATGAATCTCATGACACAACCTCATACATACCTTAATCTTGATGCAAGTTTAGCCAAATCTCCTTCTAGATCTCTTCTAAACAAAGAAAATGAAGCAAAAAATCTCTTCTTCCTCTTAGGAATTTCGGCCAAAGGAAGGAGGGGAAAAGATGAACAATTTTTTTGTTTTTTTCTTTCTTAGTCTTTGCTCAAAGAAAGGATGAATGACAACTTTTTTTTTTTTCTTTCTCTCTAGCTACGGCACCAAGGGGGGGCATCCATGCTCATTTTTTTTTTTTTCATTTCTTAATTCTTTCTACATAATGCACTAACTAAACATGTTGGAAACATGTCCCTTGCCCATAATCTAGACATGGTCAGGCCACTCATTCAAAATAAATGGAGTATTTGACATGCAACTCCATTTATTTTGCTTCATTCCTTTATTAACCTCTTGAAATTAGCTACATATTTTAAATCCTTTCACATGAGTCCTTTTTCTTTCAATTCACAATCAAATTAACTAAATCAAAGAATTCAAAATTCACACACGAGCACACACATATTATAGGCATCAAAATAAATTTTAAATTATTTTTATGCCTCGGTTTCAATGGTACCGAAACCACATTCCGACTAGGGTCAATTTTGGGCTGTCACAACTCTCCCTACTTAAGAAATTTTCGTCCCCGAAAATCTTACCGTAAATAGGGTTGGGTATCGCTCTTTCATAGAGTTCTCGGTTTCCCAAGTAGCTTCTTCTATCCCGTGTTTGAGCCATAACACTTTCACTAGCGGAACCCGCTTGTTTCGCAACTCTTTCACTTCACGTGCGGGATACGAATCGGTTCTTCCTCATAACTCATATTGGCTTGAATTTCAACCTCGATGGACTAATCACGTGCGATGGATCGGATCTATAGCGTCGAAGCATCGAAACATGAAAGACATCGTGAATCTTTTCGAGTTCGGGGGCAAAATCGACGATATCGTTGGACCAACTCGCTCGGATATCTCATATGGCCCGATGAACCTCGGGCTCAACTTGCCCTTACGGCCGAATCGAGTATCTTTTTCCACGGCGAAACTTTAAGAAACACTTTATCTCCCACGATACTCAATGTCCTTTCGTTTCAAATCCGCATACGATTTACGACGATCGGAGGCTATCTTGATTTTCACGGATTACTTTTACTTTCATTCAAAGATCTTTAATCAAATCCACTCCAAAAATTTTGTTCTCACCGAGCTCGGTCCAAAACAATGGTGTACGGCATTTACGCCGTACAAAGCCTCGTAAGGCGCCATCTTAATACTTGATTGAAAACTATTGTTGTGCGAATTCAATCAAAGGTAGGTACCGTTCCATGAACCACTCGAACTCGAGGATGCAACATCTTAACATATCCTCAAGTATCTGAATTATACGCTCGGATTGACCATCGGTTTGGGGGTGAAAGGCGGTCTGAAATGCAACTTGGTGCCCAATGCTTCTTGTAATTTCTTCCAAAATCGCGAGGTAAACCTCGGATCTCTATCCGACACAATGTAAATCGGTACCCGTGTAATCTCACAATCGAAAGCGTACAATTCAGCTAGTTTATCCAATGAAAAATCCATACGCACGGGGATAAAGTGAGCCGACTTAGTCGATCTATCAATAATAACCCAAATTGCATCCTTCTTACTTGCGACAACGGCGGTCCGGACACAAAGTCCATTGTGACTCGATCCCATTTCCACTCGGGTATTGTGATCGGTGAAGTAACCTGAAGGCACTTGATGCTCGCTTTCACTTGTTGACATATTAAACATCTTGCAACAAAATCGGAGATGTCTCGTTTCATACCATGCCACCAAAACCGACGTTTCAACTCATTGTACATCTTCGTACTCCCCGGGTGGATTGCCATTCGGCTACAATGAGCTTCGTTCAGAATTATCGAAATAAGTTCCGAATTCTTTGGAACACACAAACGACTTCTGAACCTCAAACAATCGTCATCATCAATTTGAAACTCCGATTCCTTGTTCAGAACACACTCAGCCCGTTTTGCACGCAACTCCTCATCAACTTTCTGAGCTTCACGAATTTGATGAGTCAACAATGGTTTGGCCTTTAATTCGGCTACTAACACATTGTCGGGTAGGATAGACAAGTGTACATTCATCGCTCGTAAAGCAAACAGTGATTTCCGGCTTAAGGCATCCGCAACCACATTAGCCTTTCCCGGGTGATAGTCAATGACCAGCTCATAATCCTTTAACAGCTCGAGCCAACGTCTTTGTCGCAGATTTAAGTCTCTTTGAGTCATCAAATATTTGAGACTTTTGTGATCCGAATACACATGGCACTTCTCACCAAATAAGTAATGTCGCCATATCTTTAAGGCGAATCGATGGCGACCAATTCGAGATCATGGGTCGGATAATTTTTCTCATGTGGCTTTAATTGTCTCGACGCGCAGGCCACAACTCGACCTTCTTGCATCAATACGCAACCTAACCCAAGTAGGGAGGCGTCACTATAGATGACAAACTCTTTGCCAGATTCGGGCTGTACTAGTACTGGAGCTTCCGTCAAATGAGTTTTCAATTGGTCAAAACTTTTCTGACACTTTTCCGTCCATTCAAACTTGACATCTTTACAAGCGGTTTAGTCATGGGTGTGGCTATCATCGAGAATCCTTTTACAAACCGTCGGTAGTAACCAAAGTCCCAAAAAGCTCGAACCTCGGTAATATTTCTTGGAGGTTTCGATTAAGTATGGCTGAAATTTTGCTTGGGTCGACTCGAATACCGATCACGATACCACGTGACCCAAGAAGCTAACCTCTCTTAACCGAACTCACACTTGCTAAACTTAGCATATAACGCTTATCCGTAAAATTTGCAACACTAATCTCGGGTGCTCCGCATGTTGGTCTCATCTCTTGAATAGACCAAGATGTCGTCGATGAACACAACTACGAACCGATCCAAATATGATCTCAAGATCCGATTCATCAAATCCATAAATATCGCGGGGCATTAGTGAGCCCAAACGGCATCACTAAGAACTCGTAGTGACCATATCTCGCTCGAAGGCGGTTTTGGGTATGTCCGAATCTCGGATTCATGGCGATAATAGCCCGATCTCAAATCTATTTTTGAGAACACCGAGGCTCCTTCAGTTGATCGAACAAATCATCGATCGTGGTAACGGATACTTGTTCTTTATTGTCACTTTATTAAGTCGACGATAGTCGATGCACAACCTCATGGTTCCGTCCTTCTTTTCACAAACAACACCGGTGCACCCAAGGTGAAAAACTCAGGCGAGCAAAACCTCTATCCATCAACTCTTGCAACCGAGCTTTCAACTCCTTTAATTCCGTTGGTGCCATACGATATGGAGCTATCGAAATCGGTGTGGTCCTGGTACAAGCTCAATGCCAAACTCTATCTCCGAACAGTGGCAAACCCGGCAATTCTTGGGAAAACGTCCGGTATTCACAAACCACCGCACAGATTTGGGTTCTATTCCTAACTCCTTATCATCAAGTACATACGCAAGGTATGCTTCACACCTTTTCTTACATATTTACGGGCCAACATTGATGATATTACGGTGGCAACCCCTTCAAGTTCGTAGACTCAACTCGGATCATCTCGTTGTTTGCATCTCAAATCAATAGTCTTGCTTTTGCAATTCACAACCGCATCATGCACGGTCAACCAATCCAACCCAAGAATAACATCAAATTCATCGAGCGGCAAAAGCATCAAGTCCGCGGAAAAGCAGTACCTCGAATTACTAGGGGCATTTCTTACACACTCGTCGACCAGCACATAACGACCCAAAGGATTTGACACCGAATTACGAACTCGATGAGACTCAATAGATAAAGTCTTACTGGATGCTAATGTTTCGCATATATAAGAATGAGTAGAACCAGGGTCAATCAAAGCAATCACATTAGTATCAAAGAGAGTGAAAGTACCCGTAATAACATCTGGCGAGGAGGCATCCTCGCGCGCGCGTATAGCATAAGTCCTAGCTGGAGCGCGAGCCTCGGATCTGGTCGCAGCATCTCTAGATCCTCTCTGACCACCACTAGCCTTGCCCGTATTTCCAGATGGTCTACCTCGGCGGTGGTAGTACCGGTTTCCCACTCCGATCTACATTACATTCGCACAACCTCGGGCAATCTTTAATGAAGTGGTCAACTGATCCACACTTGTAACAGAGCGGTCACGGAATCTCTGACTTCAAAATGCCATTTGCCACAATCGGCACTCGTCCTCTCTCGTCGATCATTCCCACTCTCGGCGATCGAAGTGATTCGTGTGGTCACAGGGGTCGATCGCGATCTCGTCTAGAAAAGCCCGAAGTGTCTCTAGATCGGCCTAAGCCATCTCTAAGTTTCTTTGATGATGTTGGAAGGGCTTCCCGAATACCTCTTCTGAAACTCCCTTGCTCCGCTTCGCTTTCCTTTTCTCCATACTAAGCTCCTCGGCTTTGCATCGCCGCTCGACGAGAGTCACAAACTCTCGATTTCCAAAATGCCAACATACGCTTTATCTCATCATTCAGTCCATCTTGAGCGTTTACATCACGACTTACGAAGAAATGCATTCTCGCTGCATCTGCTAAGCCTCACGAATTTTCGTTCATAGTCGGTAACCGACATGGAACCTTGTTTAAGTTCGAGAAATTCCTTTCGTTTTGGTCCATAAATCTCGATGATATACTTTTTCCGAAATTCGGTTTGAAAGAACTCCCAAGTTACTTGTTCATGGGGCACAACTGAAGTCGAGTACTCCACCAATAGTAGGCGAATCACGTAGCAAGGAGATGGTACACTTTAGGCATTCATCGGTGTACAAGATAGCTCATCGAGTACCGGATCGTGTTGTCCAACCAAAATTGACTTGCTCGGCATCATCACTATCCGTAGCTTTAAATTCAGTAGCCCCATGTTTTCGGATTCTATCAACTGGGGGCTTATTCGACCTTATTTGGTCAATTACCGGGGGCATTGTAGGTGCGGGGGCTGTGTTTGTTGGGAATGGAGGTTGTGGAACAGCCGTATTAGTTCGAATGTATTGGTTGAACCAATCATTCATCACGCTATAAAAGGCTTGTCTAGCCTCGTCATTCGGATTGCTAGCAACAGGTTGAGAGTCCGCCGGCGCTGTCCCTTGTGCGAAGGCGCGCCACTCTCCACATCATCAGCTATCGCTCGGTTGGGATCGGGATCCATTACTATAAATAAACACAAGTTCAAACGTCAGAGATCACCACACTATCATATAATCACATAAAATGGCATGTATAGCTAGACCCAAACGCATTACGGTAGTCCTAGAATCGACTAAACCGTAGCTCTGATACCAATAAAATTGTAACACCCGAACCGAGACCGTCACGAGTCGAACGCGAGGTGTTAACAGACTTCAACCCACTTATTGACAATTTTCAGACAAGCTGCCAATCTGAGTACTAGTCGCTCCAAAATTCATAACTTGAGTTTTACAACTCGAAAATCAGTTCCGTAAATTTTTCCTGAAACTAGACTCATATGTCCATCTACATATTTTTTCTAGAATTTTGGTCGAGCCAATTAGTACAGTTTATTAGTTAAAGTCTCGCCTGTTGTAGGGATTGACTACACTGACCTTTGTGCGTTACGAATTGGATATCTCCTTGTACAGGGCTTCAATACTAATGCCGTTTGTTTCTGTAGAAACTAGACTCAGAGAGGAATCTACACATATATGGAATGACTCCTAATTATCTCTGGTTAATTTACAATGATTTTCCAAAGTTGGAACAGGGGATCCAGAAACCGTTCTGGCCCTATTCCACAAGAACTTTAAAATCTGTTAACTTATAACTCATATGACCATTTCGTTTCTTCCATATGAAAGTAGATTCATCAAGGTACACTTACATAATTTATTTGCTATTTAATACCATTCCTACTATTTTAGTGATTTTTCACATCCACGTCACTGCTGCTGTCAGCATCTGCCTTTAGTAGGCTTTACCTATTTCATACTTTCCATGATTCAATTGCCCTTTTTACATACATAGCACAAAGTGTGATCATGATTAACCATTCCAATGGCTAATCGTTTCAAAATAATTCCATACCTCATAAGGGTCAACATACAAACGATTATAGTTCTATGCTAAAACGATATAAGCCATTTTCGCATGGCTATCCAAGTTTACACAAACCGGAAGGTACATGACCTTCAACAAAGGATGGTCCTATACATGCCATTTCAAAGTTCAACCAAAATTTGTACCAAAATGGGGCTTCAATAGTGTGGATGACTTCATTGCTTTGATCCCGAATCCGATAGCTAACGAGCGAAACCTATAAAACAGAGAGCCAAAGCAGCGGGGTAAGCATTTTAATGCTTAGTAAGTCTCAAGCAATGAAATCAGCTTTGACTAAGGTATTTTATTCACATGGCTAATTAAACCACTTTACTAATTCACATTCCCATACTCATACTTATTTCACATCACCGACCCTTAGGTTCATACACAAAAGAACAACTTAGCCCAAGGCGGTAGCTCGTTTATCAACCTAGCGATACTTACTTGTAAGAATTCAATTAGTACAAGCACATACAAACATACCTCATTGCTGGAATTTTCACAAGTGTATAAGCTGAAATTTTCACAGCAAGATTGCTCACTTCGAATCACATACTTTCGGATTTAACCGGATATAGCGACTCAGACGATTGCCTTGGTCATAACCGGTTTGGTGACTTGCACAAAGGCCTTGGTCTTAGCCGGATATATCAACTCGCACGAATGCCTTGGTCTTAGCCGGATATATCAACTCGCATACGAATGCCTTGGTCTTAGCCGGATATATCAACTCGCACGAATGCCTTGGTCTTAGCCGGATATATCAACTCGCACGAATGCCTTGGTCTTAGCCGGATATATTTCCAATGTTCACTTACACATATATCAATATTCAAGACACGTCCATAGTTCATTTTCGTTACTAAAGCTCTAACACAAAATATTTATCAACCTTTACTATTTCGGCTCAATGGCCACACAAACAAGGAGCATAATTTTGATATAATTCAAGTAGGGTCATCACTCGAAGACTTACCTCGGATGTTGTCGAGCGATTTCGACGGCTATTCAACTACTTTTTCCTTCCCTTTATCGGATTTAGCTCCCTTTGCTCTTGAGCTAATTCACACAAATTTAACTTATTAAAATCTCATCATGATAGCTTATGGCGAATATGACAAGGAGTGTAAATGGTCATATGGCCATCCTTTAGCTCAAATACACAATGGTCATGCACATTTTACATCACAACAAGCAATTCAATACATTCAAACATCAACGTGAAGTTCAAAGTACTTGGCCCTTATATACATACATCCACATATTTAAGCTCAAGAATTTTAACATAACATCAAGTGCTCAAATTACTCATGTGGCCGATTACACATGGTCATAAATACACAAAATCAAAAATAATTTCAAGGTTTTCACACTATACATGTACTAGGCGAATGTACATGCAAATTTCACAACATTCTTCAACAAATTTCTTCTTTAAACAAACATATTTATCACTTTCTTCATAATCAAAATATCATGTGCAAACATATATACACATATAGGTGCATGGCGAATCTCAAGGTGTTCATAACCCTTTAAAACACAAATTTTACCAATCAAGTAACAAGCATAAATCATGCTCATGAATGCATCATGGCGAATACATCACAATCATACCCCATTGAACTTTGGTCATGGTTAAACAAAGAACTCAATGTCTTACTCAAGATTGCTACAAAGAAATTTCAAGAGTAGTCAATCCATCATTGCATGCATCATTAGCAAGCTTCACATTTAGCATGCAATGGCTTTAACACAATATCAACCTTGGCCAAATACCATTTTTCATGGCATAACAAGGATTTGAACCATGGCTAACATGCACATCAAGTTAGCAACCAAAACAAGCATGAATCTCATGACACAACCTCATACATACCTTAATCTTGATGCAAGTTTAGCCAAATCTCCTTCTAGATCTCTTCTAAACAAAGAAAATGAAGCAAAAAATCTCTTCTTCCTCTTAGGAATTTCGGCCAAAGGAAGGAGGGGAAAAGATGAACAATTTTTTTGTTTTTTTCTTTCTTAGTCTTTGCTCAAAGAAAGGATGAATGACAACTTTTTTTTTTTCTTTCTTTCTCTCTAGCTACGGCACCAAGGGGGGGCATCCATGCTCATTTTTTTTTTTTTTCATTTCTTAATTCTTTCTACATAATGCACTAACTAAACATGTTGGAAACATGTCCCCTTGCCCATAATCTAGACATGGCCGGCCACTCATTCAAAATAAATGGAGTATTTGACATGCAACTCCATTTATTTTGCTTCATTCCTTTATTAACCTCTTGAAATTAGCTACATATTTTTAAATCCTTTCACATGAGTCCTTTTTCTTTCAATTCACAATCAAATTAACTAAATCAAAGAATTCAAAATTCACACACGAGCACACACATATTATAGGCATCAAAATAAATTTTAAATTATTTTTATGCCTCGGTTTTGTGGTACCGAAACCACATTCCGACTAGGGTCAATTTTGGGCTGTCACACACAATATGTTAAAGTAATTAATATTAAATAACATGAGTATTTAAACTCACAAATACCTATTTAGACATTTCATCAACAACATACAAGGCAACAACCCAACTATTTTAACTTGCAACTACCATTTAGACATTTCATCTACAATGATAAAAGACAAAGCCAAATAATGCAAGTTGGTTCTAGTGTAACTAATCATGCTAATGTAAAAACACAGCTTACCTTTGGATCCCCATTGGTGATGGAAACAACTTCAATATCTCTAGGGCTAGAATGTGCATGAACTTGCTATTGAGCCATACTAAAAAACAAAAGTTAAGGTTAAAGCTAACATAAACAAAAGATATTGATTATAGAATAGTAGTCGGCAAAATTAATACAAGTATTTAGCACATTAAAATTAAAAAGAATGATTTTCTCATATTTTCATATAAGCATCATTTCAGATTCTAAAAAGTTGAGTGGATAGCCCCTAACCCAAGCCAATTTTGTCTCTCGATTGAAGAGCTCATTTAGGATAATATCATTTCCTAACTTATACTATCTTTCTATTAATTCAGGATAATTTAGCAAGGTAGAAGAAAGAGCACCAAAACTCACTCAACTGCTCTACATCCTACTATAAACCATGAATAACGCTATAAGAAAAATGCATCACTCTTCCCTTCATTTATGGTAAAACTAGAATGAATTCATGTGTTGATGAAAGTAAGAAATATCCCAAGGCATAAAGTCAAATTGGTGAGTACCATTAATTTAAAGCTGAGGACATCAATTATCATGTTAGCACAAACTTAGCCAAAGGTCAAACTATCTGTCCAATTAAGTTGCAACTCAGACAAAGTTGTGAAATTTTGAGCAGCTCTCTCAGCCCCAATTGCTATCTTATTTTTATTTACTTATAAAATAATTTTGTAATTAGATAATACCTGAAAAAGAAAAAAAAACAACAAATCGTGTAAGAAATTTAAGGAACGAATCACGGCCCAACTTATTGACAAGCAGACAACAAGATTTGCTTTAATTCATATTTTCATTTTATTTACTTGTTAATAAGTAAAAATAATAATACAAATTATATATTTTATTTACTCATTAATATACAGACAATGCATCAAATATTGAAATATGGATAGAAAACGCAAGTAATTATTATTAATACTTCTTTAATTAGATTTTTACTAAAATAAATGAGAAGTTTTATAGTATTGAACAACAATATATGTTTTTTCCCATGTCATGTGAATCTATTTAATGAGATTTATAGGTATGTAAGTTTCAATTAGCTAATAAATGAGAAGTTTAATTTCTCACATTTCAATAAGATTTGAGGACAAAAATATATATAATAAACTCAAATTTGGAGCTTTGCTTCACACAAATCAATCAAAAAAAAAAAGCTCCTATAATAGAAAAACAAATCCCAATTTTAATATATCTTCCTATACGGTCCTATGAACAAAGAAGATGAACTTTCAACTTTAAAGCTCGATGATTAATGGACTTCCCATACTCGACAACAACAATAGAAAAGTAAAACCAAATAAGTACCTCATCAATTTAAAACAATCTTAATACCAGATTTGTACTTGAAATTAACATTAGAATTTTGAAATTAATAATATTAAAACCATTAACAATGGGTGCTGAATTAATGAAGGTGGGCTGGTTAGAACTAATGGCAAGAGAAGGAGGGTTGTAAGAGGAGGAAGAAGAAGAAAAGGAAAATGGATTGTGTCTTAAAATAATGAAAGATATTTTTCACTTAAATTTTCTATTTTTCCCCCTTCTTAACCAACCAAATAGAAACTGAAGTTGCAACAAAATGCACTAGAAAACAATAAAAAACACTCACCTTGCTCACGTTATCCAACCACAAAATTCCTAAATAAAATAGTCCCAACTATAAAGATAGAAAAATTTAAACTTAAATATAAAAAATGAAAAAAGAAAAGAAAAGGTTAACTAACCTTATACTTATGCAGGCTTTCTGTGTATTACTTTATTGTATGAAAGCTACCGAATCGA
Source organism: Gossypium arboreum (assembly GCF_025698485.1). Lineage (NCBI taxonomy): Eukaryota > Viridiplantae > Streptophyta > Magnoliopsida > Malvales > Malvaceae > Gossypium > Gossypium arboreum. The sequence goes on from NC_069080.1 coordinate 59,373,454, forward strand.
AGATGATGAGAAACAAAAAATTTGCCAATGATGGAGTCCTTTTACAAGATGAATAGAGGTGAGAGAGTGAACATTTGGATAAAGTGAGAGGTTTGGTCTTCCACTCCTTCTTGTGTAATGGGATAAAGCCTTCTTTTTCAATTGACTAACTTAACATTTTCCGTTGACTTGAAAAACTAGATTAACAAACTTGAATGAGCTAAACCCAAATTAACTCGACCAAAAATAACTTAAAATTCAAAATGATTAAAAAAATAAAATTCGAATTTACCCTAAACAATTCATAATACCATAACTTCATAACTCGATTAACAAACTTGAATGAGCTAAACCCAAATTTGCTTGACCAAAAAAAACTTAAAATTCAAAATGATTAAAAAAGTTTAAAATCCGAATTTACCCTAAACAATTCATAATACCATAACTTCATAACTCGATTAACAAACCTGAATGAGCTAAACCCAAATTGGCTCGATCAAAAATAACTTAAAATTCAAAATGATTAAAAAAATTAAAATCCGAATTTACCTTATACAATTCATTATACCATAACTTCATAACTCGATTAACAAACTTGAATGAGCTAAACCCAAATTGACTCGACCAAAAATAACTTAAAATTCAAAATGATTAAAAAAAAGTTTAAAATTCGAATTTACCCTAAACAATTCATAATACCATAACTTCATAACTCGATTAACAAACTTGAATGAGCTAAACCCAAAATGACTCGATCAAAAGAAACTTAAAATTCAAAATGATTAAAAAAAGTTTAAAATAAAAATTTACCCTAAACAATTCATAATACCATAACTTCATCATTAAGTGTTAGGTGTATTTTTTTTTTTTTTGGAAAAATCTCATTATAGGTTCTAATCATATCTATTCCTTTTAACACAATACTTAAAACTACCTAAAGTCCCTCCCAACCCATAAATAGGAGGATAATGTGCTTCAGCCTATTCGAACCCACGTCCTCCTAAATTGACAACAATACTTATATCGATTAAGCTAAGACTCAATCGGCAACTTTAAATTTCTTTAAATAAAAGTAAAGTACTAAATTACAAATGTTCGAAGAATATTCCCCAAGTATTTTGGGCATGTTCTTCATATCAAACGTTGCTCTAGATCATATAATCCATTGAGAAAATGCAAAGTGTCGGGCTCGAAATTGCAGCTCCAAATATATGACCCCTATTGAACACTAGCTTCAAAGAGAAAGCATTTATCAAAAGTTCAGAATTTATTGAACAATTCGATCCTTTTTACAAAATTTCATTAATGCATTAAGGTTCCATCCAAAGAGAATAACAAAGATATTCTTTTCTTGCCCTAATTTTTTACCTTTTAACCAAATAAATAAAATAATAACAATAATATATATTTCCTCAAAATAAATACTATACATTAGATGGATAACTTCTATCAACACGATTGTTTTACAAAATAACAAATTCTTTGTAGCCTATTAACAAATAATAAGATTCGCGAACTTAATATCTATAATCTTTAATATTTTAATTTAAATATTTCAATCAAAACATTTTTTTAATGTCAATCATTTCGAATATATTTGTTACATAAATTAATTTACCAATTTAAGTGTTTTCTTAGGCATACTATTGGACAAAACCAACTCTTATTTAAGTGTTGTCTTAGGCATGCATATCCAACCCTTATACATAGAGTTGGCCAAAGCATATGTTGGCAAGTCTATCCCAACACTTAGGAAAGTGTTGGCATAGTGTTGGACAAAGCCGACTCTTATTTAAGCGTTGCCTTAGGCATGTATATCCCAACCCTTATACAAAGTTGGCCAAAAGGGTATGTCGACTAGGCTGTCCCAATAATTAGGAAAGTGTCGACCCAAAAGTGTCGGCATAGTGTCGGATAAAGCTGACTCTTATTTAAGCGTTGCCTTAAGCAAGCATATCCTAACCATTATACAAAGAGTTGGCCAAAGCGTACGTCGGCAAGTCTATCCCAACACTTAGGAAAGTGTCATTTTAGGACTGGACAAAGCCAACTCTTATTTAAGCATGCCTTAGGCATGCATACCTCAACCTTCATACAAAGAGTTGGCCAAAACGTATGTTGGCAAGTCTATCTGAACACTTAGGAAAGTGTCGCCCTAGAAGTGTTGTCTTAGGACTAGACAAAGCCAATTCTTATTTAAGCATTGTCTTAGGCATGCATATCACAACCCTTATACAAAGAGTTAGCCAAAGCGTATGTTGGCAAGTTTATCCCAACACTTAGGAAAGTGTCACCCCAAAAGTGTCTTCTTAGGACTAAACAAAGCCAACTCTTATTTAAGTGTTGCCTTAGACATGCATATCCCAACCCATATACAAAAAGTTGGCCAAAGCGTATGTTGGCAAGTCTATCCCAACACTTAGGAAAGTGTCACCCCAAAAGTGTCATCTTAGGCTTATTTAAGCGTTGCCTTAGACATGCATATCCCAACCCTTATACAAAAAGTTGGCCAAAGCGTATGTTGGTAAGTTTATCCCAACACTTAATAAAGTGTTGCCCCAAAAGTATTGTCTTATGACAGTTTTGTTGTAATGGTAATAGTACAATATTTTAAAATATTATTTGTGTATAATGTTTAATGGGACATATTGTAAAATCATAATTTTACTTTTCAATTCTAATTGTTTTAATCACTACAAAGTCGATATAATAAATTTTTTCAATTATAAAATAAATGTTGTATATGTATATTTCTTGTAATAACACCTCCTTGTTGACCACCTTTTTCATGTTTTTCTTGTCTAACTTGACTAAAAGTTTTGATGAAGATATTGCAACCCCTCTAAATAATGCAACATATAGTTTCCCATTAGATAAAACATTGGTATTGTTCGGCCTTGTGCTTTGTTATTAGTCATAGCAAAACAAAGATGTATTGGAAATGTTTTTCGCTTAAACTAAAAAAGGATATCCTTCATTTTCTGCAAGTGAGAGTGGAATTCTTGGAAAAGGACTTGTTTTAGAGCATGTTGACCAATTATTATCTCAACGTGCTTTACATAATTATCGAAACGTTTGCAAACCATTCCTGTTCCATTGCACAAGCTATTTGATAGGTCCAATTTTCTTAAAAGTATTATCGGGCAATTGACTTTTAAGACCAATTTGTGTGGAGGCAAACCATTTGGTAGAAGTGTATTCAAGAATTCTTCTAGATAACTATTATTTGTATCATCCACAACTTGGTCGAAACTACTGAATGTTTTACTCTCACCTAGGAACATGCTCATCTTCTCATTGATTTTCTCTACATAGTCATTTGTCATTATTGAGCTAAAATTGAATTTTCATTCAACTATAGCAAAACATCTATCAAAGCATCTTCATATGCTTTTTCACTTTCATATCTTATCACCATTTTTTCTGGCAAAAGAATCAAGTCATCATGTATTGTAGGTTGAATTCTGTTACCAACTCGAAGGAGGAATTCACCAAACGCTTTATCTTCGTTAGCTCTCATGTTCTTTATTAACATGAATATCTCTATTTTTTGCCAAAGAAACGATTTCACCTAACTATAATTAACTGTTTGAAATCTTGTCGCTTGTGGCACAACTGGTAAAACTTGTGACAATCTACTCCAAACACTGTTACTTTTTCACCAAACGGTTCTGAATTACTCATAATGTCCTTTAAAGTTCTATCAACTGATTCTATATCAAAAAAAAAATTTCATTGGTGTTTCATCCCATATTAGTGATGCTCATCGTATCAATTCTGCTTTAGCACTTTGTTTGGATGTCAAAGGATTAATTACCTATCATTAACAATGATAATTTCTCCTTTTACCCATATTGCTTGCCAATAATATCTAGAAAAAAAACACAAAGTAAATAATAAAATATCATAAATTATAGAAAATAAAAGTATATATTTAATACTAAGTGAAAATTAAAATTTTATCGATTTGTTTGCCCATATACTCTGTTAGATCATCAAAAGAAACAAAACCATAAAACAAAAAGACTTTTGTGAATGAGAGAAATTATAAAAGTCATATTAATATATTATGAACACTATTAGTCTCATCATAAAGATTTCTTTATATGTACTCCTCCTTTATCAAGAACTTGAAATATATTAATATATTATATCATTAACACATTTATGAATTACGGATATTAAAAGAGATTAATTTTGAAAAACTTAAAAGAGTCCCTACACATTAATACTAACTGTCACGATGCTTATTCCTATATTATTTCAAGTAATATTATTATAATTAGGAATCACATTTGATGCATTTTGCCTCATATAATATCTCATCATTAAATTAAACACAATATATGGAAGATATATAAATAAATATAAATAATTTTATTTAAGCATTAATTAATAATTATTATAAATGAATATTAATAACTCTCGAATTTAGGATCTTGTTGTTAGAATATTGAGTTTAAAAGTTTAGGATATTGGATCTACCCTTTAATGGGCCTCTGAATCTGAGATGATTAATTATTGGGATCGCTCTAGTAGATACATTGAAAAATTAAAAACTTTAGTTTTATTATTTCTTTATAATTAATTATTATTTAGTCATATTTAAATAAAACTATTAGTATTTATTTATAAGTCCTCTATTTTTTGTTTTATTTAATATTGATGTGTCATGTTGTTACTTACCGATAGTGCATGAGATTTATGCACTGACAATATATTGAATAGTCTTCCTTATAAATATATATTATAAAAATATTTAAATTTTGATTAATTATTTTAAATTAAATTATAATTATATTTAGATCACAATTTAGTAATATGATAGAAAAATAGGATATTATTATTGTCTCAAAAGGTTTTTGAAAATCGGTGTTTATATCTATTATGGATAGATTTTAAATTATACGTAAAAAATCTAAACCACGAATACACTTTTTTTTTTCTTTGGAATACTAGCATGATATATGCTAGAAGAGTTGGTTTGCGAGGGTTACAATATTTATAGACGCATCAAATTAACGACGACACATTTTATCCCAACCCAATTTTAAAATTCGAAAAACTGTTTATTAATTAACACAAAGTGGGTAGAATCATTTGCATGAAACAGTGACATATGTATAGGAAATTGACCATAAATCTAAATAATGTTAATTTCAAAAATAAAATAAGATTCTTTTATGTATTTTCACTTAAAAGTATAATTATTTATATTTTTAAACCATTTCTTTAATAAATTTACTCTTATCATTTTTTTAGTTAGTAAAAAGAAAATTATCCATCCTTTTTACTTGAAAAACTTTCTTTCTTTTTAATGCATTATTATTCTTAAAAGAAAAAACATTAACCTACAAGTGCCGAATTCATTTTTTCCCCCACTATCTAAAAAAGTGTGCCATCATTTTCATGAAACTTATTGATAGATGATGTTCTTTTTCACTTCAATGATACAAACTCTCACCTCTTTGGTTTAAATTTTGAATGATGAGAGGGGATGGGAGGGTTTCAAATTCTTTTGAATCCTTTATCTTTCTCAATCAAATAGAAAACATACAACTCCATATCACCAATAACAAAAGTTAGGATTTTGGGAAGCTTTTTTAAAGAAACCCTTTGTAACGTATAAAAAGCCTTCTTGTATATCCTCACCCCCCCCCCCCTTCAGAATAAGAGAAAAATTCAAATGATTAGCCATGAAATGTTGGGAGAGGGCAGGCCTTGAGAGAGAAGAGATGGGGTTTGTTCATGTGACCTGTGGGACTTGTTTTAGCATCATGGTGGCCCATATGCCCAGTGAATATAGCATAGGCAGCCTTTGCTCTTTAGCAATGATGGCTAATTCCCTCTTCCCGCCTCTCACCTACGTCAAAGCCTGAAAAGTGTGAACAGTGTGACTAACTTGCAAACAGTCTCACACACTGTCCTCTTAAAGTAGCCTCTGCATATTTGAGCAATTGAGCTGGAACTCTAAAGGAGTTGCACAACTTCTGGCATCCGCATCCCATCCTCACTTGAAAGTTGAAACCATTCCCTCATGCATTTGGAAAAGCATATACTCAAGATTTTCAAGAATGGAACAAGACAAACTTTCATATCTAAAGAATAATAGTATGATATTCTCTACCACATTGTTTATATTATAAAGTTTTAGAACCTTATTTGAATTTTAAGTAATGGAGTTTTCTTTTTGACCTCAAATTTGACAGCATTGGGTTCTCAATGCCTTCCTCAATGGGATGTTTTTAAAAATATAGGAAGATATTTTGTTATCATTTCACATAATTATTGGATGGATCTTTGCGTCACTTTTTTCAAGTGGTCCACTTCTCTTTTTAAAGAGTAAAAATAAAATGGCTTAAGACTCCATCATAATGGTGCTTGATAAAGTTTTATTTTTATTCTTTTGAGTTTCACAGTTAAGTTTCTAGTGTTGAAAAATCAAATAAGGTAAGTGTTGAAAAGTCAAAAATGGTGGGAGGTGCAATTGGCACCGAAAGAAAAAAAAGGTGGCAAGTTGTTTAAAGTTGAAAGGAATAATTGCAATTTTGGTCCCTAATTTTTTTAGGCCATTTGCAAGTTAGTCCCTAAACCTCAACTATAAATAGGCCTAACCATTTCTCATTTCAACCATCCCAACCAATCTTTCTCTCTTAGTTTTCTCTCTTCTCCCATTTGAGAATTCTTAAAGAATTCTATTTGTTCGTAATATTTTGGAGATAGTAAAGTTATCATCCGGTGTTAGTGCCCGAGGACGTAGGTATAATTTACGAACCTCGTTAAAATTCTTGTGTTCTTTCTTGTCCTATTTTTCTTTCAATATTTGAGGGTATAATAGTAGTATTTAATTGTCCTATTAAATTACGATAGAAGGAATATTCGACTAAGGAAAGACTTGGTATTTAAGAGATCCTTGTGATCCACCTCTCTTCCCAGGAATTGAACTTTGTGTGATTTTTAGTACAATAATTTACACGCTTGACCTATTGAAACAACAAGTGGTATCAAGAGCCAAGGTTAATCGTAGTATGCTCTGTGGTTGCGCTTTAAACGATCTTCCACATCGAAAAAGATTTCCTTAGGTATATTGAAAGATTATGGAGAAAAAGGTCGATGTAGGAGCTTCAACATCGCTCTATGTGGACAAGACCGACAATTGCAAATGCAAGATTGGCCGTGGAGATCTTTGATGGCACGGGCCATTTTGGTATGTGGCAAAGTGAGGTTCTAGATGCCCTTTTCAGCGAGGTCTAGACATTGCCATTGATGAAGAGAAACCAGATGATGTACAGAGAAAGATTGGAAGGCGATCAATCGGTTGGCATGTGGCACAATTCGATCATGCCTTTCTCGAGAGCAGAGGTATGCTTTTTCAAAGGAGACTTCGCAAATAAGTTGTGGGTGGCACTTGAAGAAAAATTTTGAAGAAAAATAGTCAAAATAAGCTCCACTTGAAGAAAAGACTGCTTTCGCTTCACTTACGTCCCAGGTACCACAATGAATGATCACATCACCAAATTTAATCAGTTAGTCACTGATTTGCTAAATATGGATGAGACATTCAAAGATGAAGATTTGGCTTTGATCTTTGTTGGGGTCACTTCACGAGGAGTTTGAGTTCCTAGAAACTACTCTACTTCATGGCGAGTGATATATCTCTGAGCGAAATCATGCGGCCTTATACGATTATGAACAGAGAAAGAAGAACAAACAGAAAAACTCAATCAGAGATACAGAAGCTTTAGTAGTCCGAGGTCGTTCATACACTCGGAAGAAAACTCAGAAGGGGAGATCAAAGTCAAAATCCAGACTCGGGAAAGATGAATGTGCCTTTTGTCATGAGAAAGGCCACTGGAAGAAAAATTGTCCAAAGCTGAAGAATAAGGGAAAAGCTGCTGTAGATGCTTGTGTTGTAAAGCATGATACCAGTGACTCTGAACTATCACTGGTTGCATCATCATCGTCATTCCATTCAGATGAGTGGATATTGGATTCGGGTTGTACCTATCATATGTCCCCTAACCAGGAGTGGTTCTCTGATTTAGTAGAACTAAATGGAGGAGTTGTTTATATGGGCAATGACAATGCCTGTAAAACTGTTGGGATAGGTTCAATCCAATTAAAGAATCAAGATGGATCAACTAGAGTTCTAACTGATGTTCGGTACGTGCCCAGTTTGAAGAAAAATCTAATCTCATTGGGAGCCTTGGAATCCAATGGTTCAGTTGTTACTATGAGAGATGGGGTTTTGAAAATGACATCTGGCGCACTTGTGATATTGAAGGGCATCAGGAAAAATAACTTGTATTACTACCAAGGTAGTACAGTTATTGGAGCAGTCGCTGCAGTTTCTGGCAACAAAGAATTGGACTCAATGCAGTTGTGGCATATGAAGTTGGGATATGCCAGCGAAAAATCCTTGCAAATTCTGGCAAAGCAAGGATTGTTGAAAGGTGCAAAGGCTTGCAAATTAAAATTTTACGAGCATTGTGTTCGGGAAAGTAAAAGAGAGTGAAATTCAAGCTCGCTATCCATAATACAAAAGGTATTTTGGAATATGTTCACTCGAGATGTGTGGGGCCTTCCAAAACACTTTCGTTGGGAGGAAAACACTACTTTGTTACTTTTGTTGATGACTTTTCCGAAGAGTTTGGGTGTATACCATGAAAACTAAAGATGAAGTGCTTGGAGTTTTTCTTAAATGGAAAACTATGATCGAAAACCGACCGGCAAGAAAATCAAGCGGCTTAGGATGCACAATGGAGGGAATATAAAGTGATCCGTTCTTCGATGTGTGCTAAGAGTATGGTATTGTTCGACACTTCACGCTTAGGGATACACCACAGAGAATGGAGTGGCAGAGCGTATGAATCGAACATTCTTTGGAGAAAGTTCGATGTATGTTGTCCAATCTTTGGGTTGGGCAAGCAATTTTGGTCGAGGTGTGACATACGCTGCCATCTTGTTAATCGTTTGCCATCATCGCATTAGAAAGAAAAACTCCTATGGAGGTATGGTCCGGAAAACCGCTCTGATTATGATTCCTTACATGTGTTTGGATCCACCGCATATTACCATGTGAATGAGTCAAAGTTAGATCCGAGGGCAAAGAAAGCTTTCTTTATGGGAATCACTTCGGAGTGAAGGGATTTCGTCTTTGGTGCTTAAGCACAAAGAAAATGATCTGTGAGAGATGTTACCTTTGATGAATCGCCACATTGAAAAAGGTAGCGAGATGAAGATATTCAGACAAGTGATACTCCACAAGCGGTGGAGTGTACTCCAAAACAGGTGGAGTTTGAGCAGATGGGGATTTGCCCAGTTAATAAGTCTAATTCTCCAGCCACAATGGAGGAATTAGAGGTTGAAGAGGTTCTGACCCAAGAACCATTAAGTACACCAGAACCAGTTGCAGTTGCAAGGCCAAGGAGAGAAATTCGTAAACCTGCCGATTCTCGATATGGTGGCCTCACCCTTCCGTTGTTGATGATGATATTCCTATCACTTATCAAGAAGCAATGCAAAGCTTAGAAAGTGATAAATGGAAAAGCGCCATGGATGAAGAAATGCAATCTCTCCTGAAGAACAATACTTGGGAGTTGGCGCAATTACCGAAAGGTAAAAGGGCAATCGGATGCAAGTGGGTATTCGCAAAGAAAGATGGATCTCCTAGTAAGAAAGATGTTCGCTACAAGGCAAGGTTGGTAGCTAAAGGCTACGCTCAGAAGGAGGGAATTGACTACAATGATGTATTTTCCCCTATTGTGAAGCATTCCTCCATTAGAATTTTGTTGGCCTTGGTAGCACAGTTGAATTTGGAGCTAGTTCAACTTGATGTTAAGACGGCTTTCTTGCATGGTGAGTTAGAAGAGGAGATCTATATGACTCACCGAAGGATACATGATGCTGGTGGTAGAAATTGGGTTTGTAAGTGAACAAATCGCTATATGGATTGAAGCAATCCCAGACAAGTGGTACAAGCGATTTGATAGCTTTATGAAAAGGCGAAATACACAAGAAGCAAATATGACAATTGTGTGTATTTGCGAAGTTTATGACGGATCTTTCATTTATCTACTCTTGTATGTTGATGATATGTTAATCGCTCAAGAGCCAAAAGAGATAGATAAGTGAAGGCTCGGTTGAATCAAGAGTTCGAGATGAAAGATCTAGGTGAGGCCAAGAAGATTCTCGGCATGGAGATAAGTAGAGATAGACAGAGAGGCAAGCTTTGTTTGAATCAGAAGCAATATCTGAAAAAGTAATTACAATGTTTTGGTGTAAATGAAAACACTAAACATGTAAGTACCCCACTTGCTTCTCATTTGAAACTTAGTGCTCAATTATCTCTGAAAACTGAAGAAGAAAGAGAATATATGGCAAAAGTCCCATATGCTAATGCAGTTGGGAGTTTGATGTATGCGATGGTGTGTACGCTGGCCGACATTTCACAAGTCGTTGGAGTTGTGAGCGGTATATGCATGATCCTCGAAAAGGACATTGGCAAGTCAGAAAATGGATTCTACGGTATCTTCGAAAAACCGTAGATGTTGGTTTAGTTTTTGAGCAGGATGAAGCACTTGGTCAGTTTGTAGTTGGATATGTTGATTCCGACTTTGCTGGTGATTTAGATAAATGTCGTTCAACTACGGGGTATCTGTTTACTCTTGCTAAAGCCCCAGTGAGTTGGAAGTCTACCTTACAGCTCTGATGGTGTGTCTACTACAAAGCGAAATATATAGCGATTCTGAAGTCATTAAGGAGGCTATTTGGCTTAATGGATTGTTGAAAGACTTGGGAGTTGTTCAAAGTCACATTAGTCTATATTGTGACAGTCAGAGCGCTATTCATTTAGCGAAAAATCAAGTCTATCATTCAAGAACCAAGCATATCGACGTAAGATATCACTTTGTGCGGAAGTCTTTGAAAAGGAAAATTCTACTTCAGAAGATTCCGACAGCAGATAATCCCGCAGATATGATGACCAAGGTGGTAACAACAATCAAGTTTAATCATTGTTTGAACTCGATTAACATCCTGAGAATTTGAGCACCTTCAGGTGTATGGCGCTCAAGAGCGCATTTGAAGGCACTACAAAAGATGGCTTTATCGAATTTGGGGAGTTGAAGGAAATGTGTGAAGATGTGATTATCCTAATCAAATCTTCAAGGTGGAGATTGTTGAAAAATCAAATAAGGTAAGTGTTGAAAAGTCAAAAATGGTGGGAGGTGCAATTGGCACCGAAAGAAAAAAAAGTTGGCAAGTTGTTTAAAGTTGAAAGGGATAATTGCAATTTTGGTCCCTAATTTTTTTAGGCCATTTGCAAGTTAGTCCCTAAACCTCAACTATAAATAGGCCTAACCATTTCTCATTTCAACCATCCCAACCAATCTTTCTCTCTTAGTTTTCTCTCTTCTCCCATTTGAGAATTCTTAAAGAATTCTATTTGTTCGTAATATTTTGGAGATAGTAAAGTTATCATCCGGTGTTAGTGCCCGAGGCGTAGGTATAATTTACGAACCTCGTTAAAATTCTTGTGTTCTTTCTTGTCCTATTTTTCTTTCAATATTTGAGGGTATAATAGTAGTATTTAATTGTCCTATTAAATTACGATAGAAGGAATATTCTGACTAAAGAAAAACTTGGTATTTAAGAGATCCTTGTGATCCACCTCTCTTCCCTGGGAATTGAACTTTGTGTGATTTTTTAGTACAATAATTTACACGCTTCTGACCCTATTGAAACAACATCTAGAGTTATCTTGAGAGGGCTCTCTAGATCTTAAGGACTTGAATTTGTAGGCAAGGCATGCTCCAAAACCATCTTTGTGGCAGATAGATTGGGGCTTGAAAAGTTATCTCGTACATAATTCTATATGCTTGTTTTGGTCAATCGGTCAAATTGATATCAAACATCGCACATGGTTTCAGCTTAATTTGGGATGACAATTCAACAAAATTTCAGTTCCATCAGTAGATGAGTATAGTAAGTTAGGCTAGAGATGTTGATTTTATTTTTATATTGTTTTTTATGTTTTCAATAAATATTCATCTATATTTATGAGAAAATTATTTTATAGACTCTTCTCACCACATCGTTCATGGTTTCTTTTCAATTATTTAATATCATTTCAACAAAATTTTCATGTCATTGACACATAATTTTAATAATTCTTTTACCTTGAATCATGAACCCTGATCCCTAAACCCCAAATCTTACCTTGAACCCCAAACTCAAACTATAAATCTTAAATCCCAAATCTTAAACCACAAATACTAAATCTTAAACTCCAAACTTAAACCCTAAATTTAAATATTGGATTCGGGATTTAGGTTCGAGATTCAACCTCATACCCAAGGTTCGGGTTCGAAGTTCGAATTTGAGATTTAGAGTTTAAGGCATAGAGTTTGAGGTTTAGGATTTGGGTTCAATGTCAAGGCTTAAGGTGTGGGATTCAAGGTTCTGGGTGAAAAAATTATCAAATTATGTGTCAGTAATATGAAAAAAATTATTAAAATGTTGTTAAATAATTGAAAAGAGACCATAAATGATATATTAAAAAAAGTCCAAAAATAATTTATCCATATTTAAACATTTAAAACAACAATGAATATAAACATTAAAAAAATATTATTCGTAAATCTAATACGAATTTGAGTAAGCAATTCAAACTTGGAAAAAATATATTGCAAGATAATATTAAATTTTTGAACTAAAAAAAAAAAACCTTCGCAATATACCAAGTCTCCTATTGTATTTCTTAGTGGAACGTCTACACTACAAATGGAATCTATGTTTTGGAAGAAAATCACTTCTCATTATTGAACATCAGTAAAGTAGACGGAACTTGGGTTGTTGTTATGTCCTAAGAGGTTATCACAAATTCTAGTGATGGATCCACCCCTTTCAAGTATTCATTGTCCTTTTCATTATGCATCATAATAAAACCTTCTTCCATTACCAACAACAATAAAAATTCAATAACAAAACACATTCGCCCAAAAGTTAAAAAGTTAAAATTTATTTTGAAACTTTTTTAAACTATAAAATATATAATATTATTCAAAAATCACATCTAGAATAAACCTAAGCAAATAGATAACTTAACATTCATTTGTCTAAATTAATTTTAGATATTTTAAATAATTTTAATAATTTTAAAAAGTTAAGTTTTTTTATTTGTTGACATGATAAAATGTCACATAATTATCAATTACACGTAGCATGTCACGTTTCATCTTTTTGTGTAGTCATTTGCATCATCAGTAATATGTCGTGATCAACACAGTTAACTTTAATGCAAGTGACTTAATTGATTTTTTTTAGTTGATAAAAACTCATCTAGGTGAAAATTTTTTTATGAATGTCCTTTTATGATTTTATATAAAATCTATAAAAATAATTTAAACTTAAAATAAATTTAAAATATTAAGTTATTTTTATTCTGATTTTCGGAGTTAAGGTTTTTTGTTAGATTATTTTACTGGATGGCTTTAGGTGCTACATACTCGTACATTTCTTCTTTTTAATAAAGTGCTTTCCCTTTAGGAAAAACCCTCAGTTTTTTTCTTCCAATTAAAGTTTATTGATGTAATATATATATATATATTAAATATATCTTTTATATAATCTTTTCACTTACCCCGTAAATGAAGTGAAAAAGTTTTTTGGAATGAAAGGACGAGATTGAGTTATATATATTTTAAATGTTAAAATATAATTTTATTATTGCATTAGTATATATTTTATAATTTTAGAAGAATTAAATTAAAATTTTATTATTTTTAAAATTAAATTATAATTTTATTATTTATTAACTTAAAATTGTTATCAACTTTAAGGGATTAAAAGCTTACCTTTTCATTTTAAAAGACCAAGAACCTTACCTACCTGTCCTACTCACAGTTATCTTGTAGCCTTTTATTTTTTATTTTTTTATATAAGTGTAGTATCACGATTCTTAATATTTATTTTTTGATACGATGCCTAGAACTATTTATAGTCACTCTTTAACCTTTAAATAAATGGATAATACACTTTAATGCACAGAAATCTATATCCTTTTACATTAGTAATAATACCGATACTAATTGAGCCAAAATTCAATCAATTAAATATGTCAGTAATCTAATACATATTATTAGTGTTTAAATATATTGGGTTGTATTCATTATTTTACTTCATTTAAATTAGCAAACTATGCCAGATGCCATAATGGTGGGAGGTGATGTTATGATGCCCACATTGTCTACCACTACTTCTTTTTGAACTGTCGGAACAATTGCAAAAGGCAAATCCTTCCTTATTCACACGTTTCATTGTCTCAAAATCCTCCTACCTCCCACGAGTTTAAGATTATGCTACAAAATCTAGGTATTTTGACTTAACCATGAAATTTGGATTTTAATGTATCATGGCACAAGCTTATGGAAAAATTTTAATGGGCAACAATATATTACAATAATATTTCATTATTATAACAAAGGCATTATTTGATTTTTTTTTCCAAGTGACATGATTTGATTTAATTATTATAATTTTGATGGCATTTTGTAATGAGCAAAACTGTTTGTTTAGAAACCTCTCAAAAGTTCAATCAAGATGAAATTGTTACCAAATCGACAAGGAAGCCCTAGGATAGATTCAAGTATGGCTGGCAGACACCAAACCGAAAAAATGTGCCTGCCCAATATTAACGTAGCATTCGAAATTGAAATTTGTATTTAGTTCGTCATTTTCAAATTTTTTATTTGAGAATTAAAACATTTAAAATTCAAGATTTTGATTTAATTCAAATTTATTATTTAAATAAATCAAATTTAGATTTAGATTTTAATTAATTTTAAGCTTTAAAAATATTTTTTAAAAATTAATTATTTAAGAGGATTTTAAATATTGCTATTTGAATTGAAATGGACGGTTGAATTTTTCGGTTGATTGGATGGTTGAATCGATTGAGTCATTTTTTAATATTCTTATATTTATGAAGTTTAATTATTTATTTAATAGAATTGGACGAATCGATCAAATCGATTAGGCCAGTCAAAATCGATCGAACAGGTCAAATTGATTAAACTTATTGGCAGGGACGAAGCCAAGGGGGCTGACATGGGCCCCGACCCCCCTAAAATGTAAAATTACATTTTAGGCCCTTAAAATTTTTTAAAAATTTTAAATTAGTAAATGTAAAATTACACTTTGACCCCCCTTAAAATTATAAAAATTTGATTTAATCCTTTACAAATTATAAAGATATAAACTATAAAAAATTAAAATTCCATCCGCCCCCCAAAAAAAAATTTCTGGCTTCGTCCCTACTTATTGGACCAGGAAATTGGTGGCCTACTTATGGAAATTATAAATTAAACACAAGGGGTTTATAAATTAAAATTGTGGAAATTATATTAAATGCGTGAAACCTCGTCACTGTTTTCAAAAATGGATCAGACAGGCTAGTCAAATCGATTGGATTCGAAATCGATCGGGGTACCAATCTAGAATAAGGGGTTATATTGATTGACTCCTAAACTGATTGAATCAATCAGACCGACTGAACCAATTTTTATCTATTTTTATTTTTTTAATTTTTAATAATTTATTTAATTGAACTGATTGGATCAGTTGAGCCGAGAACTAATGGTTTGACCGGTCCGCCTATCAGTCCAGTTATGAAAGTCTTGAGCTTCATTGATGATATATTATAAGCAGAATTAATTTTTTATTGTTTGGGTTTTGAAGGAAGTGTGAAACAAGAGAGAACCAAAAAAAGTTCTCTTTTTTCTTTTTAATCAATCTTGGATTTTGAAAATTTCAAGTTTTAAAATGGATTTTACAATCTAAAATCTAACTCTTATGAAATTCGACATGGATTTGCTCAAATTCAAATCTAACTTTTTATTTGTTATCCAAATAAAGAATTTGAGTTTTCATATCCAAATCCAAATTTTTTACCCAAACCATGGTTTCCAAACATGCCATGTAACACCCTATACCAAACTCGATTGTTGGGTCCGAGCTACAGGACGCCACATTTGTCACTTGAGCGACTATGATCATTTCCATTCGAATTATACCCCTAGTTAATCAAATTCATTCAAACATGCATTAAACGTGTTAAACAATCATTATTGAGTCTTACACGAGCTTACGATAGCTCAAATACTAACCCACAGTCAAATAAAGACCAAAGTTAAAAATAAAATCTCAAAATATAGGGTTGGCATCGCAACGTGAGAGGGTTCCTTGTCATGACGTGACAAACTAACTTCGCGTTGTGGCTTAGTTCAATTCCTCGTCGCGATGGCATACTATTGACATCGCACCGTCACTTGCAATTCCTACAAATCTAATTTCTCAAACCTGCACTTTAAATGTATTTAACTTATATTCAAGCCATTACCACATTTTGACCAAATATATATAGTTCCTAAAGAACCATATTTGAGTTATACTACATATGTATTTAAAACATCACTCCTAAACATCATTTACTTTTATTCATCTAATCAATTCATTAACTAACATTACTTAACCTAGTAGGTACATGCCTTTTAACCAACAAAATGGTAGCTACACGAACATTATTGAGTTTGAGATCTTGACTGGATGCTGAAGTAAGTAATTGGGTTCTCATATTGAACCTAACCTATACACGGAAAACAAAACCTGCGCACTGAGCAATAAAGCTAAGCTGTATTGCTGTAATTCAAATCAAATGATATAAGCAATAATCAAAATGCATAAAATTTTAATTTTTATTCTATTAATCAATACAAGTGTATCTTATAACCAAATCTTGTTCAACACACATACATACATACACACATACATACATACACACATACATACATACATACATACACACACACACATACATACATACATACATACATACATACATACATACATACATACATACATACATACATACATACATACATACATACATACATACATACATACATACATACATACATACATACATACATACATACATACATACATACATACATACATACATACATACATACATACATACATGCATACATACATACATACATACATAAATTGTCCAATACTTCATATTATTATCACAATGCTAAACTGAGTTGTGAAAATACTTAACTTGTAACAAGCAATCATGTTTCATTACATAAACAAACATCAAATGATTCATTCCTTATCTTATCAAATTGGCTTTTCAGTTTATTAGCCTACTTGTAATGTTTTTTTGATACTACTCTTGATATCCTGTAACATCCAAATTTTAGCTTAATGAGAATGTGAAATTATATAAAAAAAAAATTAAGGGTTTAGCTAAGTGGTTGTTAATTTGAGGTCCCAAGTTCAAATCTCTTCCCTTGCAAAATAATTTAATTTTGTAAAATCCCTTGTTTTTAATATGTGTATCGTACATACCCTTGTAAATCTAGGTATAAATATTAATTTTACACAAAACAATCAGACTTTAATCCTTTTCTTCTCCACTTTATTCGTCCCTTTCTTTCTTTCCCTCTCCTTGGTTTCAATTTTTTCCTTCCTCCATTGTTGCTGTCACCCATAACCATCATCTAGCATCTTTTTCTTTTCCTTTTGCCACAATATTTTGCATCATCTCTTCCATCACTTTGCTACCATTTTTCCCTAATTAAATAGCCCCAAATCTGAAATCTTGAACCTCCAAGATCGATTCCTAGCGTTGCCTAGAAGTGCCATTGCTGCCCCTATTATCTAGCTTGTGTAAAATCTCTTTTACTTTTGATTTCTTGTTAAATTTTGATAAATAAAAGCCTAAATTTATAGATATGAAATTTGGGGGAAAATTTATTGATATGAAATTTGAGGGATTTTTAAGGATTTAATGGGTATTTTTTCATCTTTTTAATCAATTCCAAATATAGTTTTAACTCAACCCCAAATTGGTCATCGCAAGTGGTAGTGCGCAGGCCTATGGGTACGAAAAGGGGGCTATTTTTCTTTAATTCTTTCCCATATTTTTCCAGCATGATTTTGGGTTCTTATACCCCTACTAATCAGCCTTTAATCACATTTTAATTATGGAAAATTATTCTTGATCAATCGGCAATTCGGATCTGACAATTAAGGAAGCACAAGTGTGGGTAATCGTAAATATGTTTGTTGTTTCGACATAGATTTTGGGAAAAAGGTTATGGATTGATTAAATAAAGGATTTTAATCAAGATTAACTACTAATTTTCCAGTATTTAAATGTGTTAGTTGCTGACCTGAATGCTCCAAATTAAAAGTAAAGTCAAAATATGTTCGTGTTTACGATTCGCATAAAATAGTGTAAGAAATCTAACTAGTTTGAATTCGAAAAATATGAGTAATTGTGACGATTGGATCGAACCCATAAGTGGGTGTTTAGGGGCTGTTTAAGAGGTGTATTAATTGAGCTCTATACTTATTTTTCTTTAATTTAATTTAATTTAGGTCCATTTTAAAGTTTATTAAAGAAATCGCAATATTCGCTAGTGTGCTGCGAAAGAGCGTAAATAAGGTGTGTGACCTAAATTCCATAACTTGTTTGGTAATAATAATTATTCTGATTTAATTGATGTTTTAGCTTGCTGATTGGGCTGGCTTGGCTTAATAGCTAAGTAATTAAATTTGCAAGTGGCTAAATTAGGTACGTTTTGAGCCCTAACTATTTGGCATGGTAGCATTATTGCTAGTTTGACTGAATGATTGAATTATTGACATTTTCATGAATGTTTGGTTACTTTGATATGTGGTTGGGTTGTATGTATACATGATTATGAATTGAATGTTTGGTTACTTTGATATGTGGTTGGGTTGTATGTATACATGATTATGAATGAAATAAGGCTTATTCATTATATATTCGTACAAGTGATTTTTTATAATATGTTTGAAAGACTGCTATACGTGCACACAAAGACAAGTTGTAAATAAGTATGAAATTGTGATTTGTTGAATGATACCATTTTATTGGTAAATTGAAAGTTGGAATATTATTTCCATTCATTAAAAGTATTTGATAATTGAGGGCATATATTGAAAATTCCAATTAATGTGAAAGTATTGATTTTTTTGCAATGTATGAGATTGTATGACATATTGCATGTGCATTGGGTGAGTTATTTTGTGGTTGACGAAAGAATTCTGTGGAGTACTAGCAACATATTAAGTCGGTATTTATATGTAATCAGTGCACTGCACCTGGAGTACTGCGGGGATTGCTGATTTTATCGCATTATATGTTATTCAGCAGATTTTTTGCATTCATGTTATATAGTGGTTTCTACCACATCGAGCTTTGCTCGCATACGTTGGAGTTTGGCAGACAGGTTCTAAGGAACTCATGGTGTGTAGCGGATGGTTTGGGTAGGAACTCACATGTGCATTATGTCGTGATCATGTTACATATGAATGTTATTATTGATGTTGATTGTGCTATTTGGTTCTATGAGAAAATGTAATATGCTTGATTGTTTAGTCTCACACTAAGCTTGTTAAGCTCACCTTATTACTTCAACTTCTAAAGAAATGAACGAAATTAGGATCAGATTTGGTATGCGGACGTATGATAGACTTCAAACTCATTTTTAAGCCATTATTTTTATTTATATTATATTAAAAATTTCCTAGTATTATTTGGGTTCTGGACTGTGAAATTATTTGAGCTGCGGTTTGGGACTGTTTCTGTTTTGGAGTTTTCATGCATGCATGGTTTTCATATTTGGGATGAAATATTTATTATATGTTGGAATTGGAATGAGCATGTCACTTGGCAAAATTAATAGTTGAGAATTTTATTCATTTTACTGCTGCAAATAAGATAATCTAAATGTTTTCTTTCAAGGGCAATGTCGTGCAATGTTTTTTAAAAACCACGTCAGTTCTGCTAATCTGACTTAATAAAGGTTGATTTAATTAAATGAACATTTTTTCCAAAATTAAAAAAGGTAATCACTATTTTATTAAAAGAGAGTGTTTTGGAGGTTTCAAGTATCGATGGAGTAGGATCAATGCTTAGGTGTCCAATGTGACTTTCACGATTCGACCATAACGTCTAGGTCGAGTTTGGGAGGTTACATATCCAATGTTGTATATAAATGCATGCATTTCAAACTTACAATGTTTAATTATTTCCAAATATTATTATCTCATTCATGCACAATTTAACACTAGTCACATATCATTTATTATCATTATAATTAAGCTCATATGTTTACTTTCATTTTAACATTTTAATTATTTCCGAGCCTAATAGCTCTTCCATACTTATTCGACCCCAAGAGTTCGTTTTTGGTTATTCTGCATAGTGATAAATATCTCGATTCAATATCATTTCTTTACTTACAATATTTAACTAATTTAAACCTTTATGAATCTATTAACTTGTCACAGGCTCAGAATGGACACACAGATCCAACCAACACACCAATATGATTCGATAAGTCATAATAAACTATTAATTCATTTTATAACTCTTCTATTATTTTCCTCCTCCTCCTCCTCTCCATTCCACATTCTATATGTACATGTATTTATATAAAAATCTTTGGCCTTTAGTAATGCATGCTTATATGTAACATTAATTATTTTTTACTATTTACACATATACCTTTAACAAAGTTGTCTTCTTGAATAGGAATTACTATATTATTTATATATTGGCCTAAAAATTTGAAATTAAGATCCTATTTTATTTTTGAAATTATATTCAATGAATTTTTACTACAAAAATTTTAGAATTTTACTTAAGCCAAGTAACACAATTTTTTCAAATCTTCCTTGTTTCATTGCTAGGCGACTTTGACTATTCTTCACTAAAAATTAAATATATTTAAGTAAAAGTCTTGTATTATACTGCCATTTATTTCCATTGAAAATATATTCATTAAGCTTTTAGGAATATAAATTTAATCTCCTAAACATTTTTGTACAATGTATAATGATTTTTCAAAGCTAGAACAGGGGAGCCCAAGATCATTCTGACCTTATCTCATAAAAATTATTAAATCTCATAATATACAATTTCATTTCCTACACTGTTGCTTTTATACAAAACTAGACTCAATAATTTTTAATTTCATCTTTGAGTAAACCTGTAAACCGATTTTTGCAATTTTTGGTGAATTTTCAAATTTTTACTACTATTGCTATCCATATGTGTTGAGTGAAACATTTTGCTCATCCATGATTTGATTTAGTTAGTTCTTCTCATTTCATTATACAACATAAAACATTCCAACCAAATTCAATTTCAATTCATATAATCAATAAGTTATATAAATTTTTATTTTCGTTCGAATTAGTCCTCTAGTTTGATAATAAATCTCAAACGTAACATTCTAAACTCAAATAATCATTTTCAATTTACCTCGATATCGTACTTTGCAAAAAAATAAATAAATATATAACAAATATAATGATTCAAAATATAGAAATTCAAACAAAACATGAATTAGCTTAGTAAGTGTCATATGAACTTATTTGGCAAAATCAACAACAAACAAAACATCGAGGATTAATCTGTAATTTTTCCCTTTTTATGATTATCTTCCGATTGGTTTAAATCTCGATCTATATGATAATTCCATGGAATTTATCAATCACAAACACTTTATATCATTCTATAATAAGCATAAGCCAATTCAATTTTACTTTTTGAAAGTTTCCTAAATTTTTACATTTTATTCAATTTAATCCCTAAAATCGAACTAGTTATATCTTTCAAATTTGAGTTTCAATTTACAATCCAATTTCAATTTAAACCTTCAACAACACTCTATTAACAATAATTACATGTCAATTTTGAAATATTTACACTTTAGCCCCTATTTTTCAAAATTAACTTTCATTTTACAAAATGCTAACATTTTAACATAAAAACTTTAAGCATTTATCAATGGCAACATTTTGAAATTTTAATAGTTTTGAAATTTAACATACAGGTTAGCTAAATTGAGTTTCAACCAAAAAATCGCTTAACACTGATTGTTGAGAGCTTAAAAATGGCTTCTCCTTTATATTTTTCTTTGGTGTTCGGTTAAGAAAATGAAGAAGATGAGCATATCAAGGCTTTTTCTTCTTTTTTTTTATTATAATATATGTTATAATATTATAAATAGAATTTTTTTAAATATTAATATTAACAAATACCACCAAACCGTCCGCTATCAAAAGTAAAATGGCTTAATTGCCAATTTGAGCTTTGGCTTAATTACCATTTTAGTCATTTAGCATGTAACACCCCAAACTCCACGTAGAAGTTAAAACTGAATCTGAAGAAATTACATCAACTTGTTTGGAAAATTGGTTTCAGTAAATATTTAGCAAATACAACCTTTGCAAACAATTATTAGAAAGCTATTTGTTTGCTTCCAGAAAACACTTAAGAAATTACTTAATTTGCAATAGGATACCTTTTCCGGAGTTTTAGTTTTGAAAATCGAAGTCTATTTTTCCGATTTAAGTGATTTTGTAGTCTCACTTTGGAAAGTACCAATTACTGACGAATTAAGAAAAATTCCACAATAAACCAGAAACAGATTCCAAACCCAAAAGATCTAAACAAATAATTACAAATTTCACCATATTTACATTAAGTGCAAAAACAATCCGAGCTCCCACACGCCGTCCAGTCCTTAGTTAGAGGTTTACCTAAACAAACAAAGATAAAACAAATGGGTGAGCTATGAAGCTCAGTGTATAACTAAACTCACATGGAGATCAAACAAAACACAATATACAAGTTGGAGAACATAGAGAATTTTGTGTCAATCATATAACTAGAGCGGAACAGATTAGAGTCTTATAGAGATTTTCATAACACTCGTATAATTGAACAGAAGATGTATGATTATGTCAATGCAATATTTTTTGAAAAATCAGAATGTATATTATCAGAAAATATCCTACCCAACTCCGCTACAAACGAAAATTGAGTTCCCCAGAACTCATCCAACCAAATCGCACCGATAGAAAACTGTGAACAGTGCCACCAGAATTGAAAACAAACTGCAAGACAGAATTGTGGATAAACCCCCAGATAATGTAGAATGCATACAATGTGTCATAGAATGCATATTCAGAATCAAAATGATAAGCATGTAGTGTTGGAAAAACAGGTTTGAAAAATGCAGCGGAAAATAAATTTAGGGAAAAACCAAAGTTTTAAAAAAATTTCCAAAACAAGATCTTGGTTGTGATATCTAAAGTAATAAACACTTAATCAAAATTGTACCTTTTTTTATTTGTCTAGGATGAATGCTTCGACTGGGTAGTCTTTTCTACTATCCTCAAGCTCACGTATGCCAAGTGTGGGCTCACTTCGAATCAGAAAATTTTTCACAAAAATTACCAGTGGGATAATTTTGCATTTTCTCTAAACTTTTGGGTCAAATTGTAAATTAGAAGAATATCTCTAGAATTTTTCTAGAATAAACTCTTCAGAGAATTTTCTCTCTACAATTTTCTCTTAAATTCAAGTGTGTGTAAAAATGACTCAATGCTCTCTTTATATAAGGAGAGTTTAGAGAGTTTAACTATGATTAAACTTAATCACTTTAATATTAAATTAATATAATATTTATCTATATTAAATTTAATATTAAGATAATCACTTTAATATTAAATTAGTAAAATACTATTAAGATAAGTATTAAATTAAATTAAGTATTAAACTATTAAAATAATATTATTTTTGGAATAATTAATCTGAAATCAAATTCTCTGGTAGAATTCTAGTAAAAGTGTAACTCTTCTACTGCTCAACTACTGATGACCAACCATCACTAGCCACCAGGATGCCACCATTGTAGCCATTGGCATCACCGTATCTGGTGATGCAGGTGCGACACCCTTACAACACCCCGAGCAGGTTAGGCTGCTACCGGTTCGGTACGGGTTAATGACGACCTGACTGATCCGGTTTAGCCACCAGTTGGAACGTCGTCCCAATTTCACATATTGGCCCAGTTCGACCAGTTTTTGGGTCTTGGTCTAGGTTTTGGGCTCCCAAGCCCAATTTACAATCTCAAATCAAATATTCAAGTTCAATTACTCATTGTGCCAATTGTTTAACTTGAAAATTAAATTAAAAAAAAATCATATTAATTTTATTTAATTTGATTAATTTAATTTTACTTTATCAAAATTAATTTTTCAAGAAAATTCTTTAATCAAATTCTCTAGTTGAACAATTCTCACGACCACCTAATTTAATTCCACATCGAATAAATCGACTCAATTAAATTATTCTCAAAGTCGTAGAATTTTCTTCTGGTTCAAATATAGTCAGATTGAGCTTTTGTTGAGCTAGCGGAGGGACCAATCAGATATACACAATTAGGCTTTAGTGATTGTAATTACGTCCAGAAGCATGGTTCCAATAATTCGCAATTACTTAATCATGGAGACAGTCCATAAGAAGTACAATGATTGAAAACTCCTTATTGTATATGTAACAACCTATTTTTTAGTGGTGTTGAAAATAGTGGTTTCGAGGCCACAAATCCGACGAGTAAGTTCGTAAATATTATTTAATTTTTATGAGTCAAATATGGTTTTAAAAAGGTTTTCGATTTGATAATTTATGTTATATAAATGATTAATTAAGTTCAAGTGGTAAGACCCTAAGGTCAAGTGGCTTTAGAAAATGAGGTATCAAGACCTCGCTTCTATAAATTGAGCCATAAATATTTTTATAAATATTAATGTTGTATTAAAATTTCTTAAATTTTAATGTTTCAATAGTTAATTAAGAAAAAAGGACTAAATCGTAAAAGTTGAAAAAGTCAATTGCTATTAGTTTAAAGGTGTTAATTGATTAAAGAATTATAATTGGATGGCCTTAATAGAAAAATAAACCATCCTTAAAATAGTGGGACGGTAGATGCTTTAATTTCTTTTAATTTTAAGGT
Source organism: Gossypium arboreum (assembly GCF_025698485.1). NCBI lineage: Eukaryota > Viridiplantae > Streptophyta > Magnoliopsida > Malvales > Malvaceae > Gossypium > Gossypium arboreum. Next base: position 59,398,347 of record NC_069080.1, read on the forward strand.
TTTATATGTTATTTTATTAAATTAAATAAAGAAAAAGGTTAATAAAATAAATAAAACATAATGTTTTCTTCCCCATTTGCTTGGTTCATCACCGAACCTCCATGAAAGCATGCTCAAGCTTCGATAAAGCTTCATTGGATGCATGTGAGTCCATTTTTCACCCGTTTCTTTTAATTTTTATGTTTTTGAGATCGTTGCAATTAAGTCCAACTAGCTAATACCTTCGGTTTTGAAATTATTAAAGATATTGAATGTTTCCATTGATGAATCTATGTGATTTTATATGTTAAATGATGAATTTTAAGTGTTGTTTGGTATTTAAAAATATTTTGTTAAGGGATTTTTGATGAATTTAACGATTAGAGGTTAAATTGTTGAAATGGTTGAAATACGAGGACTTGATATGAAATTGTTGCAAAAATGGGATGTATTGGATGCCATGAATATTTAGTTGGTATGGGTTTGCGTTAAAAATAGTTGATTTGCATTTTTTAGGCTTAGGGACTAAATTGAATAAAAATGAAAAGTTGAGGGCAGTTTTGTAAAAATGTCAAAAATGACTAAATTGCATAAAATAAATTGTTTTACTATCTAAATTAATAAATTGAATGACTTTATTAATTTATCAAGATCAAGTGGAAAATCGAGGAGAATGGAAAAGTACCAAATAGCCCCTATACTTTGACATTTTTGCAATTTAACTAAGTAAGTTCGTATGAACTATAATTGTAATAGTCCGGTTTAGTCCCTAGTCAGAATAGTGGTTTCGGGACCACAAATCTGAGTCATAGAAATGTTTAAATATTATTTTCTGTGTTTATGATGTGTGAATTAGCATGTGTGAAAGTCTCGTATGAAAATTTGAATGTTTGTGTGCTTAATTTAATAAAAAAGAACCTAATCGCGTAAAATGTAAAAGCTGTGTGCTAGATGTTAAAAGTGCCTATTTGATTTGGCTTTATAAATGAGGGGTCCTTATGATGCAAATAGACCATTGGTTTAATGAATGGACAAATATGGACAATAATTAGTGGAATTTTAATGAAATAGATAAGGTTAAAATTGATATTTAGTAATTAAGTTATGTTAAATAAAACATATCATAAAATCATCCTTATTATCAGTATTTTTGACCAAAAATTTTACAAGAAGAAAGCCAAAGGCTTGGTTTTCATTCGGCTATGGTTGAAGCTTGATAAAGGTATGAGTTTTGTTCGTTTTTGATAATTTCTACCTTTTTGTGATTGTTGCTTAGTATACTATCAAGCCCATGTCTCAATTTCTGATTTTGTTGATGTTTTTAAGTTATGCCATTGATGAAACTATGAGCTTTGTGATGTTAGTTAATGAATTATGAAAGATATGTTTTGGTTAAAATATGTTGTCTTTGAATTTTTGATGAAATTGAGTAATTTGGGCTAAATTGTAAAAATATTATTTTGAGTGACTAAAATATGAAATAAATGAAATATTTGGATTTTTATGAGAGCTATTAAAATTTGGCTAAGCTTGTGTACAAGCAAACTTTATGTATTTTGTGATTTTGTGAATCAAGGACTAAAGTGTCGAAATGTGAAAATGTGAGGTCTAGTTTGAAAAAATGCCCTAAATATGTGTCTATGGATTGTTTTGAATAATATAGTGAATAAAAGG